>NC_136958.1:974159-989159 GCF_032717465.1 Coenobita brevimanus | reverse complement strand
GTAGACAGAAAGATAAACAGATAGGTGTGTGTGTGTGTGTGTGTGTGTGTGTGTGTGTGTGTGTGTGTGTGTGTGTGTGTGTGTGTGTGTGTGTGTGTGTGTGTGTGTGTGTGTGTGTGTGTGTGTGTGTGTGTGTGTGTGTGTGTGTGTGTGTGTGTGTGAGAGAGAGAGAGAGAGAGAGAGGTGGGGGTACCAAGGCCATCCGAGGGCAGTTTTGGGTCGTTTCGAAGTTGACGGCTGGATCCCACAGGTGAGCCAGGCAGGTGAGTTGGTGGGTGGGAGGAGGAGGGGAAGAAGAGAGGGAGGATGGGATGGAGAGAGGGAAGAGAGTGGGGATTCCAAGGAAGAGGAGAATACAGAGGATGAGAAGGAGAGGGCAAAGAGACGGATGATGAGGAAGAGGATGAAGAACAAGCCGGGGATGAGTACGGGGAGGAGACGAGAAAGAGGATGTGAAGGAGAGAGCGAAGTAGAAGATGCGAGGGACAATGAGAAGACAGAGGAGGGGAAGGAGAGGGAGAGAGAGAAGATGGAGTGGATGGGGAGGAAAGGGAATGTGAGAAGACAGAGAGGATGACAACGAGAATGAGTGGGAGAAGATGAAGACATGAGTGAATGGAAGGAAAATGTGGAGAGGACAGAATGGAAACGGAGTGGGCGGAGAGGATGGGCAGGAGGGGGAGAAAAAGAAAAAGAGGATGGGAAGGAAAGGGAGAAGGAAATGAGGGAGGGGAGAAGAGAGGATGGAAAAGATGGGCTGGAGAAAAAGAGGTAAGGATGGGAATTAAAAGATAGGGAGGGAGGAATGGGTCGTAGAGAATAGGAAAAAGGAACGAGGAAGAAAAGGAGAGAAAGAGAGGAGAGAATAGAAATAGAAAACAGAGGGGGAATAGAGGTGGGACGGGGATAAGGTTGGACGGAAGGGATACGGAGGGGGACTGGGGAGACAGAAGGATGGGAGGGGAAAGGGAAAGGATATGATGGGTGAAAAAAATGAGCGACGGAGAGAGAGAGAGAAAGAGAGGGAGAGAGAGGGGGGGGTAGGGGCAGGATAACGGCTGGGAAATGGGGGGGGGGAATGTGAAACAGGACAGGTGTGAAGAGGGTGGGGAAGGAAAGGAGGTTTAGGGAATCTGGGGGTGAAATGGAAGGGGAAGGCAGTTGGTTGGGTCGGTCTCTCTCTCTCTCTCTCTCTCTCTCTCTCTCTCTCTCTCTCTCTCTCAGGTTTTGATGGAGTTCTAAAGTGAGTCCCTTGAACTCATAGGGTCCTGAAAATCCAAGTCCCCAGCGACCCAAGATGAGTCCATACTATAGTTCTTTCACCTTAACCTGGCCCAGATTTTTGTCTTTTTGCAGCTTATTTCTCGTAGCCTGATGGCGGTAAAGGACAATGTTACAGCTCTAGATCCTTTCCATTGCACTTCTTCGTGACTAACATCATAATCTGGAGTTCATCTGTTGTTAAAAATCAGCATTCAGATGGAGAGATGTCAGTTCTGGGCCAAGTTAGTGTGAAAAGAATTTAGTGGAGTATCAGGGCATGTCCACCAAAAACTCTGAGGTAAATAGCGCAATTTAATGCATTCTGAGAAGGTTTCAAGCGCTTTTCTCTTTTCTCGGAAGCAAAAGAAAAAGAAAATGAGAAACGAAAAGAAATAGTGAAGGAATGAAATGCAGATATTCATCCATTTTGGTCCGAGTTCTGTGTTAATTTTACTTTTTCTTGGTAACAGATTTGACGGATGACGGCTTTCCTTGGACCTTCACTCTGGGCTAATGGCTCTGCTGATGAAATTTTCCTGTTTATCATAATTGCATAACCTGGGGACATACCAAGCCTTTGTTATAAAAGCTGAACATATATTCTTTTGCGAACCATTTAAGTTACTGTATAATAATACCTATGGCAAATGGACGAAGATTCAGTTTTCGATTTGATTACCTTGCTTCTGGTATTTCTGTACGTGGTGAAGTGATTACCTTGCTTCTCATCTGTACGTGGTGAAGTGATTACCTTGCTTCTGATAGTTCTGTACGTGTTGAAGTGATTACCTTGCTTCTCTTATATATGTACGTGTTAAAGTGATTACCTTGCTTCTCTTATATCTATACGTGTTGAAGTGATTACCTTGCTTCTCTTATATCTATACGTGTTGAAGTGATTACCTTGCTTCTCTTATATCTGTACGTGTTGAAGTGATTACCTTGCTTCTGGTATTTCTATACGTGTTGAAGTGATTACCTTGCTTCTCTTATATCTGTACGTGTTGAAGTGATTACCTTGCTTCTCATCTGTACGTGCTGAAGTGATTACCTTGCTTCTGATATTTCTATACGTGTTGAAGTGATTACCTTGCTTCTCTCAAGCGTGAATAATACATAAAGATAAAAACACTACTTCCGTCACTAGAGAAGGACCTAGTAATATACGCAACACAAAGTACAGGTGTCAAAAAATATTGCTCGAATACAGGACTAGGAAACACCTGTGAAATTTTGTTCTGCTGGAATGACTGCTGTACCCTTTTCACCTTAACTTGGCCCAGATTTTCGTCTTCTTGCAGCTTAATCCATGTAGCTCACTGGCAGATTAAGACAGTACTATAATTCTACATCCTGTCTATAGCACTTCTTCATGACTAGCTCCATATTCAAGTGGCAATCAATTCTTACAACTCAGCGATGGCAATTTTAGGCAAGTTAGAGTAAAAGGAGTATAGTAAGTCTGCATATATTACCGAGAGAACCTGAGAATGTGCAAGCTATAAGGACACATGCAAGGACATACTACGGCACCCCTTTAAATGCACGTCTCATGGTGGGATCGAACTCCTGTCCACTTCAACACACGCGCCACCAACCCGGCCAAGGGAGGTTTGACCCCTGGTGGTGAAAGGGTTAATGCCAGGGTAAAAACAGAAGCCATTCACCCCTGGCGGATTGTTGGGGGGAGGGGGCACAACAAAAGACTCCCAGTTCCCCCTGCACTCCCCTCTGTTCCCCCCCTCTCCCCTCCCCTCGCCCCGACTTCCCTCTCCTTTTTCCATCCTAATTTCTCTCTCTCTCTCTCTCTCTCTCTCTCTCTCTCTCTCTCTCTCTCTCTTATTCTTGCCCTCCCCTTGTTCACGTACCCACTTTTCCTTCCCACTCCTTCCCAATCTGCCTTTCCTTCCAGCCCTTTCCCTTATTTCCACTATTCTCTCCTTCCTTCCCCTCCTTCCTTTCCTTATCCTCTCTTGTTTTCTCTCTCTCTTCTTTTCTGCCCCCTTCCTTCCCTCCTCCCTGCTTGCCTTTCCAACCCTCTCTTCCCCCTATCCAGTCTCCTATCCGTACCTTGTCCTATCTCTTTCTATTCCACCTCATTTCCTTCTCCTTGTCCTCCCTTACCTTCCTTCCCGCCCCTTTGCGTCTTCCCTCTCCCCCGCTCTCTCCCCTTTCCCCTCCTTCCCCCCTCCCATTTTTACCCCCTCCCTCACCTACCCTCTCCTCTCTTTCTCCTGACACCGCTTCATTCAGTCCAAGTGTTCCACCTTCCCTTCCCCTTCTTGTCCCCTCCTCTCGCCTCCTTCCTCAGCTCTTCCTTCCCTCCCTTTCATTCTACTCCCCCTTCCCTTTCTCCCTTCCCCCTACTCCATCCTCCCTCTCTTCCCTCAGACCTCTCTTCCCACTCCAACTTTTCCCTCCCTTCCACTTTCCTCTTTCTTCCTGGCCTTTCATCACCTTTCCCCTCTACTCTCCCCCCATTTCCCCTTCCTCCTTCCCTTGCTCCCTCCTCTCCACCTCCGCGTGCCTCAGTCCATCATTCCTACGCTCCCACTTCAACCCTTCCTTCCCATCCTCCCCCTCACCTTCCGAGTTTTCTCTCCCTTGGCCACTCTTCTCCTTTCCACCCATCCATTCCCTCTCTTTCCGATCTTCAATCCCCTCCTCCCTCCGTCTTTCATTTTCCTCCTTTCCTTTACTGCCTTCTCTTTTCTTTCAACTAATTTTTCCCCTTTTCCCTTTCCTCCCTTACCCCTTCCCACCCTCATTCCTCAACACCCCTCCGCCCTGTTTCTCCCTCTCCCATCCCTCTTCTCCCTGCTTTCCATTCTCTCCTCCCTCAATCCTCCCTCGCTTTCTCCCCAGCCCTCCCACTTCCCTCCCCCACCTCAGCGACGGGGAGGAAAACAAGAGATAAAGCATGATGCAGCCACAGAAATCCCTCCAGGGAAATTTTACGTGACAGCCGAAGAATAGTTGTAACCAGCTCCACAAGTACACGCACACGCACACGCACACGCACACGCACACGCACACGCACGCACACCAGACATTCTTCTCGTTTGCCTGGATTTCATCTCACTAACCCGTTTTGGGAAGATAATTCTTAGACAAAACGATAAAGCAGCTAAAAATATCTCACATCGATCTCCCCAAACGGTTACCAAGTTTGCCCCATTTCGGACATTAATTTCGATCCATCAATTTGCGACCAGTAACGAGAGAGTGAACAGTAACTTTCAAAACCCAATTACCTCATCTTAGGAACCCACCAAGCTTTTCAGACTACTATGTAAAGGATGGAAAACTGTTCGACTAAAAAGTGGACTGATATAACTGTCCGCAAATGTACAAGATTAATTACTTTTCCCCGTTTGCTGAGTTTTATCAAAGTAATTTATTCTGGGGGGAGGAGGACATAGCTCAGTCACAGTACAAAGATGACAACAGCCCAGTCTATTTTTATCCCACACGAACCTTTCAGACCCAATGCTGTTTTCGTAGACCACATCATTTAGGCCATGAGCTACTACCCTACGTCTCTGGCTTAGCGTTTATACGACAGAATAACCTCCAGAAACCACTTAGATTCGAATCGCGGCACATTACACCAAAGCTTCCTCTGTCAATACAATCCCAAAGCTTCCAGACATAAAATACCTTGGACATTAAAAGTGTTATCATCTTTTCCCCTAAACGAGGCCGAGATTTTCGTCCTTTTACAAACCTTAATTCACGTAGCCCAAAGGCAAAATACGACAATGCTATGGCTCTACATCCTTTCCACAACACTTCTTAGTGACCAGCATCATATTCTTGAGTTATTCCGTTGCTATAACTAAGCATCAAGATACAGCCATTGCAATTTTAGCTAAGTTAAAGTGAAAAGAGTGAAGGCATGGAACTCTGCACGAAACTGTCGCATCAGGATGGTCCATCGCTATTTTTTTCCTTTATTTTATTTTAATTTATTTATTTTTTGTTGCGTTCCATCCTATAGTCATTGTCTTAGGCTCAAGACAGAGAGCATCACCAGAATATACATCATCATCATCATCCAATCAATTTTTGCCCCACATAAACAGGAGCGTAGGGGCCAGGGGTTAGGCTACTCAGTCCCGGTATTTAAGGTAACGGTGCCCAGCCTTTCTCTCACCTGAGTGGCATTACGCGAGAAAAAAAAAAAAATCCCTCAGATCAAACCCATACAGGCTTCGATTGAGCACTAAATCCTTAGCATTTCCACACGACCAGCCATTAGTATCATAAGAATAGCAAGGTGTCATACGGAGAATAAATCCCTATGGAAGAGGTATTACGGACTCCATCGGGGTAACTAGAACACGACCCAAGGCTATTAGTACTGACAAAGCAAACATCAACAGCATATAACAGGGTACTGAATAGTCAAATGGAAAATAATTCACTAAAGAAGAGGTGTTAGGAAAACTTCTCAGACAACAAGAAAACTTCATACTAAGACCTATTTCCCTTGCCACAGGAGCTTCCGTAACACCTCCTCCTAGTCGATTTATTTTGCTCTAATACGACACAGATGAGGCGGAGTATTAGTCACTTTATTCTTGCATTCCGTGTCTCTGTTTCAAAGACTTGGATATCATTCACGAGAACATGAGGGTGTAGAACCTAAAATAAATCACTTAGGAGGCGGTGCTAGGGAACCTCTTAAGCTAAAGAGAAAAATGATCAAAGACATGACAAAAATTTAAAAGAAAATAATAACTCGCCATGGAATAGTTATAAAATCTATGGCCCCATTTTAAGAGGCACTGGAGATTCCCTAACACCTTTTCCTTCGCGATTCAGTCTGCGCGTTGCACCTCAGTACCCTCTTGTATGTTAATGGTGCAAAATAAGCCAAGATTAAAGCAATATAAATTACAAGAGAATGCTAAGGTATAATATGCAGAATAAATCGCTAGGGAAGAGATGTTACGAAGCCCCCACGCCCCCTAGAACACGACCTCAAGGTTATAAGGGTCTGGCTTGAAATCTCTCATCTCTCCCTCCGATAAATTTCTTATTAATTTTCATGTAATTTCCCTCGACTTCTGACCTTAGGGAGAGGGGGGGGGTAGGAAGGAATGGTGGAGGTGGAAAGATGGAGGAAAGTGAGTGAAATGAGAGAGAGAGAGAGAGAGAGAGAGAGAGAGAGAGAGAGAAGTGAGTGGAATGGGAAGGAAGAGGTGGCCAGGGAAAAGGAAAGGTAAGAATGAAGTGCGTCAAGTGAGAGGATGGAGACGAGGAGGGATAGAGGAAGGAGTGAGGAGGGAGGAGAAGGAGTGAGAGAGATGGAGGAAGATAGAGTGGTTGGGAAGCAGGGAGGGAGGAACGAGAGAGGTGATGGGAATGAGTGGGGGAGGGATGGAAGGGAAGACGGGAATAAGAGGGAGGCGGCGAGAGGGAAGATAGGAGAGAGGAGAGAGATAAGCAGAATGGGAGGCTGGAGGTTGGGATGGATGGAGGGAGGAGAAGGGTGAGTGGAACGCGAGGGGGAGAGGGAGGGAGGGAGGCAAGTGAACTGAATGAGAGGAGGTGGGGAGGGAAGGAGGGAGGAGGAAGACAGGTGACTGAACTTGGAGGGAGAGGGGAAAGAGGGAGGAGAGAAAGAGAGAAATTAGTGGAGTGTAAGGGAGCAAACGAAGGAAGAAAGGGTGTGGGAGGTAAGGGTGAGACTGGTGAGGCTCAGCGGGTGTTGGGGGAGATGAGTGAAAGATGTAGATGAGCAAGGGAACGGATATACCTGAAGGAGGAGTGCTGGATCTTAAGGAACAAACTAGGAAACCCTTGGAAAGAGTTGGGCTGAATGGAAAGACGAGGACAGCAGTGAGAGGAAAAGAGGACTGCCTAATAAGAAAACAGAAATATCTATCTATATTTCTACCAGTCGGTCTATCTAGCTGTCTATCCACCTATCAGTCTGTTTACATGTCAATCCTTCTATCTATCTATCTGTGTGTGTGTGTGTGTGTGTGTGAGAGAGAGAGAGAGAGAGAGAGAGAGAGAGAGAGAGAGGAGTGAGCGAGGGAGAGATCTCATTTCATCTCGCTCCGGAGGGGAAAAAAGAAAAACGAGAGGACAGAGATAAGAAGAGAGATAAAAGGAAATTGCCAGAGATGCAGATAACTCGAGATAGAAGAGAGAGTGGGAGGGAAAGGAAGTAGGAAATGAAATAATTGGAGAGAGAGAGAGAGAGAGAGAGAGAGAGAGAGAGAGAGAGAGAGAGAGAATTGTTAGGCTCTGTCGTGGGAGTAACTCTTGCAATGGATGAGAAATGAAAAATGAACAAATCACGGTAAAAATTTAAGTTCGTTGCTTTAAAGTCAAACAGATTTTAATTTTCCTCTCTGTCGACGTGGTTGATCTTGGGGTCATTTCGATATAAACATTTTCCATACAAGTGTTGATATTTTCTGAAGCACTCTGTATGATTATGTTCTCGTGATACACACACACACACACACACACACACACACACACACACACACACACACGCAAAAAGTGGTCATCCAAATCACTTCGCGGAGACCTGGTTGAAAAGTCAGAGGGAAAAAAATGACATGAGGAAATGAGAAGAATGAACGAAGCATTGGGGACAGAGAGAGAGAGAGAGAGATCGTTAAACCTCTCTTTACATCTCTTTTATCTCTCTTTTCTGTCTGTCTCATTATGGCTGTCTCTTTCTGCTGTCAGCTAGTCTTTCTGTCTGTGTGTCTATCTATTAATCTATTTATCTCTATTTGCCTATAATCTATTTATCTATATTTGTCTGTGTCTATTGAGTCAGTCAAGCTTACTATCTATTTCTTTCTTTTACTATCTACCTATTTAACAATCTATCTCCATCTGTATGCCTATCTATATTGTCAGTCTACATCTCTCTCCAAATATCTGTCTATCTATCTATTCGTCTATCTATATGGCTGATCCGCTGTAACAAGATGAAATAGTTTGGTTGTGAGGAAGCAACAGGATAAAGCTTACTTTCTTTTATATCTCTAACGTTTCAGGCAACACAATCTCTCTCAATACGGGTTCTCTGTACCACAAAACGATACACACTAAAAAAAAGTCAATCCGTTCCGTCTCTCGCCCACCCAACCCATCCTTTCTTTGTATCTATATTTCTGTCCTTCTTCTCTGTTTGCCCACGTCTCTTTCCATCAATGTGTTGGCCAGCTCATGTTGCCCTTTTCGTTATTCGCGTTGCTTGGTTTCTTGTTTAATTGTGGCAGGCGCTTCTACCCTTCAGAATTAACCGATTCCTCCCAAACTTAGAAGCAATGATCCGCCTATGACCTAGTTGTGTCCGTACGGTTTTGGGTGCTATGCAACAACCCGTTGTCTCGCAACGGCCGAAAAACTGTTTTCTCGTGCTTTTCACGTTCTGAGCTGTAGAAGTATTACTAATGGGCGCAGAAAGCTCTGACTTCTTTAGGCGTAATCTTGAGGTCACTCCCTATCGGTAGTGTGCCATCCATTTTCCTCTCTCTCCAGTTTTCCAGTGGCAGCCATGCAAAGATTGGCCTCAGCGTCCCTAGCAACCAGTACCAGTTTTCAAAAATGCCACCCCAGTTCCCCAGCGGCTCTATGGAACTGAATGAAACTTTGCATGCTTATAGACACTGACTAGTACTACGACAATCTATTGTACACCTACTTGCTGCATTGGCAAGGTCAAGGGTCAAAGGTCATCAAATTCGAAAAGTGAAAATAACTAAAATTACGATTATGCTCGCACGAAATGCTAAGGCTCCGAAGATTATTAAGCCAGGGGCATGATTCTTAGGCGGAATGATACACTGGGGTACCTCTACACAAAAATGACATTTAGGGTTGAAACTCACTTCTAGCTGCTGGCAGCGCCACCTTGAAGTTGTACCTCTGGTGGGCCATTCCTCGAATTTCAAGTTCCCTAGTTCCACAGTGGGTTGATGGAATGGAATGAAACCTTGCATGCCTATAGTCGTTAACGAGTACTACAAGTGTGCTTCGTACATGCACGACCTACATCCGCCAAGTCAGGCGTCAAAGGTCAACAAGGGCAGAAAATATGAAAAGCGCTAAAATTACAACCTTGCTCGCGCGAATTGCTAAGGCTCCAAAGATTATTAAGCCAGGGTCATGATTCTTGTGTGGAATGTTGCACTGGAGTACCTCCACAAAGAAACGACTTCTAGTGTCGAAACTCACTTCCGGTCGCTGGCAGCGCCACCTATAATTTGTACCTCAGGTGGACCACAGTTTGGTCCGTTTAGGGCTGGCCATCGTCGCCTACCGACTTCTCTCTCTGTCTTCTGTTATTGCATGTGCCCCCCCCCCCCAGAGAGAGAGAGAGAGAGAGAGAGAGAGAGAGTGTGTGTGTGTGTGTGTGTGTAACTGGTAATCTGGTGAGTCAAAGTAGTAGGAATGGTAGCTAGGGGAAGACCGAAAGTTTCCTGTGGTAAAACAGTTACTTGTATGGTAGTTAAGGTGTGATAAAACTGGATGTTAGTTTGCTGGAAGAGAACTGTACCCTAATTAACCCTCATACCCTTACGACATCTCTCCATCTATTTTTTGCTAATGGTGATGAATAAACTGAGATGAATAAAACCTGTAGTAAACACTGAATGAAAACTATACAATCCCTGGAGTTCAAAACCTCTCCCCAAAGCTGGATAAAGTCGTCTAAAGAATGCACGAATTTAATAAAGATGTTTTTTTCCTTGTAACGGAGGATTTAATATCTGAGGAAAATATATCAAGAGGAAGCACCCAGACAAACACCATCGCCCTACAATTGGTCTAAGGATCGTATATTTGACCCCAGCCTTGTGAAACTGACCTCCGACCGATTGCTCTCAAAATCGAACGACCATCTTCTTGCCTAACCCTCATTCTTTCCACACAGTATGGATCAAATCGAATAAAAACCTTCAGCTACAGAGTAAAAATTTGCCCTTGCCATGCGACCTTGACCTCTGACCTACTACGTGACCTACAATGAGAAAACCATTTTAGCGGATCAGCACTTCCACCAAATTTAGTCAACGCTACATCAAACCTAAATTATACTGTTAACCCGTACACACACACACACACACACACACACACATTCTCTCTCTCTCTCTCTCAATTTCCCCTTTTCTTTCATTCTCTCTCGCCTCTCTCCCTCCCCTGCTTCTCTCTGTCCTCTCTTTCTCTTCTTTAACTCATTTTTGTCTCTCTGCTCACTTTTCTCTTGTCATTATTATTACTACACATCTTCCAATTATCTTTTTCTCTTTTTTTCCCTCTTTTCCTCTCATTCTCCTCCTCTTTCTTCTTTGTTTGTCTGTTGTCTTCCTTTCGCACCTCTCACTTTCTCTCCTTTCCTCTCCCCTTTTCCGTCCACCTGTCATCTCCTCTCTCTCTCTCTCTCTCTCTCTCTCTCTCTCTCTTTCTCTCTCTCTCTCTATTTCTATTTGCTTTTCTCTTCGTTTCTCTTCCCCCCTCCATTCCCATTCCGGTTCATTTAATTCCATTGCATTTCGCTACGTTCCATCTCTCTCCCTCTCTCTTTCTCTCTCTCTCTCTCATGAACTTCTTTTTCTCTCCACCTAAACAATACGTCTCCCCCCCCTCTCTTTTTCCTTCCTTTCCACTCTTTTTCCATTCTTTCCCTATCATTTTTTCCAAATATTTTTTTCACCCTCTCCGTTTCACCCCTATTGTCTCGCTTCAGCTGCTTCAGTTTCACACACCTACCCTCACTCTTTCACTCTTTCGTTTTTCCCCCCATTTTTCTTTCTCTCTCTCTCTCTCTGTCTGTCTCTCTGTCTCTCTCTCTCTCTCTCTCTCTCTCTCTCTCCGAAGAGTCTGTGACTAGAGAGTAAATTTCCTTGATAATATTAAGGCTGGTTTGGACAGTAAGTTCTGTGTGGTCTGAATCTACAATGGGTAACTTAGCACAATCTCTCTCTCTCTCTCTCTCTCTCTCTCTCTCTCTCTCTCTCTCTCTCTCTTTCTTTCTCTCTCCGAGGACAAGTTAGCGAATATTTTTAGTCTCCCAAACTTTTCAGCAACATATGTAGCAGTTAAAATATTACCCCCAACACGAGCGAGGAAATACAACCCGGCGTAAGGCAACCTTGAATCGCCATAAAAACCCTAACTCTTTTATGCTGTTTGCTTTGGGTGAATGGACGAGCCTTTAAAACACACACACACACACACACACACACACACACACACACACACACACACACACACACAGAGCAGCAGCAAGCACGGATGGAAAGTGTATCATCGTATTTTTCGCTGTCTTATGCAGGAATAGCGTTGAAAATCTTGCACTGAAATATTACTCACATTTATTGACGTTCATCACCAACATCCGCATCATCATTAACCGTATCATGAATGACGATTTTATCATTACCATTATCTCTAATTTCGTTCTCTTTATCAGTAACGTCATCATTATTTTCATCGACATTATTACTGCTGAACATTATCATTATCACCGGCCAGTATACCATTACACCAAGCTCAGTATCATTACCAAACTACATACCTATTACCATCATCATCATCATCAGTATTCTTAGACAGGGAACCAAGTGAAAGAATGAAGCCTGTCTACAGTACTGACTGGGATGGAGCAAGCTAACACTCAAATGGTTAGAGAGGAGACATCTGTAGCGTCCTTTGTCCTGTAATGATTCTGTACAATAGTGCCTGTGATGACGATACTTAAATTGCCCTACGTCGTTACTCTTGTTCCTAGTGTGCCCTTTTCACCTTAACCTGGCTCTGAATTTGGTCCTATGCAGCTTATTTCACGTAACTCTGTGACAGAAAGACAAAATACTACGACTCTACTCCCATTCCGTAGAACTGTCTCGTGACTGACATTATATTCTAGTATTAATCGATTGTCACAGCTCGGCATTCAAGATTATAGTGATGACATTTTTGTGCCAAGATAAAGTAAACTGACTATAGAGGTGGCGAGTTTTGTGTTCCTGGAACTGAATTTCGATATAAACCTTCAACACGCCCCATACCATCCATCTTATTGTGTCCATATTCAGGAAGAAAAGGTACCCTGTTGTTCTACCATATATTCTTCACATTTACGGCATCTCCATCAGATTCCTCCTTGCAGTGTTATGACAAAGTGAATCATCAATGGTTAGAAAACTCTCCAAACCTTCTTTAGTATAGGAATATTCACTGGCAAAGATAAATGACAAGGAGAAGAGGTGAAATACTTGGTAAATTTTTGTCCACGAGTGTTACCGTACTATCCCCACAATGTCACACCACCCACCATCACTCTATCCTCTCCTTCCACACTTTCCTGCCAACACAGCGTTCATCTGGCCTCCTACACCGAATTACTTTAAGACATCTCTCTGCCGCCGATGCCGTTCCTCATGTAACGCCTGTCTTCTCTGGGTGTACTCCTCCTACGGCGTCACAGCAGGAACATGGCTTTTTGCAGTATTAAGCTGAAATGAAACACTTCGGAGAGAATATTTTAACCTCCACGAACGCTTCTACTGCTCGGGGCCTCTCCTAAGCTAAAGATAATCGTCTAGTGTTGGCTAGAATGAAATATGTATGACGTTCCCATGGCCGAGTGGTTAATTCTTTAATGCCATCCCCAACCCTGTCCTACTCACCGCAGTAATTATTATGGAAGGGAAATTTACACACAAGCTTACACCTCCCGGCAATTATTTCATTTCCAGTCAATTGCCACCCAACCAGAAACTGTTTGTTTATTGCCATCATCCATATATATTGCCTTCCTAAAAGTTTGTACTGTATTGCAAGCTTGAGAGAGAGAGAGAGAGAGAGAGCGAGAGAGAGAGAATCCACCTGCAACCTTGTATTGTAACTCAAAACTCGTCCAAGGCCATTATGATTTAAGGACAAGCTCAGCAGCAAATTTATGCGCGATTTCCACTGGTGCTTGCATTTTTTTTTCCTGCCAATAAAAAAAGGGGAAAATGAACAAAAAGTAGCAGAGCATGACACCTGAACCAGCAGCTCAGGGTCATGATTATAAACCTTCTTTAGTGAATCTCTTTTAGCATATGACGATTATTAATCAGTTTGATACGGTGATGATGTTTTAGAGTTTATTGTTGCTGCCTCCATTCACAGAGGTACTTAGCACTTCACAGGCCGAGGAGAGAAAGTGGCGAGGGTAATAATAATAATAATAATAATAATAAATAATAATAATTAGAATACTGACATTACTGAAGCAATATTCAGAGAACTCCACATTCCATATGAAAATACTTTTATCACTGTAAACCTAATATTAAGGGACTTCTGTTATGATTCAAAAATTTTACGGAATATTTACCTTTGACTATGAGATCAAGGTCATTCATACTATCCAAATCATGTTCACTCATGACCCACTACATATCCACCGAGGTCAGTTGAAATCGGCCAAATACTCTCCGATTTAGCACATTCAGGCATAAGGCGGCCATTTTGATTTTCCTCACTATCTCAAAAAGTATCTGTTGGATCTCAATATCAATACTCAGGTGCACTAGTATATGTTGACGACTACATACTGGAACATTTGCAAAGTAATCGATTTGGCAGTTTTTCCCACGTAGGGGAGCAAAAATTAAAAAAAATATATATAATATAGAGGGCGCTAATGCTAGAAAAAAAAAGTGCCAAAAGAAGCCTGCAACCAAGATACATAACTCCTGAAAATTTCAAGTCTTTATTTCGAATGGTCTTAGAATTCCAGGCTTCTAGATCTCCCCCCTTTCTCCCCCCAAAATAAATAATATCTACAATATCATTAAGATCTTAACAGGATGAGGAGTTCTTAATAAGTATCAAAGTAATATTAATCCTCACAATATTATGCTGTTATATTGACCTTTTCGCGAAATTACTTGTTAAGATCATTTATAAGTTCGACCCTTCGTGCATCTCCTGTGACCCTGAAAGCTGTCAATTGCAGGCTGCTTCCCTCCCTCCCTCTCTCTCTCTCTCTCTCTCTCTCCCCACCAGAAAAATACGTCTCAGTCTCTCTCTTCTTCTATCCTTTCCACTGCTTTCCTTTATTTCACTCTCCACTTTTTACGAATATTTCATCGTTTCTCCCCCCCCCCCGCTCTCTCTCTCTCTCTCTCTCTCACGAACTCTTTTTCTCTTGCCACCTAAACAATACGTCTCTCCCTCTTTTTTTCTTTCCTTTCCACTCTTTTCCCTTATCATTATTTTTACAAGCGTTTCATGGCTCTCTCTCTCTCTCTCTCTCTCTCTCTCTCTCCCCATTTACAGTATATCCCACTATCAGGGGTTAGATAATGAAGAAAATCCCAGAGGTCTATCCAGGAATGTATATGAGAGAGAGAGAGAGAGAGAGAGAGAGAGAGAGAGAGAGAGAGAGAGAGAGAGAGAGAGAGAGAGAGAGAGAGAGAGAGAATGAACTGTCAACCCCAAACATATCCTCTTACCGCACGCATAATTTTGAAACATAGACGAAGCACTGAGGTACATAGAGATAACCCTGTGATTATCAGTGCAAATCTTATCCTTGGGAATTAATAGGATTCGAAAAGGCAAAAAAAGTTCTCATTCTGGATGCTGTGTTTTCCAAGTCCCCGGGTAACCATCTTCTTGTGTATATGCAGAACTCGCTCATATTCACATCCATCGCACCTCAGGCTTATGATACTTTTTGTCTGTGCGAACCAATGCACC
>NC_136958.1:959159-971659 GCF_032717465.1 Coenobita brevimanus | reverse complement strand
ACAAATGAACATCTAGACTGGCACATATTACCCCTATTGTGTGGTTCTTCATGGATATATCAGTGAGGATTGTGAGAAACCTGGAAAACTCTACGTTCAAAATTTGCCAAATTTCACCACTCGCCATTGCAATCGGCTGTCACAATGCCCTTCAGAGGACATCAACCTTAACCACACTCGGATTTTGGCTATTAGACTTCAAATAGTGGAGCGTATAAAGATTTGCTAAAAATGTTGTCAAGGTCTGGAATTCTGTTACCTAACTACCTACCTAACTACCTACATACGTAAATACAAACTCTACATGACACTGATATCACAGTCAGTCTATCATCATAACACACAACCTCGAAAGTTTCAGTATATCTGTCACTGTTCTCATTTGTACTGTAATTCATACAGTTGGTCATTTCATCTTTTATTGCCCCTTACTCCAAACCACTCACTTTCCTCTCACTCTCATTACCGTAACCACTCACTCTCCCACACTCACTTCCTATATCTTATTTCTTTGTCACTCTGACTCATTCAGTCAGCCACTCCCTATGCCCCCCCTCCTCACTCTAACCAATTCACTTCTCCCATTTATTCATTATTCAGTCCATTCACTTTACATCCCTCAATTTCACTCATCGCCTTTCAATACCCATTCCACTCACTCAGTCACTTTGCTCTCTCACTCTGGCTCCCTCACTCTAACTTCCTCATTCCCTCTGCTCTCTCACTCTAACTCCCTCACTCAATCTACTCTCTCACTCTAACTCCCTCACTCAATCTACTCCCTCACTCACTCTGCTCTCTCAGGAACTCTCTCACTCACTATCTCGTTATTGCTATTCCATGTCACCCCTTTTCTCCCTTCCCCTTACTCTTACTTCCTCTCACACACTCCCTACTCTTTGAATTGGAAACTTTTCCGCCCTCTCACTCATTTATTATCCTTCTCTCTCTCTCTCTCCACTTCATCCTTCACACTTTCTTTTTATACCAGATACAGACCCTCCCTCCTTCTCTCCCTCTCTCTTTTACTCCCTCTCTCAATTTCCTCCCTTCCACTCTCTCTTACTCCCTCCCTCCATCCATCCATCCCTCTCTCAATTTCCTCCCTTCCACTCTTTCTTACTCCCTCCCTCCCCCTCCCCCTGCCTCTCTTTCATTACCCCACGCTTCCTACCTCCCTCACTCTCACTCACTCACTTTTTCTCGCTACCATTCTGTCACTCCGGATTCCCCCAATTTGGAGGACGCAGCTTTAAAAAATATTGCTTTGACTATTATTTTTTCAGCTCTCTCCTTTGTTCCCCGGCCAAGCTTTTTATTACTTTTTTCTTTTTAATCTACTGCTCGTCTGTTCTTTATAATTATCTCTTTCTCACGCCTCCCTGTCCTTACTGAAACGGAAAACCAAAGCGATGAAATGTTCGTAGGTGTTGTCTGTGTCTGTTTTATATTATTATTATTATTCCTTAGTTTCCTTTTGTTTGTCGTTATTTCTATCGGTTTACACATTCTCTCTCTCTCTCTCTCTCTCTCTCTCTCTCTCTCTCTTTCATTTATCCTACAGCCTGTCTTCCTCTTCCTCCTCCTCAACTTTCTCTTTCCTTCTCTCTCTTTTTCTACTTCTCTTTTTCTCCCCCTCCCTCTCCTTCTCTCTCCCTTCCTCTTCCTCTTCCCGCTGCCCCTTCCCCTCCTCCTTTTCTCCCCTCCTTCCTCCTCCTCCTCCATTTCCTCTTCCTTCCCCTCCCCCTAGCCCTCTCTTAGTCTTTCTCCTCCTCACGTCTCTCTCTCTCTCTCTCTCTCTCTCTCTCTCTCTCTCTCCCTCTCTCCAGCAATACATAACCATCCCCGCCTAACTGTAATGGCAGTGATTACCAGCATGATTACCTCAGGGCTACTTTACTGAGAGAGAGAGAGAGAGAGAGAGAGAGAGAGAGAGGAGACTATGGATAACAAGCTAACCAACAGAGATATATAGAAAGGAAGGGACTCAGAAAATTAAACAAGGGACAAACAAAGACAGGGAACAAAGAATGCAAATAAAGATGCATGAGTTACAAAGATTCACAGATCACACTGACCTTATGTCCCCCCCCTTTATAATGGACCTAACTATTACTGTTACATCTTCACTATTAAATCGCATAAACAGATGAATTACGGTAGTCTAAGAAAAGGATGGCATGGCAGAAGGCTCTCCCCTACCCTCCGGACCCTCCAGCATTCAGGCGTACAGGAATAAAAGGCAGAAGGAACAGCTCGTATGGCTTAAATACCTCAAGGAAATTTCATAGGAAAGGCAGAATTTGTACTAAAGTTAATTCTCTTATCCTTACACGTAAAATTTATACTTCTAGACTCCTTATACTGTAACCTGATCTAAAATTGTCATCTCTCCATCTGGAATGCTGAACTGTAGATTAAGAGCACTACTGAAATGTGATGCTAGTCATGAAGAAGTGCTCTGAAAAAGTCACAGAGCCATAGCATTATCTTCTGGCGCTAGGCTACGTGAAATATGCTGCAAAAGGACGGAAAATTGTGTCAGGGCAAGATAAAAGAACTGAAATAATTATGAACTTTTATGTAACTCAAATTACTGTTGTTTTGATTTCATAAGATACATATATAAATTCTTTTTTTTTTTTTTTTTTTTTTGGGGGGGGGCGGTAATGCAACCAACGTAATGGCGAGGCTTGCATGAAAAGGGAAAGTGTGTGTGTGTGTGTGTGTGTGTGTGTGTGTGTGTGTGTGTGTGTGTGTGTGTGTGTGTGTGTGTGTGTGTGTGTGTGTGTGTGTGTGTGTGAGAGAGAGAGAGACAGAACGTCATAACATGAAAACAAAGATACGATTATGGTAGCAAGAGGCAGACAGGAAGAAAGGAAAAGCAGAAAGAATATAACAGAGAAGTAAGAAGACAGGAGGGAAAGGAAACCACAGAATGAGAGAACTGAGGCACAGTGATAGAGAGAGATAACGAGACCAGAGAAAGGGAAGAGGGGAAAGACGAAGACATGCATAAAGACAGACATGGAAGTAGGGAGGAGAGAAATGGAAGGAGAGAAAAGAGGAGAGAAAGGGAAAGAGAGACGAGAGCATGAAAGGCATAAACACACAGAAGAAAGAAGAGAGGAGAGAGAGAGGAAAAGAGAGAAGGGAGGAGAGAAAGAGAGGAGAGAGGAGAGAATAAATGCATAAAATCAGAGAAGGAAGCAAGATGGACAGAAAAAAAGATTGACGAAAAAATGCATAAAGAAAGGGAAGGATAAAGAAAGGAGAGAGGAGGAAGCGAAAAGAGGAAGACAGGCATAAAGACAGTGATGGAAAAAGAGAAGAGAGAAGGAGAAGAGAAAAGATATAAAGACACAGAAGGAAGAAGAGAGGGAGAGGAAGGGAAGAAGAGAAGAGGAAGGAGACATAACGTGTAGTGAAGATAATAATAAAATTAGGGTAGGAAGGGGAGTCAGGGTGGTAGCAGATTAAGAGACTACTAGAAGGGAGAAACAGATTAGGCTACAACTATCTATCTGTCTATCTATCTATCTTCTTATAAGGATATCTACTTGTCTCTTTTCCTATCTATTATCTACCTATCCACATATCTGTTTATCTATTTATCCAAAGATCTGTCTATCTACCTACCTACCTACATCCCTATCTATCAATCTATCTAATTTATTTATCTATCTATCTATCCCTCTACTTATCTAAATGAATGTTATTTATGTATTTCTCAATTTAAAAAAAAGAGTGGATGAGAGGTGAGGGAACAGAGAAAGGAGAAAAAAGAAAAAGAATATGAACATACTCGTAAAAAGGAGAGAAAGAGAGAAAGAGAGAGAGAGAGAGAGAGAGAGAGAGAGAGAGAGAGAGAGAAAGAACAGGGTGCAGTGGAGATAATGATACGATTAGGGAAGGAAGGAGCATAAGAGCATGGGCAGTTTTATAGTTACTACCTGGGGAAATAGTTTATACCACGACTATCTTCCTATCTATCTGTCTGTCTGTCTGTCTATTTATTCATCTATCTATCTATCTATAATGGTATCTGCCTCTGTGTCTGTTTTGTCTGTATATCTCACCCTATTTATCTATTCACCTATCCAACCATCTATCTATCTATCTACCTACCTACCTACCTATCCATCAATCTATCTATCTATCTAAATAACCATCCTCTCTCCTCACAATGTATCTATCCCTTTCTATCTACCTACCTGACCGTGGTTTGTCTGTCTGTCTCTATATTTCTGACTGTCTCTCACTCCTTTTATCAATCTATGTTTTGTTACAAAGAACCTTGAATATTTTCTGAAATCTGGACTCAACAGTGTGGAAAGAGAGAGAGAGAGAGAGAGAGAGAGAGAGAGAGAGAGAGTGTGTGTGTGTGTGTGTGTGTGTAAGGTCAGAGGTGAATCCGGGTAAATACAGCGATAGCCGGTAACTCCATACTTCCTACACGAGATATGACCTTTAATGGCTACTCTACTCTACAATAATGCTTCCTGTGTATTCATTTTTCGTGCAATGTTAAAAAGAAATGAATGATATGATGATAGGGGGCCCTGGTGAATGATGCCAGGCTACTCATTTACCTTATTTACATTTTCTAGGTAATACTACTTAAAAAAATAGCACACACACACACACACACACACACACACACACACACACACACACACACACACACACACACAGACACAGACACACACACACACACACACACACACACACACAGACTGTCCTCAGATATGTGCGATTAAATTTTGAAAACAATATTGATAAGAATCGAGAACTAATAATAAAAAAAATCTTCCTGCTCCACTATGGACTGGAAAAAAATACAACAATAAAATACAACAATAAAATACACGAATAAAATACACTGATTAAACTGAAATAAAGGAGCCAGTTTGCAAATACAGTACTAATGTTGTCGTCAGGATATGTCCTTCTCTTCTCCCATTTATTTCTCTTTTATTTTCTCCTGATATTACTTTAGACAGGTAAGGATACGGCATCATTATCATTATCATCATCATCATCATCATTATCGCCATCATCATCATCATCACCATCATCATCATTATCGTCACCATCATCATCATCATCATCATTTTATTATTATTATTATCATTATTATTATTATTATTATTTCTACTACTTTACCACCACCACTACTACTACTACTACTACTACTACTACTATTGTTATTATTATTATTATTATTATTATTATTATTACTATTATTATTATTATTATTACTATTATTATTATTATACTTATTATTATTATTATACTTATTATTATTATTATTATTATTATTATTATTATTATCATTAATATTAATAAATCTGAAATACAGGACACATAGTCAATTTTAAGACGCCGGGGCAGGAAAAAACAGGATGTGTCAAAAGTACTGCGAAAATTGCTTGTGTTTCTGATGCCCGAGTATTAGCGTGTCTGGCCAGCTTCATAAGGGCTGCCCCAGTTGGTGTAAGAGTCTCTCAGGAATGGACCACTCCGAAAAAGGATGAAAGGTATTGAAACTGACAGACATAGATATCTAGACATACATATACGCAGATGGATAGATGGATGCTTGAATAGACAGATAGACACACGGACAGACAGATAGACAAGCAAACAATTACCTATAAACAGACAGATAGATAGATGGGTGTACAGATAGACAGACAGATACACAGACGGACAGATACACAAACAAACAGCTGTATACCGATAGACGGATAGCTGGATTCTGACAGACAGACTTGACAGGTCGACAGACTGAGACAGATAGGCAGACAAACAGGCAGACACACTGATATATAAGGAGATAAACAGACAACTGAGCACAGACAGATGGACAACTGAATATAGATAGGTGGACAGAAGGATGGATGACAGATAGAGAGGGTTAGATATAAACAGATGTGCATATAGACAGATAAATACTAAGAAATATTTAGGTGTAAAGAAAGGGACATAGATACACAAACAGACAGACAGATAAATAGACAGATAGATAGATAGATAGATAGATACATTAGCCGTGAGTGATAGTATGGAGCTCACACGTAAACAGGACGCTAAGCGAAATGTATGCGCAGACAAACAGTGTATATTTTTGTTGCAGTGTGTTGTAGTGCGTTTAAACTACCGAACGAAAACCAGGGTTGTAAATTGGGGGGGAAATTAGGGTGATAGGATGAGGGGAGAGAGGGGAGACGAGGGTGGAGGTGGAGGGAAAGAGGGAAAAAGAGGATGGAGGTGGAGGTGGAGAGGGAGAAAGGGAAGAGAGAGATAGCGAGGAAAAGAGGGTGCAGGTGGAGGGAGAAATGGGAGAGAGGGGAAAAGACGGTGGAGGTGGAGGGAGAAAGTGGAGGTGGTGGGAGATTGGGGCGAGAGTGGGGAATAAAATGGAGTGGAGGGAGAAAGGGGAAGAGGATACAGCGAGGGGAGGCTGAGGAGGAGGAGGGATGTGGGGGGGAGGGTAAAATGAGGAAGTGGGGGAAGGACGAGATTAGATGCCAAGGAGAGGGAGGGGAAAGAAGGAAAAGAAAGGGGACGGAAGGGAAAGAAAAGCTGCAGAAGACAGGTACGAAGGGGAGGAAGAAAGAGTGAAAGGTAAGGAGGGAAGGAGAGGAAGGGAAGAATGAAGTGTGAAGACTAGAAGGGAGGGGAAAGAGAGAAGGGGTGAAGATGGGAAGAAGAAATGGGTAAGAAGGGGAAAAAGAGGTGAAGAATACAGAGTGCCAATGAAAGGAAGGAAATGGGGAAAAGGATGATGTAAGGAGAGTTAAAGGGAAAAAAATGGGAAGGTAGGGAAAATCAGGAAATGAAGGCTTGCGTGGAGCAGAAAGAGAAAGAAGATGAAAGGCGTTAAGTGGAGTAAGGAATTGGAAGACGGCGAAGGCGAGAAAAGGGGTGATTTGTGTGGAATGAGGAAATGAGTAGGCTAATACGAAACTGGGTGACAGAATACGAGTGACAGGAGAGAGAAAATGGGGGATATGAATGAAAGGGATTGGAAGAGGTGGCTGGAAGGGGGTGGAAGAGATGACAGAAATGAGTGGAAGAAATGACTTGGAGTGCGGAAAAGAGAAGCACAGAAAGGAGTAGGAGGGACAACTATCTGAGAGGGGGTGATAGGGACAATAACGTGAGTGGGGGTGCCGTAAAACCCAGCGCAGGTAGTCACTGGGTCGTTGAGGTGGTGCTTCGCTGAGGTTGCGATCATGTCGGTGGAATGTGTGTCTGTGTAGGTGTGAGTCTTTGAACTGTATGTAAAGACAGGGACACACACACACACACACACACACACACACACACACACACACACACACACTTTTATCTGTTAGTCGAACTAGGTATACAGGTTCGGTTTAATTGTGTGGGTTGTCAGCGCAACTGCTCGTGTAGTCCAGTTATACTACAGAGTCAACTCTCTCTCTCACTCTCTCTCTCTCTCTCTCTCTCTCTCTTACAACTTGAATACTAAGTCGTGGTTGAATGAAATCTGATGAGTCTTAGTTATGAAGTAGGAATGAGTCTCCTTGGTTGCTACTCAAATTTACCCTTCACTCTGACTACACTTGGCAATCAAACTGAGCTGAAAAGGGTCGCGGAACTTTGTCAGATGAAAGCAGACTATAACCGATTTTATTCAAGTTAGGAAGGACCTCTAGGGGCGATGGAGTTCAAGAAGGCTGTATCTAACTCTTCTAACTAAAAATCTCTCCTAAACCAAACAAACATGTGCGTAAATAATAAAAATAAAACGGAAAATACGTCATCGGGACTGAGCTGGTTAATACTAACTGTGCATAGCAGCTTTAATTCTCGATTACGATACTGTAGCTCCTTCATCTTAAACTGGGCCAAATTGTCGTCCTTTTGCATCGTACCTCACGTAGCTCAGTGAGGGTAAAAGATAACACCGCGTTCTCTATCCTGTCCATGGCACTTTTTCGTGACGTGTATGTTAGTGTTAATCTATTGTTTCCTCCCAGCATTCGAGACGGAGAGACGGCAATTTGGGAGGATGCTTGTGTAAGACGAGTATAATCACTCTATGACCTCGCAATGCTGTGGTGTTCTGAAGTGTAATAAACTTAATCTCAAAGTTGTACAGACATAAGCAAATGTTTGCCGACACTCCTCTGACAGCTGTGGCAATGGAAGGCGATACATAACTATTTTACGTGACAGCAATATGAAACACAGAGCAAAAGACTGAGACGGAAGGATACTCTCAGTTATCTAGGGAGGAATGAGAAAAATGAAAGGCAGGGCAGTGTTGACAGAGGATTGTCGGTGGATGTTTACTAATGACTATTACCTGGCCTCTAACCTGAAGTGCAAACAGTTTTACACAGTACACACGCGAATCTCACATGGCTTTTCATTCAATACCACACGTTCGAGTCATGAATTGGGAAAGGCTTAACCCGGCCAGCAGCGCCGTTCATGAATTGTGCACTCGCTCTGCGTCACCCACTGGGTAAAATGGCTGCACAGTTTTACGAAATGTGCAATTCCAAACACGAGACCGAACATACAGTATATTGAAGTGTACGGATAAAGGATCGTATATTATCTCATGATCTCATGTCCTTTACTTCTCACTTCCGTCTGCTGGTTAAAATTCCTAAGAAGAGTTGAGAGAGGCTTGGTGTGTTTCTCAAGCACTTAATAATTTTCTTTGATATCATGCAGCAGGGAAGAAAATGACACGACACGCCCCACGTACGAATTAGACTCGGTGGAATAGCAGGCATGTTATTGCTTCCGACTGTACTAAATTAAAATTATCGATACTTGTCAGTGAAAACAAAACACACACACACACACACACACACACACACACACACACACACACACACACACACACACAACGTCGAGCCACACATTACACCCCAACGCTCCTTTAGCATGATTAAAGAAGGAATATATTGCATCATTGGTACCTTTAATTACTATCTTGGGACAGCATGTTCAGTGACGTCTTTCATAAAACTTCTGTCTACAGCTCTACTGACCATGTTCAAATTCAACATCTGATCAAGCTCCTCGAAAAATTATTTCCCATAGTCCCTGCTCGCCAGGCAGAAAACAGGCCCAGTTACGGTCAATAATTCCTATACACCTTTTGACCCAACGAGCTTAAGTTCCAACCAGCGTGATTAGTGTGAAGTTTCAAAAGATTTCATCGAGTTAACTTGCACTCTGAGTCTTTCTGGTGTGCAACTGGTCAACACTTGAACTGTCTTCCTAAGTCTGTCTTTCTCATTGTCTTTGAACTCGTCTATTAACACAACGTGTACACGCATCGGGAAATGAACAGCTCTTGATCTTGGATTTATTATCGCCCGCCTTTAGAAGGCAGAGCGATAATGTTTTTGCCTGCCTCTGTGTGTGTGTGTGTGTGTGTGTGTGTGTGTGTGTGTGTGTGTGTGTGTGTGTGTGTGTGTGTGTGTGTGTGTGTGTGTGTGTGTGTGTGTGTTGCCATTATATCTCATGAACGGCTTGAGCTATCCACACGAAACCTTCAAGGTATCAAAAGTAGTTCGAAAATGGGCACTCGGGGTCAAGGTCGTCACCAAAATGGCTGCCAAAGGTCAACTAGTTTTTATTGTCCGCCTTTTGCACCATTGTATCTCATGAACGCCTTGAGCTATAAACATGAAACCTTCAGGGTATCACGATATGGCCTAAATCTTGGACTTCGCCAACAGCATATTCTGACATTCGGCACCCGAATGCTTTTCTTTAATTGTTTATTTTCATCTATGGATGGGACAGTTTGTAAAATTTCAATCTTGTGTTCTATTTGTTTTCCTTTTTGATAATATTAAGTTCTGATGTGGTTTCCAGACAGTGCTAATCGACTTTCGAATGCAACCGAAACTAGATGTAAGTTATCCTGCTATGGTTCGCTTTCTGGGGATACGTTTGAGTGCATTCCATGACAGCATCGACTGTGCTATGCTTGCGGCAGTCGGTTGTCATTCCTTTAATATCTCCTTCAGACATTTCAGCAGGAAACTCAATGTTACTGCCATCTTATTACATTCCCTAAGGGCCTGCGAGGGGTAACGGAGACAGCCTTCTGCTTTATTGTCCTTCGTTATACTTCTGTAGCAAGGAGTACCATAAGTTCTCTTAGTATTCTGCCCGGACCACTTCGCTGGGCCGTAAAGTAGGTGTGGTCTGGGTATCTTCGTTAATTGTGTAGCTCTTCGCCTTCCCTCTCTTATTCCCTTGTCTCCGAATTCTCTTCCCCGCTTTACACTGTCTTCCTTTTATTTCCATAACTTACCTTCATACGCCTTCTATCTCAGTCTTATCTGTCTGTTTATCTGTCTGTCTGTCTGTCTGTCTGTCTGTCTGTCTGTCTCTCTCTCTCTCTCTCTCTCTCTCTTACTGTATTAGAAACAGGTGTGAAATGAACCGATCTCTTCTACATTTGATTTCACTTAGACTACCTGTCTATAAAACTTATTAACTTTCTCCCTTACTCTTTCCGAGCCTCTCTAACCCTCTTCTGTTTTCTGCATGTCCAGCATTTCTCTTCATGTGTCTTTTCTTCCTTTCCCCTCTATCCTACAGTCTCTATCTTCTCCCTCTCGCCTCCTTCATTCTTTCTCCCCAGACTATCCCCATCCCTTACCATCCTTTCCCTCTCTTCTGTAACCCTGACTCCTCTTCCCCACACCCCCTCTCCTCTCTTTCTTAATATCCCTCTTAACCCCACGTCCTTCCTCCCTGTCCTTCCCTCTCTCCCTCCCTCCCTCCCTTCAGGTCAAAGGTAAAGGAGGGAACTTGTGAGAGATCAAACTGGAGGCATCGGACACGCTTCATCCATCAGAGAAATGCAAAACTCACGCCCTTACACCCTCCCTCGCTCACTTTCTTACTTTCTCTCTCTCTCTCTCTCTCTCTCATCGCCCTTCCCTCCCGTTCTATCCCTCCTTCCCTCCCTCCCTCTCTCCCTTTCCTGTTTGCTAATTTTCTTCTTTCTTATTGTCTGTTGGTCTCTCTCTCTCTCTCTCTCTCTCTCTCTCTCTCTCTCCTTTTCCGTCCATCTGGGAAATGTAAAACTCACACCTTTACGCCCTTCCTCTCACACTTTCTTATTTTCTCAGTTTCACACTCTACTTCCATGCATCTCTCTTTCTCACTTTTCCTCTTCATGTTCGCTCCCCATCTTCCTCTCTCTTTCTCACTTTTCCTCCATGTTCTCTCTCTCTCTCTCTCTCTCTCAAGTTTTTGTCTCTAAAACATTTTTTTCCTACATCTTTCCTTCATCACTCCAATTCTCTCGCTCACTTTTTATCTTTCAAATCTTTCTCTATCTCTTCTTCAGTCCATCCAATCCTCTCCCTCACTCTCTGTTCTCCATGCCCTCTTTCCAACTTGTGACTATTTTCTCCTATATTCAGCTCGCACACACACACACACACACACACACACACACACACACACACACACACACACTCACGCACACGCGCAGACACACACACACACACACACACACACACACACACACACACACACACACACACATACACACACACACACACATTATTTGCCCATTTTTGTGTATGTGTGTGTCCAACTCTGGGCATAGGCTTCACAGCCTGCTCTCAAGGCCCAGTGGTCCTCCTACATACGATACACCTCTCTACATGTCACCACTTGTTATTATGAAGTGTAGAGAAGTCATACGGATGTACACACGAAATTCACAAACCCTTCCCTGTAACAACTCGGAACAAACTCGCGACCACACAAGGTACTACTATTCCACGGCTGTACCTGACCCAGAACCATGGAAGAAAAAAGAGTTAAATCAACTGGCTGGTTAGGAAGAGGGAGGGACAGAGAGAAGGCAGAGGCGGTGAACCAGAAGATAGTTGAAGTAGACAGTGGTGTGATGAATTTTGAGTACGTAATGAAAAAAAAAAATAGATAGATGAAAGAGACTGTGGTATGGTGTAGGATGGATGACTTGGTGAGATGAAAAGATAGATGAAATAGACAGTAGTGTGGTTTAGGTTTAATTTCTTGACTGCTGAGGAAAGGCTTGGCCCACTCAAAAAAATTCGTTGGTAGTCGGTGGTGCTCGAACCCACTCCAGAACGTCTTCCTAATGTCAAGCCGAAGCCACCGAATCACCCAACTTTAATTCCTCTCCCCCAGACTCTTCAGCACGAGGACGTACTTTGCATATATTTATTCTAGCGGACATTGGACGATTTAATTCGGTGTACTTTGGGTTCCTCGGGAGAAGGGATAATAACTATGTATTTATTATTTATTCAGTGATATTAACTAGCTGTCTATTTTTACCTGGTACCTATCCATCTTACAATCTGTCTTTCTGTCTATTTATCTATGTGTCTATCCATTTACCTATCCACATTAACAATCTCTCCATCTATCTATCACTGTCTTTCTATCTACCTCTGTTTATACGCGATCGATCTATCAGT
>NC_136958.1:926659-954159 GCF_032717465.1 Coenobita brevimanus | reverse complement strand
AAAAGGACATTACAATAATCATAATAGTAGTCGTAGTATCATTAGTAATAATAGTAGTAGTAGTAGTAGTAGTGGCAGTAAAAATAATAATAATAATAATAATAATAATAATATAATTAATAATAATAATAAAGGTCGTGTAATCTTCCTCCCTAATGACCTCGGCTGGGTCTTTTGTTCAGACTAAATCCATGTTATTTTACTCACAAGAGGGGGAACTCAAGCAGCAAGAGAATTAATTGACACAGCTTGCAATTCTCTCTCTTTCTCTCCCTCTCTCTCTCTCTCTCTCTCTCTGCAAACTTATCTACTCTAAACTACTATGTATCTACACACCTAAGTACACTGAAGGGTTTGTAAAGCTTAGCGTCCAAGGCAGTCTAAGGGTTAAGAGAGAGAGAGAGAGAGAGAGAGAGAGAGAAATTACGAACTCAGAAAAAAAATTCCACCCGCTTAAGCAGAGCCGCGCAGCGATCCCCCAATAAATGAGAATTGCACCTCAAACAAATGAAGCCACTTTGGAAACAAGAAAACAAAGAAAAAAATAAAGACAAAAGAGTTACGTAATCAGTTAAGCTTGCCCAATGTTTGCAGAAAAAAAAAAAAAAAAAAAAAAAAAAGGAAAGAAAAACAGGAAAATACGAAGGCGCACTCAGAACCAGCAACACCCACACCCGGAAACGTGTCTACGGGCCGAAAGTTGGACCTTGTTTCGTGACCTTTACTTTAATTGTTCTCACACTCGAATTTATTGATCTTTGTCATACTCTCAACTTGTCCACCAAGTTTGGTCCAAATCGAATCGAAACTTATCGAGTTGACATTTCGTAACAACCTTGACCTTTGACTTATTCTTAATTTCCAATCTCTGTCCTTGGCTGACCCTCGCCACTTCCACCAAGTCTGACTGAAATCGAATTAAAACTGCCTGAATTACAGTGTCAGACCTTTGACCTTGACGTATTCCCTTGACCTTTGACTGATCGTTCTCAAAATTAAACCACCTCATCCTGGTCTAGCTCTCAACCCTTCACCCTAGTTTGGTCTAAATTGGATCAAAATTAGTCAAGTTGACCTGGTGGTGTGGCCTTGACCTCTAAAGAAAATAGGTCAACTCTAAGGAAAATCCACAAACCATCCATCCACGAAGAGTGTTCTAAATCGAATCAAAGTTTTCTGAGTTGTTTTGTTCATATACTAACCAACAGAAAGACACACGCCAGGCAAACCATAGCACCAGCCACACTTGGCTGGTGAAGAACATATAATGAAGAACATGTAATGGAGGGAATCACCAAGACTGTTGTTAATACTAGAAGGATTAATTAATACGGTAAACTCCTGCACAACGATGACGTCTTACTGATTTCATTCGTCCTACCGCTAGACGATTTTATTCAGGTCTATCTGTTTATCTATCTACCTGTCTAACTATTACTTTTTTTTTTAAGTCTTGCTGGCGTTGGCGTATTTTATTCGTCAGTTTCATAAGAATATTATTTTCGTTCATTCGGTTGCTGCCATCTCTTGACGACTTTATTCAGATTTCGGTAGGCTTGTCGAACTGAAGAGGTTAGATACTGCCCTCGCAAACTGCTTCAGTACGAGAGGCCTTTCCTAAGTTGAAGAGAATTGTATGATAGCAGCAAGAATAAAACAAAAAGCACGTCACCCGGATTCAGAGGGTTAACAGTGGCTTTCCGTCATCGAATGGCAAAAATGAATGAATCAAATTAAGAGCAAGCCGGAGAGTAGACATTAACAACTTTCCCTCTTAATTAAACTCGGCTGAAACTTGTTAGTGTTATCCTGGCAAACCGGCGCTGACAAAGAGCCTATACAGGAGAGGGCGCTGTGTACCCTGGGTGGAGCTAAGCAGTTGCGGCGTCCACCCGGGAGCCAAACCTTCTCATTTTTTCCTGCACCTCGATGTGGAGATGGACCTTGGGGTGCTGCTCCCGTATACGGTGTATGCGCTCTATGCGGTACCTGTAGGTCGGCCCCAGAGTAGCTGTTTACATGCGGTCGAAGAGTCTGCTCAGCCAGGGAGACCAGGATTAAACAGCAGCAACAACAAGAACTGTGACTTACACCAGATGATATTACTCGCCAGCGAGTGTCTAAGGTTAAATGGAAAATTTTGAGACAAGTAAACGGCAAGATTGTTTACGAAAATAACTGCAGAAGGTAAGTAGGGCGTTGCTGAGGGCTTGAGGTAATTTGTGGTGAGTACACAGCTCGTAAAGACCAGTTTGTGGGGCACTGAACACAACAAAGCTTTTCATAATGGCGGCCCAAAGGAGATGTTAGTGTTATAATCCCTACTCAGTAACGACCCCGCCTCCCACGACGCCATCCTCCTTCATATGCTCCTTCACCTTGCTTTCTATCCTTATTATCATCTCTCTTTCACCCTGGTATGCCACGTTAAGGATCAAGGAGGCATTTTTATACATGCTGAGAGATGCTGGCTGGAGGGGATAGCAGCACCATGGTCCCTACTCAGTAACGACCTCTCCTGGCACAATACACTGTCCTCACGTACCGTCCCACTTTGTTCTCGGTGCACAGGTAACATCAAGGTCCTGTCGCCTCTCCTGTCTCTCTTTCCATGAGCTTTGAAAACCAGTGTGTAGAATCTGCAGCAGCTAACATGACACTACTCTGACACTCATGACACTGACACTCATGACACTATTCTGACATCACACTGCTCTGACACTCATGACAATATTCTGACATCACACTGCTCTGACACTCATGACAATATTCTGACATCACACTCCTCTGACACTCATGACAATATTCTGACATCACACTGCTCTGACACTCATGACACAAAAGGACAAAAATCAAGGCCAAGTTAATGTGAAAGAACTATAGCATCCCTCATACACCTCGCTAACTTGTCCCCCTTTATCATTCCCCTGTTCTTAATCCCCTCAGTTTGACGATGTGCTTTTAAGACGATTTTATTCAGCTTTGAAGAGACTTCGAACTGGAGGGGTTTGATGTAGCCTTCAATAACCCCTTCGCTACAAGAGGTTTCCGTAACTCTTAAAAAAATCGCCTGGAGACAGCAAGAAGATACTGATAAAACTCGTGATGGGGTTTAATCTGCTCCTGTTTTACCATTTTAAGAGAGAGACTACATCGCATATATTTCCTAGTGATGGTAGGAAGATGGGATGCTTGTGTCAGGATCCCTACTCAGTAACGACCACTACTCCCACGATACAGTCACGAACACGATTTTGCTAGGCCATAATTTTGGGATGCAAGAACACACACACACACACACACACACACACACACACACACACACACACACACACACACACATCCTATTAAGGGCTATCCTCCGTACAAGCCGATCAGTCTCTTGAAATCTGGTACTTCTTTCACCACTAAGCTGAACATATCGTCTTACGCAAAACTGAATAAAAAGAAAAAAAAAACGTACAATGTGTGTGTGTGTGTGTGTGTGTGTGTGTGTGTGTGTGTGTGTGTGTGTGTGTGTGTGTGTGTGTGTGTGTGTCTGTGTGTGTGTGTGTGTGTGTGTGTCTGTGTCTGTGTGTGTGTGTGTGTGTGTGTGTGTGTGTTGTGTGTGTGTGTGTGTGTGTGTGTATTACTGACATGACCCTTACATACATGAAGAAACAAACTTTATCTACCACGGGACTCCATTATCAATCATCTTTTTCTCTTTTCTCATAATTTTCTCTTATTCTTGCTGCTACCCGACAATTATATTTAACTTTATGTCATCCTCGTAGTGATGGGGTGCAAGTTAAATCTAATTCCTCCAGTATGAACAAGTACAAAAAAAATTCGATGCGGGAGCTTCAGGGTCCTTCGGTTAACTTTCTTGATATGGTGTGATAGGGAAGGTGATTTTGTGTGGTGTGATGTGGAAGGTGATTTTGTGTTGTGTGGTGTGGGAGGTGACTGTGTGGTGTGGTGAAGGAGGTGATTTTGTGCGGTGTGGTGCGAGAGGTGATTTTGTGTGGTTTGGTGTGAGAGAGTGATGTGTGTGATGTGGTGTCATGAGAGAGTGATATGTGTGATGTGGTGTAGTGTGAGATAGTGATGTGTGTGGTGTGGTGTAGTGCTGCGTCGATAAAGTCGCTAAAGTCTACGGGAGTGAAACACCTTGCGTCCGCATATCATTAGTGAGATGCAGACGGACAGAGCCACTCCTAGAGCTATTCACACACCTAGAAAATTCTCGACCTGAATTAGACCACTTGAAGACACAAGAACAGAAGCAAAAATCATCACGGCGAAGTAATTAACGTGTGTAAGGTAGGAAAGACGCCTGGTGGTCTAGGAGCGCTTGGCGATTATATGGTTAACTCCTTCATTACGATAACTTTTTTTTCTATTCCTGTAATCTTGAGACGATTTCATTATTAAAAAAAAAAGAAAAAAAAAGGATAGGATTAGAAAGTATCCATGAACATCTCCACATGATTTCTCTACCCACGATGGATAAAATCAACTGAAGGTAACAGAATTTTTAATATACGTCATCGGATTGAAGGGGATAAGCACCAGGGTCGGAGGGAATAGCCATGAATATGCGCAGAGATTCGAATCCTCCCAGAGATTTTTTTTTTTTTTTTCGCCATATAAAATAACACCAGGGATATAAATCAGTCTATTCTTCTTAAATATTTTGGGCCACGGCAGCTTGATCTCGGGCTCCCACTTCACGAATAGGATACTATGGGACTGGCTATTACCGAGGCGCCTGGTGGTGTAGTGGGTTACGGCACTCCAACTGGATGCAGCTCTGAAGTTTATATGGGAGGTGATATCGGGGTCTACTGGTCACATAATGCTACTCAGGGAATAGCAACTGGTCTCCCTCGCATTAACTGTCAAGGCTGAGTAGTTTAGCCCCGGTCCCCTACGCTCCTGAGGAGGCAAAATGGGACTGTATAACAAATACACAGATACACAGAGAGAGAGACAGATAGATAGACAGATTGACTGATGGATACAGACTGACAGACAGATAGACAGATCGACTGAGATACAGATAGATATATAGACTAACTGAGATACAGACAGACAGACAGACTGAAAGATATAGATACAGATATAGATAAACTGGTCAGGATTTTTGGTGGAGAGTCTCCTAAGTTCAACCATGCCATGCCGAAAACCGGACCAGGATTTTCAGACACACACAAAACCCAATCCTCTGTCGACACTAATATTCGCTTTTGCAGGATAAACAAGGGACATGAACAGATCGTACACATTCCGCTCACTGTACATCCTGCAAAACAAAATAATGCACGGAAATTTCTCCCTTGTATCTATGGCATTGTTACTGCAGGAAAAAAAAGGCGAGAGAAATGTTCCTTCACTTTGTCCTTCCTAGGAAATGAAGTCGCCGTTAGGACAGGGGATTAATCGTAGAGTTTTCTTTATTTTCTTTATTTGTGAGGCGGTGTCTGCATCTCTCCTTTTCTCCTTTCTTCCCTTTACTCTCTACATTGCATCTTTTATCTCCCTTTATCCCTAATATTTCTCCACTTTTTAAATCCTTTTTCCCCTCCCTATTCCTTGTCTTCCTCCTCCTACAGTCACTCTCTCCCTCCTCTTCTTTCTCTCTTATCCTAATTCCTTACCTCCCTTCACACAGTATGCCTCCTCCCTTCCATCTCCGTATTCCTCTCCCTTTTTCTTACCTCCTTACATCTATCTTACCTCTCTTTTTTCCTTTCTCTCTCTCTACGACACTGATATTACTTTTCCACAAAGTCTTCTTTCTTTCCCTTTCTTCATTTCCTCCATACTTCTCTCCTCCAATTATGTCTCTCACTCCTTTCTTTTCTCTCTCCCCCAACCTCATCTCCAACCATCCCATCCACAAACCACCTTTTATTTTTTTCCTTCTTCCGTTCCTTCCATACATCCCTCCTTCCTCCTGTTCCGTCTCTTCCACCTTTCTTCCCACTCTCCAAAAAACACCACGACTACCTATCCATCCATATTTCCTTCTTTCTCCCTACAGAACGTCTCTAACCTCTCCATCAACAATCTGCTTTCATTTCCTCACCTACTTTCCTTTCTTACATCCTACCTTCCTCATAAATTCTTTCTCCTCCACCTTTCTTCTCCGTTATCCCCAAAACATCTCCACTGCCTACAATACTTTCCTCCTTTTACACAACACAAATAATTTTCTCACCTAATTTTTTCACCTTCGAATGCTACACCTCTATCAGTTATCTGTCGCACCTTGCTTTGCACATCCTTCACAGCACAGCTCCAACTTTCACCTCGTTTCGCACTTTTCCTGTCATTTTTCATGTCACACATCCCTCTTCTCACTTTCTATTACAGCAACTTTACAAATCATCTGTCGCACCCTGCTCGTCACATCTCTAAGCACACACTTTTGTATCCTAAACCCACACCTCATTACAACTCATTTTACATAGCATACATCCCCTTCCTCACTGTCAGTCATCTGAAGCACCCTGCTTGTCACAGCATTCATAACATATCTTTTACTTCTCCAGCCCACACCCCCCTTCACGCCATATTTTATACTGCACACCAAGCTCACTATTCAGTGCTACACCATTACCAACACCTCCGTCGCACTCTTGTTTTCACTCCTCTTGTTGCACATCTCTATCTCCACAACTTTTACATCATTTCACCTCGTTTGGAGGGCTTTTCAGTGTAATTTTTTCATACCATACAATTCCTCAACCACCAAGACCACTGCCAATCCTCTGTCAAACCCAATCTTTCACATCTTTCACAGCACACTTCTATCCCTTTTCACCACTTTTTGTGTCATATTTCTTACAACTCATCTCACTCCCTCAGCCTCCCAAACACCTCGCAATCATCTGTCAAACACTGTCTTTTTTTTTTTACCTGTACAACTCTCACGACACACATCTTCACCCAGTTAATATCTTTTCAAGTCCCTGCCATATCTTGCGCACATCCTCTGACATAACCACAACGTCTCCTGTGTCAACAACAATAACAACAACAACAAAACAGTACCATCAACAACAGAACAGTACCATCAACAACAAAACAGTACCATCAACAACAAAACAGTACCATCAACAACAAAACAGTACCATCAACAACAAAACAGTACCATCAACAACAAAACAGTACCATCAACAACAAAACAGTACCATCAACAACAGAACATTACCATCAACAACAAAACAGTACCATCAACATTAAAACAGTACCATCAACAATAACAACGAACCCACAACAAATGCTCCTAGTATTATCACAACAACCTCCACCTCTTCATCACTGTCAGTATCATAATCACTTCACCCTTACATCCAGTATTATAAATAACGTGAGTAGAATACAGAGGCAAGAAAATGAAAAGATCGAGAGTAGGATTACAGTCATTGCAATACTGGGGCACAACTCCATTCACTCATCATTCAAGCAGGTCAATGATTAAAGAAATATAAATGTCACTGCACTGATGGAGTTAATCTTCCCCTGCCCTGCTAGTTTTTATCTCTGTATCCCTCCTACCTCTCCCTGTTCTCGCCGCCCCACAATCCCCCTTTCCATTGGTAAAACTCCAATAATCTTACCTCTTGTTATTTCCCTCCTCTCTTCCACTCAGACGACCCGGTTGCTGATGTTTTCCAGGCGTTAAACTCGTCACTGAAACTGTTGCCTCCAGCTCTGTGACGGTTCGGGTGTTCTTTTTCCGTTTGCGCCACCTGTACAAAAAAAAAAAAAAAAAAAAAAAAAAAAAAGGTAGGTTAAGTGGTTTACACTGATAAATGGATAAAGAACTGAATTTATTTTTCTAACATGTCATGGTGGATTATGACGGTTCAAGCACATATAGCAAGGGGGACACTTTTCGTCTGATCCTTAACAGTGAACCTGCCTAGTATGGTGGCATCTGACTAATACAGCTCCTCTGATCACTGGAACGCACAAGCTCCTTCACCACGGCGTAGTGTTTCAGACGACACAGAGCCAGAGGATGGCTTCTGACACAGACCGAAACATGAGAATAAAATAAGGAACTTGAGCTGATTCCAGTACTTTTCCTCCCACCGAATTTATGGCAGCATGTATTGCTTCCACAGTACCACATCACTCACAGTGTCACACCTCTGAACACACCATACACTACCATACCTCAGTTTAATACATCATACGAGTACACTACCACATCTCACGCCATCACACCCACGCGCGCACGCACGCGCACACACACACACACACACACACACACACACACACACACACACACACACACACACACACACACACACACAAAACCTCCCATCCCCTTCCACAAAAAAAATTTCCTCCAACACCCAACACAACCTACATTCCAAGTTTCATACCTAACAGTTTACACACCACCACGCCTCCACAACCCTCCTCCTACCTACCTACCTACCTACCTCCTCACCTCCTACCTGACCCCCCCAGCACCCCACAGACCCCCCTCCTTCCAAGCAACACTCTGGAAACTCACAAGTCCTGAAAACTCCTCCCAATTTTCTCCCAAAGTTGGACCTATTAATCTCCCTGTAACTTGAAATAAAAAGAAGAAGCGAAAAATGCAAACCCAGGGAGCCTTGTGAATTTGGAGCCTCGTGAGACTCTTTAACGACGGCGGCAGGGTGGATGGCAGGGACGGTGGCAGGGTAGGTGACTGGGGTGGTGGTGGTAGGGTGTGTTGTGGTAGTGGTGGTGCGGTGGGTGGCAGGGTGAGGCCAGGTGAATGACAGGGATAGTGATGACAGGGTGGGTGGCTGGGGTGATGGTAGCAAGGATGGAAAATTGGGGGAAGGAATGCTGAAGTTAGTAAAGGTAGTGATGCTAGAGGTCTGGCAGGGACAGACGTGGCAAGAGGTGGTGGTGGCAGAAGTATGGCAAGGTTGGTGGTGGCAGGGGTGTGACAAGGTTGGTGGTGGCAGGGGTGTGACAAGGTTGGTGGTGGCAGGGGTGTGACAAGGTTGGTGGTGGCAGGGGTGTGCAGGGGTGGTGGTGGCAGGGGTGTGCAGGGGTGGTAATGGCTGGGGTGCATGCATAGGTGGTGGTCGCATGATTGTGACTGGGTGGCGGAGGTAAGGGTGTTACAGGTACGGTGGTGGCAGGGATGGGACAGGTTTGGTAGTAGCAAGGATGTGACAGGGGTGGTGATGACTGGGGTGGTGGTAGCAGGGGAGGTGGTGACAGGGGTGGAGGCGGCAGAGATGTGACAAGGGTGGTGGTGAAACAGGTGGTAGTGGGAACGGTATGGCCAGGATGATGAGGGCAAGGATGTGAGAGGTGATAGTGGAAGGGATATGGAATAGAGCAGCGGTGGAAGAGGTGATGGTGGAAGGGGTGATGGTGGCAGAGATGTGGCAGTGAAGGAAATGGGCAATGTAGCACAAGATGGCAGGGGCAGACGGCGAGGAAAAGATGGCAGGAGAGTGGCAGGGGAAGGGGACACAGGGGAAATGGCAGGGAGGAAGACAGGTGTATCATGGGGCGACAAAGGAGCTTTTACGCAGATGTAGTAGGATATTGTGTGTAAGGAATGGCAGGGTGGGTAGCTGTAGACTGTAAGGAATGGCAGTGTGTGGTGTGTCTGTGTGTGAGGTAATGCAGTGTGTGGTGTGACAGTGTGTGGTGTGGCAGTGTGTGATGAGAGGCAGTTTATGGTGTGGCAATCCGTGGTGTGGTCGCTACTACACCACAAACTGTCACACCACACTGCCACACACCACCACTCTACGTACATTGTGTGGCAATGTGTTCTGTGGTTGTGTGGTGGTGTGCTGTGTTTCAGTTTGTGGTGTGAAAGTGTGTGGTGTAGCTCTGCGTGGAGTGTGTGTGTGTGTGTGTGTGTGTGTGTGTGAGAGAGAGAGAGAGAGAGAGAGAGTAAGGAGCTTCAGTGTGTGTGTGCGTGTGTGTGAAGAGCAGTAGTGTGTTGTGAGGTGTGTGAAGATGTGGTAGTGTGACGTGAGGGCTGGTTGGGGGTAGTGAGTTGTGTGACGCATGCCAATCTGGATATTTTTCTTACTGCATAATATTTTTCTGAGCGCGGTATAGACATCAAGTGGCCAAGACGAAAATAGCTAAAGGCGAAAACACTTCAGAGGTGTAAGACCTGAGAAGTTGTAGAAGGACTGGATACGTAGGTAGATAGGTTGGAGTGCTTGTAGTTATACAGGTTGGTAGGTGGGTAGGTAGGTAGGCAGAGAGGTGTTTGTAAGTAGGTAGGTAGGTAGGTAGGTATGCATGTATGTAAGTAGGTATGTAGTTATGTACGTGTGTTTGTAGGTACGTAGGTAGGTGGGCGGGCTTGTATGTAGGTAGCTAATCAGGTAGTTAGCTGGGTTTGTGAGTACAGTACTAAGTAGGTGGGTTTGTAGGTAGCTAAGTAGGTAGGTAGGTTTGTTGGTAGGGAGGTAAGTAGATGGATTTGTGGCCTGGTAGCCTGGTAGGTGGTTTGTAGGTAGGCAGAGAGGCAGGTAAGTGGGTTAGTAAGCAGGTACAGTTCTGGTTGATCGATTCTTTTACATATCTCGCCATGGTGACTGAAACTTAAGAGATTTTGCTTAACACGTCCACAATAATCCGACATATAGGAAACTAGTTTCATCACTTCGAAAAGCAAGAGCAATTGTAGGAAATAACCAGAACTATGCTTGGGTAAGATGTGAATAGAAGTAGAGACAATTGGATGTGAGTAAATAGTGAGGGCAAAAGCTGGTGGGTATGTGAATTTGGTAGATGTGAAGTGGGTGACTCAAAGGATATGAAGAAGCTGGATAAGAGGTTGTAGATATGATGTGTTGAGCAAGTAAGGTTTCACTATGCAGAGACAGACAGATAAGTAGATAGTGTCAGGAGACCACCAACTACAATTTCCAGACATCTGTGTTTTCTTCAGACGCCAAGAGAAGAAGTGTCTGTGCTCTTCCCACGTCACCTGCTTGAGTACTGTTTGCCCACTGCTTGAGTACCGCTTGCCCATCTCACCTCTTCAGACTGGGAAATATTATACAGTACGGTGCACGGGCTAGAGCAAGGGTGACTTATGGCATGTCTGCGGGATTCTACATAAGACTGCCGACACGAATATTAACACAAATCATCAACAGTATTTCCTCTTGATATTTTGAAATTCCAAACTACGATATTCGGATCAGCCTCTTCCTCCTCCTATTACTACTACTGCAACTACTACTGCTGCCTTCCCGCGCCTCGTCTCCTTCCAGCCTCCTCACCTTCCAAACTTAAATCCCAACTTTTCTTGCCTACCTCTGTTTCTCCTCCTTCCCCCCTCCCCGCTAAAAATTATTCTGCTGTGCCTTACCATAGCCTCCTCATTCCTGCCTCACCTATCACTCTCTCACATTCTCAGTCAGTCAATCAGTCAAGTCAGTCAGCTTCTTTCCCCTGCCTCATCCGTCACTCTTCCTGCCCCACACTTCATTCTCCTGCTTCACCCTTCACTCTCCTGCTCACCCTTCACTCTCTCTGCCTCACGCTTCACTCTCCTGCCTCACCCTTCATCTTCTCTCTGCCTCATCCTTCATTTTCTCTCTGCCTCACGCTTCACCCTCCTGCCTCACCCTTCACTCTCCTGCCTCATCCTTTACTGTTCCTGCCTCGCCTTCTTCCTGCCTCAACCTCTATTCTCCCTGCTCTATCATTCATTCTTCCTGCCTCACCCTTCATTCTCTTGCCTCACTTCACTGTTCCTGCCCCCATTCTTCATTCTTTATACCTCACTCTTCATTCTTCCTGCCCCATCATTCTTCATTCTCTTGAATCACACTTCACTCTTCCTGCCTCACGCTTTATTCTTCCTGCCTTACCTCTCACTCTCCTGTCTCATTATTCTCTCCTTTGCCTCATCCTTCATTTCACCTGCCTCAACCTTCATTCTTCCTGCCTTACCCTTCATTCTTCCCGCCTCACTCTTCGCTCTTCCTGCCTCACCCTTCATTCTTCCTGTCTTACCCTTCATTCTTCCCGCCTCACTCTTCACTCTTCCTGCCTCATCCTTCACTCTTCCTGCCTCACCCTTCATTTTTCCTGCACCACCCTTTACTCTCCTGCCTGTCCCATAACTCATACTCAATACCTCCTGCCTCACCCTCTGCCTCTTCTCAATCTCACTGCCTTTCTCTCACTGCCTAAGGCCATTATTTCTCCTGCCTCTCCCTGTTGCCTCGCCTCATCCCCTTTGCCTACTTTCTGCCTTACTTCTGCCTTTATTTATTTAATTATTTTTTTTTTACTTCTGCCTAAATCTTGGCTAAGAATGTTTCTGTGTGTGTGTGTGTGTGTGTGTGTGTGTGTGTGTGTGTGTGTGTGTGTGTGTACTACAAACAGATCCACCAAAATCCAAACAGCCTTATATATGTGCTTGTACAGATAACAAAATCAAAGAAAAAAAAAAAATACTCATTAATAATACAACACCGCCCAAGAAGGGATATTCAACTGTATTTCTGAGAGCCTAATTTATGCAAAATATATTCCAATAACTTTTTATGACATGACGCTTTAAATATGTATGTGAATCTATTTGCAAATATATTAATCGTATAATTCATTCATCTATCTAGTTACGATTGTATATATGTATTCTGTGTATGTATTTACGTATTTTTGTATAGTATAAGTATGGGTGCATGTATGTATGTATGTATGTATAAATTTATGTATGTTTATGTATTTTCGTATCTATATATATACACATAGAATCAGGTCAATTAAACATTCAACTCATCCAGCATCCATTCATATCATTCAATACATCTAACACTAACTACCTCACTTCATACTTGCCACTTAATCTATCTATATCTCCAGTAAGAGCCATCCTGACACTCTTAATTACATTTTCCCGACGAGTGCTTCCACAGGCTGAATGAAGTCGCCTGGCAATAGCAAAATTAATAGGATGATTGAGAAGTTCGCAGCCTCTCCATGAAAAAAGACGATGATACAGAGACTTTTTCTTTTTTTTCATTAAATATAACTTCAGATGTTCACAGACCAATTTTCAACTTACTAATTTTTTCTTTGATTTTCAGGTATCAAAACTAAAATGTAGCTCAGTTTTATTAGAATGGAAGGCATTGGTTAGCATGCTGTTATCAAATATCCCTGATGAAAAGGTTAACTCCCACAAAGATCCACGAAAATATAGTGATGACAATACCGCAGGAGACAGTGCAGTTTCTTATTTCACTGTTAAAAATGGACACCCAAGTTAAACTGGGGGAGACAGTCTGGATGATGACCCACCGTGAGGGAGACCGTAAGCAACCACTCAGGGAACCACTGACCTTGTTTATGACGCTGATGAAAGATCGTCGACTGACCATTCGGTATATCGCTGATGAAGCTGGCATCTCGTATGAGGGAGTTCAGCCATGAAGATTTCACCACGTTGGGTACTTCATCTTTTGACAGCTGATCATAAGCGCACCAGGGCCATCATGTCTCGCGATAATCTGACACTCTTCAAGATGAATCCGGTCAAAATCATTGACTGATTTGTGACTATGGATGAAACTTGGGTTCACCACGTCGAGCCCAAGGTGAAACAACAGTCGAAACAATGGAAACTTCCCACTTCTCTCCCCCCAGGGAAGGCCAAGAGCACTTCATCGGCGGGGAAGGTGATGGCATCAGTTTTCAGGAATTCAAAGGTGATGCTCCTGATTGCCTACTTTCAGAAGGGCCAGACAATACCTGGAGGGTATTATATCACTCTACTGAAGCGACTGCGCGAGGCAAAGTTAAACGCCATGGCAGGCTAACAAAAAGAGTGCTGTTTCATCAAGAAAGAGACCACGGCTGCTCTGCATGACTGTCACTTGGATCTCCTCTATAACCCTCCTTATTCAACATGTCTCGCTTCAACTGACTTACACCACTCCCCAAGCTGAAAAAGAACTTGGTTGACACTTCACTAATGATAATGAGGTTAATACAGCAGATTTTTTTTTTTTTTTGCCTTCAGGAGGAATATGTTGAAATAGTGTTGTTCACTGTTTCATTATATCAAATAAATCTTGGTGAGGCTGAGAATTTTCCAGTCATCTCTCGTATCAGTTATATTTTCTTTCACACTAATTTGGCTTAAAACTGCCACCTCTCCCACTATGAATGCCTAGTCGTATGAATACATTAGAACTAGAATATAAAGCTTGTCACGAAGAAACGCTAAGCAAAGGAGGTAGATTCGTAATTTTTTCTTTTTCTCCCACTGAGCTGCGTGAAATAAACTGCAAAGGAACAAAAGTCTGTACCAAGATAAAGTAATAGGAGTACAGCCATTTTACCGAATGGATGAAAAAGAAGTAAGTTCAACATATATTCCATCCAAGACCTTAGTGGTCAGAGAAGTGGTCTGCCGTGCGAAAGAACGCGAGTCTAATCCCAGGCTGGAGCAGGAGACATTTTGAAGATATAATTACGCTAACGCAGACTTTTCTCATATTCTACAAGACCCATACAAGTCATAACAATATCCTCCCTCAGACAGGAACAGCATAAACTCAGCGAAGGACAATGAGTATTGGTGGTGAAGTGGCGATATATGAGAATACCAATGACGAGATTTGCCGGGTCTCATGGATTAACCTCTACAAGTGTATGTCTAGAGTCGAGTGGAAAAACAAGAAATCCTACTCCCCGTTATGTTTACTCCTAAACGCAGAATACTAATTTAGCTGCTGCTGCTTTTCTGAACTAAACAAAAATGCGTGCTGTTCCTATGAATGAAGTATTTCAATGATTTTTTTTCTAACAGAGGGAAAAGCGCAGACAAACACACAAACACACACACACATACACACAAATACACATAAGCACAGACAAACAAAACACACACAGTAATGCATATATACATATAAACATACATAAATACATACACATATACTCCATATAGACATACATATATATATACATGCACAGATACAGATGGCAATTAAATCTCCATCCATTCAAACCATACACACAAACCAAGCGAGCAATTTGATATTCGCCTATACATACCCCTCCATCCCCCCTCACACACACACACACACACACACACACACACACAATTAAACCCCCCACCCATCCAAACAACATCAAGCATTCTCCAAACATACGCAAACAGACGCCATTACTGAACAGGCAAATATGCACTGTCTACTTTCCTTTATAAACTCAAATGCTCTAGTTTTCTTTTTTATTTGCTCTCTCTCTCTCTCTCTCTCTCTCTCTCTCTCTCTCTCATATTCACGTAAATCAATTGCGTTGGTTTTCTGCTTCTTCCGAAAATGAAAGAGAGAGAGAGAGAGAGAGAGAGAGAGAGAGAGATATTCGTACACATCTGGCAAAATCGATGGAGTTGGCCATCTACTTAAATTGAATCATCTGTTTTGCTCGTTCACATCGGCCTAATTCAGACTAACACCCATCTGCATATTTCTCTCTCTCTCTCTCTCTCTCTCTCTCTCTCTCTCACACACACACACACACACACACACACACACACAATTCTTAGAGATGTAACCATGCATACGATTTCTTCCTCTTGATTCCCTTTCCTGTTCTTGCTTTCACCGTAGAGCAAAAAATTTCTGATCTGTATATAAAACTTTCTACAACATACACAGGGCATTATACTGAAAAACCTTTATGTATCGACCTAGCCTTTTGACTGAAGAGAAACAAGTCATACAAAACATTCATAAAAAAAAACTGCACGCCCTACATAATCAAAAATACATCTAATTTCATACTGCATGTCGAGTCACTTCGTTCTTAGTACTGCTCTCCTCCTGTCCTATAAAAATTTTTCACGTATTTAATTCCTACAGAATCTTGAGTCGATTAGAAGAAAAGTAGTAGTAGTAGTAGTAGTAGTAGTAGTAGTTGTTGCTGTTGTTGTCCCAGCTTCATCTGAAACGTGAACCCAGTGGACTGCAGGCTTAAGATGCCCCCCTCCTGCAGTCCATCATCTTTCTTCCGGGAAGTAGTGAAGATAAGGGACCTGTGTATAACCTGGCAGTGGAGCCAAATGGTTATATCAGTGCCACCACATGAAGGCGTCCCTCTCACCACACCTGGAGGGGTTTGACACAGCCTCCATTAACCCCTCCACTGCAAGACGTCCATCCTCTGCTGAATAAAATCGTCTGGAGTTGAAAGGAAAATGAAGACAAAGATAAATTATGGGTTTCAGTTCAGTAAAATCTCGTTCCCATCCACTACCAGTCAATCCCATCTGGTACTCGTTCCTATCTAGCGCAGTTTCTCTCCATAACCCCTTCACTTCGATAATCTCTCTCTCTCTCTCTCTCTCTCTCTCTCTCTCTCTCTCTCTCTCTCTCTCTCTCTCTCTCTCATTGATATGTGAATTCCATATGGCCCTCACGAACCCCTTCAATCCCATGACGCATTTCGAGTTTTTCTTTCGCTACCCTTCAGACGATTTTATGCATATGAAGAAAAACTCGCGTTGCGAGGAGGTTAATGGAGACTTTCTAACTCCATGACTAAAAATAAATAAATAAATAAATGTAATGGTTTCTCTAAAAGTAACAAAATCGTCTGAAGGCAACACTAAATGCAAGACGTCCTCGGTGTGATGGGGTAACGTTTCACTAATAAAGATGTGTATAAATTAAAATAAAAAAATCGTCTGGTGGTATAAAAAATAATGTATAAATAAAATGCATGCCATCAAACTCAAGGTGTCAAGCACTCTCATGGTCGCGTCAACTCTACCATTTTTACTTAAGCTACCACCAGACGATTTCATTCAGCTGAGGATGAGTGACACCATCTTGAGAGGGTTCATAATTCTCCATCAACCACTTCATGGTTACGTCAACTCTACCATTTTACTTAGGGAGGCGACAGACGATTTTATACAGCTGAGGGTGAGGCACAGGATCCGGAGTGTTATTCCTGCTATGGCCAGACGATTTTACTCGGCCTAGGAGAGACTTCATAAAGATGGAGGGGTTGGATAAAGCCTTCATTGTCCCATACAGCACCAGAGGCTTTCCTAAACCTGAAAATATATAGCCTAAAGTAACAGGAAGACAGCAAACAGACGTGACCATACTGAATAAGCTAACTTTTCTCCCATCCTCTGAAATGCCCCATCCCTGAAATCCTTCCCTAGTCGGCAGTGTCACGAATAAATGGCCATGATATCAGCTCCTCTCTCCCCTTATTCTTTTTCTTCAGTATCATTCATAAAACAAAGCTAGTATGTAAATTTCCCTCTCTCCCTAAACTACCTCCTATCATCCGAACTGTCTGTCTGAGATTGCTAAACCATTTCTACATTCTGAATTGTGATAAATGTTTTCTTTTACTTTAATCTTTTTCCTGCCATCTGAAATATCACAAATATATCGATAGGATAATAATTTCTCTCTCTCTCTCTCTCTCTCTTTCTCTCTCCCTCTCTCTCTCTCCCGGTACTTTTTCATCATCTTCTAAAACGTCATGCAGACATCACTAAAACCTTTTCCTTTTCGAAAATATTGAAAAGAAATTGCTTCCAAAATGTTAAAATCCGGTTACTATCGTATTTCCATATTTATCTAATCTCTTTCCAACAATCTTGGAGACTATAAGCCGGTAGGCGAAGGGCGGCACGTGAAAGACCATCCCTGAAAAATCTAACGCAGCTATTTCATGCCTTCGAGGATTATACTCTTCAATATACTTCAACAGGATTATTATTATTATTATTGTTTTAATGCGGGGACATCTCTAGAAGCGGCCCTGTCCATCTGTCTCACACTAGTGTAGTTCGGACATGAAGTACAGTACTTCACTCCCGTAGACTTTGGTGAAGCTCCATACTACGACCCTGATGGTCCCGCATCTGCCTAGTAGTTTTGTACCTACTGTAGTTTATTATTTTAATCAACTCAGAACAGACCTCTTACTTTCAGGGGTGTATGAAGGGTAGAGAAAAACCCCCAATAAACAAAAACAAAAAATCCCTCTCCTTGTCCACAAATGAAAGAGAGAGAGAGAGAGAGAGAGAGAGAGAGAGAGAGATACATCATCGAACTGAAGTGGGCTAAACCTGGCCCGGCACTCCTTTGTATTAACCAAGCCTCCTCGCCGCTCCATCATTCCTCATCGACCGGCTTTCCCCTCCATCAGCCACTCTTTCTCTCCCCCTTCATAAATCCCAAGCAATACATCAATACATTATCAGTACCCGGAACCACTTGCCCATCCATCCACACACATGCTGCCTATCGCTCAGTCTTTCTGCCTCTGTTTGGGGATCGCTTGCCAGTCGCTGTCTATCCATCGTCTGTGTCTGTCTATCTCGTTTCTGTCTGTCTGTTCTGTGTCTATGTCTTTCTGTCTGTCTGTGTCTGTTTACCTTGCTTCCATTTGTCTGTCTCTGTCTGTGTATGCCTCCCTCATGTCTGATTGTGTTTCTGTTCATCGTTTGTGTGTGCCTGTCTGTCTATCGTCTGTCTGTGTTACCCGGTCTGTCCATCGTCTCTGTCTGTCTGTCTGTCCGTTTCGATGTCCATCATTTGCCTGTTTCTGCCCGTCTGCTGTTGTCTGTGTCCGTCGTTTACCTGTGCCTGTCTGTCCACTGTTTTCCTGTGGCTGTCTGTCTAGGTTTGTCTGTCTGTCCTGTGTCTATCAGTGTCTATTTCTGCCTATGTACTCTGTCTGTCCACCATCTATCTGTCCATCTGTCTGCGTCTGTCTTATCTCCGACATAACTGGGTCCGCCTCCTTTCTGGCCAAACACTGCACAACCAAACATTTTCCCTTCCCCAACACTCACGCCCTCATCTCTCATTCTTTCCCATTCTGCAAAATGCACCGCTTTCCTTCCTGACTTCTTTCCTCCCTGAATAAGCTCGTGTTCTTTTCCTGCCTTCCTTCCTGCCTGGTTAGCATCTGTGTTCTTTCCTGCCTTCCTTCCTGCCTTCTTTCTTGCCTTCCTCTGTACTTTCCTCCCTACCTTCCTTCCTACCTTTCGTCCTCCCTGGCTAGCTTGTATTCTTTCCTGCCTTTTTCCCATTCTTGTTTCCTGCCATGCCTTCTTTCGTGCTTTCCTCCCTTCCTTTCTTCTTGCCTTCCTTCCTGTCTTATTTCCTGTCTTTCCTCCTGCCTTCCTTTCTGCCTGACTAGCTTCTGTGCTCATTTCTCTCCCGCTTTAACCTAACCTCCCTCCCACTTCATCTTTTACCTGTACTGTATTACGCCTGGTATATGGGTGTGTTGTATGCTCAAATTCTTCCTGTTATTTTGTTTGGTGAGGGTTTAGAGATATACCTCCACCTCGCCCATACTTCGCGGCATATCACCCACCACCATCTCTACCCGCCCCTCTCACTTCTCACCCCCCTCTGGGATATATCTATGACTTGCACCCTACATGTCGACTTACAATAATCAGCATCACAGGATCTACTTCCCCCCTTCATGCCCCACCAGCCATTATCATCCCGTCCCATCCCATCCCATCCACTCCTCTGTCTTTCCTTATCAGATGACCTTCAATACGCATTGTCGCACGGCCCCTGTCACCCCCCCTACCACCCACTACCGTCCCACCCATACTACCTGCCTGTCTTCGCTCACCTCAACCAGTTCCGAAAGACCGAAAACTTTAGCACAGACAAAGATGATTTCTGGCACACGCCTTCAAGAGCATGACCTGTAATTCCTGCCAAATCCACTGACAGCTTCAAGACTAGGCTAGACGAACATTGTAACTGGTGAGGGTTGGAGATAAAAACTGTCCTAGTTGTTAACTGATAATTTTTCTTCTTCTCATATTTCACTACGTTAGTTACTGTTTACCTTTCGCCCCTTTCTGGCAATTTAACTTCCAAAAACACCTCTACATTAGAAAAAATAAAAAATCGCTCTCATTGAAGATATGTTTTCCCGTCTCGTGATTGGCCAGGATGAAGAACAGCAGATTTTGGCATAAAAAAAAAGTGCTACTGCCCTACATCCTTCCATAGCACTTCTTCGTGACGAGCAGGCTATTTTAATGTTTAATCTCTCGCGTTAGCTTAGCATGAAAGATGGAAAGATGTCGACTTCTGGCCAGAGTTATTGTAAAAACAAAACTTAGTGTGGTCTGTGTATGTATGTAACTCATCCTCCCCTCACCCTCCTCCTCCTCTCGCCACAATGTCACCTCCACCCTCACCCTAATCCCCCTCCCCATTATCACCTCTCTCTCTCTCTCTCATACAAAAGTAACCTCTGATTTATTCCGTTTCATATCCCATCTCTCTCTCTCTCTCTCTCTCTCTCATACAAAAGCATCCTCTATGATTTATTCCGCTTCCCATCCCATCTACTCCCCCTTTCTCTCTCTCTCTCTCTCTCTCTCTCTCTCTCTCTCTCTCTCTCTCTCTCTCTCTCTCTCTCTCTCTCACCTTTAATTCGTCCCATAATTGCTGAAGGGCTGGGGATGCTGGGGTGGGGCTGGGTGACAAAGAAAAAAGGTCAAAACCTATTCTTAATGAGATTTTAAGTAGAGTTTTGCATTCCCAACTCGTTGTCACCAGACTGGTTTATTTTTTGTGAGGCGAGATGTGAAAGGAAAACTGACAGTACAAAGGAGTTCAAAGGAGTTCAAGAGTTCAGAGAAGTTCAAGAGTTCAAAGGAGTTCAAAGGAGTTCAAGAGTTTAGAGAAGTTCAAGAGTTCAAAAGAGTTCTAATGAATTCAGAGGAGTTCAAAGGATGAGAAGCCGGAAAAGATTTGGTTTCATGAGTTTAGGATGAAGATGATGTTGGAGAGGAACGCCTTCACGTGGTGGCACCGATATAATTGGTCGGTTCCACTACCCGGTTGTACAAACGTCCCTCAGTTCTCTACTTATCCCCCGAAAGGAGGTTGGTGGACTGCAGAAGGAGGGTAGCTACAGCCTTCAGTCCACCAAGTTCTGAGAGGCCTGGGGTTGCTACTGCTGCTGCTACTACTAATATTACAGCTACTTCTACTACTACTACTGCTTACTACTGCTACTACTGTACTACTATTAAAGGAAGGCTCCCCATCCACCCCAGCCGGCAGGAAATAGTAAGAAACACCACCAAGCATCACTGAAAAATCGTCAAAGAAATTACATAGGAAAGGATGACTGTTGATCTATTTCTAAACGATCTAAAGGGAAAAAACATGAAGAGCAAAATGACGTTGCTCTGCCAATGTATCCTCTTCTCTCTGGACGAAAGAAAAACAATTAGCCAAGAGATTATTATTACACAGACGAGAAGCTTTTTCCCTCTGGATCAAAACCCATGTATTTATGTAGAAATACAGTCAGACAACTAGGTGGATGGCTGTATGGATGAGTGCAATACAGAGACATGGAATATGTATAGATGGGACTGTAAGTGGGTATATGTGGGTAGATGTAATCATAAATGGTGAAATGGGTGGATAGGTAAGTGGGGTTGTCATATAGGAGCGTAAAAAGTGTGCTACAGGTGGGCAGATGGGTTTATAAATAGGCAAACAGGTGGGTATGTGGTTTATTAAGTAATGAGATAGGCAGGTAGGTAGGTGAGTTAATAAGTGGGTGGATAGTTCGGTGGGTGTGGTGATAAGTAGTCAGATAAGTGGATAGGTGGATTAGTATGAGGACAGATAGGTTGGCAGCTGGGAACTTAAGTTGGCGGACAGGTTGGTAGATGGAGTGATAAGTGGTTTTATAAGTGGGTATGTAAGTAGGTGGACTAATAATTGAGTCAATAGGTGGGTAGGTGGAATAATAAGAGGTTAGGCAGGTGGGATAATAAGTGGTTAGGCAGGTGTGTAGGCGGAATAATAAGGCGTTAGGCAGGTGGGTGGGAGGAATAATAAATGGTGAGATACGTGGGCAGGTGGGTCAATAAGCGGGCAGGTTGGTGAGTGATTATACGAAGGAGTGCAAAGGGAAGCAAACAGCAACAGGACTTTTCATGCGTTCGTGGTTGTTTGTTACAGGGAAAGTTATTTCTTACAAAAACTATTCTATGAGTTAAAGACAAGGAGAGAAAAGCAGAGTTGTAGGTGGGGAATCGAGTCAACCCCTTCACTCCGTTGACCTCATTCGTATTTTAATTGTGCTTGTTTCAGAGATTTTGTGCACCTCGACTTTTTTTTTTTTTTTTTGGCTTGGAGGGATTACACATAACTCAAAGCAACCCTTTCCGAACAAGATATCGTTCCTTCGCTGAAGAAAATCATCTGGAAATAGCATGCACAAAATTACGTTCTCAAAGTGAAGCCTAAAAGGGGTACGTAGGGGGGTTAGGTGGGTTGTTGGTGTGTAACTCCGGTCTTTCTGGACAAGCAGACCCATCAAACACAGGAAAGCAGCCGCCACTGCAGGGCCGTCCCGTGCAGTGAACCGATGTTCCCTTGCGGAAGGTAGCATCTAGCCACAGCTACGCGAGGAGATAAGTCAGGAAGTTTGGTTCCCGGATGGACGCCGTATTCGCGTCTCTCCACCCACTGAACAGGGGCACCATAGCAGGCCCAACATTACCCCTGCGTAGGTGAGTAAATGAGTAAAATAAGCAGGTGGGTGAGTGGGTTAAGGAGTTAGTGGGTAGGTAGAAAATGGTGCCAGTCTCGAAGAAGTGATGTGGAAAGGATGGAGGGCAGTAATATTGTCTTATACTGACACTGAACTACAGGAAATAAGCTGTGAAAGGACGAAAATCTCTGTCAAGTTAAAGTGAAGGAAGGTATATGATTAAGTGGGTAGGTGACTGAGTGGGTACGCGAGTCTGTAAGAAAATGGTGCGAGTCACGAAGAATTGCTGAGGAAAGGATGCAGTAGTCTTTTTCTGACAATGAACACGGGAAACAAGATGTACATGGACGAAAACCTGAGCCAAATTAAGGCGAAGTAAGTATAGTTAAAAAAAAAAAAAAAAAAAAAAAAAAGCATACTCTTAATTAAAAACTTTTTTAATTAATTATATTCTTAACATCTGATGACTGTACTAGAATCAGGGCAGACACTTAAAACTGGAGGGGTTATGTATTGTCTTTCAAAACCCCTTCAGTTCCAAATCCCTCCCCTAAACCTAACAGAATCGTCTGGTAGCAACAAGAATAAAGGAAAGAGGGATGCCACGGGAGTCAAGCGATTAACTCAGTGCGTCAGTAGCACTGGAGGTGGAACGGGAAAGTTAGAGTAGAGATTAGTCATTAGCAAAGTACCCGATCGGATGGGTACGAAGGACTTACGAATGAGCAATGAGGCTTCGGTGTAATTACCTGGGAGGGGGAATATGCAAGTCCACGGCAGTACCATGACTCAAGATTGTACAGGGTGGTCCACATATAATATTCTTCTCCCATTCCACTGGGCAATTTCTTTTGTGTTACGGGGACGGTTCAGTTAATGTTATCAATGTCTACCCTACATCATTTATTCATTTCCTACTCCCACTGCCACACCCATCAATTCGTATTTCTGCTGACGTCAATCGATTCTATTCACCTTTGCAGAGAGTAAGTGTTGTGATGTGTTAAGAAACATCGTCAATAAATTACCTGCAGTACTGTCTGAGATCTTTCCTAGGCAGATTATAATATCTTGGAAACAAAGAATATAATTAACAAAGTGCCATCGTGCTCAATAGTTAACAATTCTAAGTTATATACATCTATAAATATATGGAAGACTTGTAAAGACAGACAGAGACAGACGCCCATCCAACCAGAATATACATGCTGCAAAAAAAAAAAAAAGGTGCCATTTTTTTATTTTGAGAGAGAGAGAGAGAGAGAGAGAGAGAGAGAGAGTGTGTGTGTGTGTGTGTGTGTGTGTGTGTGTGTGTGTGTGTGTGTGTGTGTGTGTGTGTGTGTGAACCGAATGTTATATTACTATGCATACATACAGCAGGGACAAACACAAAGGGAGGGGGCCACAGAGACCAAGTGCACACACACACACACACACACACACACACACATATGCGAGCACACTCAGGCAGACCACAAGAACCAACAGACCGCACGCACACATATACATACACACACATATACATACACATATTTTAGTATTGTCAGTACACACACACACACACACACACACGTAGAAGAAAACCACTGGCACCATGATAAACACACATGCACACACACACATACACCTAAACCTACAAGTACGCACACACATACACACAGGCACATATAAATCCCCACATACAGGTATACACGTATATATACATCACGAAAGGGAAATTTATTCCAACAGCCACGGAACGCACTCAGAAACACACACACATACATATATACATACATACATACATACGTATACTACATATATACATACATACATACATAAACATACATACATTAACTGCCACGCACACACAAATACATGTATGCATCAGAATGGCATGACAAATCAAAAGCAAGGCACACACACACACACACACACACACACACACACACACACACACACACACACACACACACACACACACACACTGAATAATACAAACACACAGACTTAATTACAAAGACGGTGACACTCTATACACCAGTCCTATATGAGACAGCCCTAGCATGTATTCAGTATGAACGGTGGGTATTAGCGCCGAAGTGGTGACATATAGGGGTGTGCGGCACGTAGGAGGACTACTGGGCCTTAAAAGAAGGCTGTGAAGCTTATGCCCAGAGTCGGTCATAAAAAAAAAAAAACGCTGATCAACACATTTACATGCACACGCTCATACACATACACATGCCCACACACACACACTCACAATAACACACAGACACATACACATATGCAAGCACACACACACACACACACACACACACACACACACACACACACGCATGCAGACACAAAGATCCGAACCCACATACATACATATACAGTACTTCGTCTAAGTATTTATTTCAGAGTTGAATACACACACACACACACACACAAACACACACACACACACACACACAAACACACACACACACACACACACACACAAAGCAGTTCTTTCTATTGCTATTTCCGCTTCCAAATACCAATATACTCACTTCCTCCCAAATCTTTCCCATCTAGACTCATCATTCCACTGTATCTCATTAAGGCATCCCATTACACTGCTCTTCTTTGCATTCACTCACAACTTCCTTCTTTCACAAACATCCAGACTCATACATTACCTGATGAAGTCTTAATGAGAGTCAGCAACCTGTATCATCTGCAAACAACATGTACCTCAAGCCACTGACCTTCTTCCCTTCCCACTCGTTCCTAAGCCTTACTCCTTGGCCAAAAATTCTTCAGATCTTCTTTCAAACTCCTTACAATTACATTACAAGGCATCTCTAACAACTTCATAATATCCAAACTCCAGGTAAACAAATGCTAAATACAGGTCCCTTCCCTTCTCTGTATATTCTCACATACATTTCTCGGAATAAACATGTGATCCACACACTCATTACGACAATTACAAGCCTCTTCGTCCTTATTATGGTGTCCCCTTTGCTCCTTTAAACTCCATTCTTCTCATCCTTTAATCACCATTCTATCATACACTTTATGATGTATGTTCAAGAAACTTACACCTCTAAAGATCGTGAGCATTCCCTTGTCACCCTTGCCTTCCTACAGCAGCACAACGTTTTTATTATCTTGACCTAAAACTGTTCTCCCTCTATCCTGAATGCTGAGTTTAACAATAAATTAACACTAACATGACTGTTAGTAAAGAAGCTGGCAACGAAGAGCTACATGAAATAAGCTACAAAGGGACGAAACTGTGGGTCAGGCTGAGGTGAAAGAACTGAAGTCTTAAGGTTTCTCTCCTTCACCCAAGCATATAACAGGCATGACTAATCACTCCAACACGTACACCTTCCCACCTGTGTGTGTGTGTGTGTGTGTTTTCCCCTCTCGTTAGTCGTGGATATAGGAGCTGATGGCGATCCCATCCATTCATGCTGCTACCCCACACTTCATTTGTGTGTGTGTGTGTGTGTGTGTGTGTGTGTGTGTGTGTGTGTGTGTGTGTGTGTGTGTGTGTGTGTGTGTGTGTGTGTGTGTGTGTGTGTGTGTGTGTGTGTGTACTGCAATCCCATCCATTCATGCTGCTACCCCAGACTTCATTTTCTGTAACGCATTCTGATCCTCTTTTTCTTTCTACCCTATCACACTCGATGACCTTCTCACCATGCAGATCTGTACCAAGCACGTTTTTCACCTCAGCCACACCATCATCAGTTCCATTCAAAGACCCTTATAAATATTCACTCCATTTCTTTTCTCAGCTAAGCAGAGTTTGTTCCTGCTTTCCCATTCGTTTGGCTTGTGTCACTCATTTGCTATTTCGTTATTCGTCAGAATCTTTACTTCCTTCCAGAGCAATTCCCTCAAAATTCCTCAAAATTCTTCATCCGATTTTTTATTCTGTGCTCTTCTTCAATTCCTTACCTTTCTCCTGACTTCTTTCCGTGTTTCCTTTACTCGTCTCACTCTTGTCCATTCCTATCTATCTGTCTGTCTATTTATCTAACACCCAGTTCTTTTTCCTCACTGGAGCTTTGGGGGAAAAATTATTCATACAGTGCCTTTTTCGTCCTCCATCAGGTCTTTAAACTTCATTCCACCACTCAGTATTCATTTTCCTTTTCTTTCTGTTCACCCTCCTCATACCACTTTTTCACAAGCATTCCTAATATCTTCCTTGAACTCCTTCCATTCTTCTCACAACCCTCATAACCCCTTCAGCCTGAGAAACTAGTCTTTATTTTTCTCTACTATGCCCACCCGATTTAATTTTGCCAAGGAGAGACGCTCTGATATGGAAGTGTCGAGTATAATGTCCGGGAATGAGAGGTTGACTTAGTTTGATCAAGTTTCCTAGAAACTAGCAAGAATAAACTGCTTGTGTATGTCATTGAACTCTTAACTACGTGTCACTCCTTCCTTCCTCATATCTAACCATACATACCTCATTTCAAAGTTCACTCACCTTTGGCACTTCTTTCCCACTTACGTCCCTTCCATCTAAAATAAAAAACAGTATGTTTTCTCAACACACACACACACACACACACACACACACACACACACACACACACACATCAGAGCTCACCTAAAGCCGACCGTCACCTCCACCCTCCCCTCCTCACTTGCTCTCTCTCCTTCTTCTCTCTTCTCTATTCTTTAATCTCTCCTTCTCAAACAGTGTCCTTTCCCCTTCCTTTCTCTCCCTACCGTCCTCCATCACCTTCCACTTCCCTCCTCCTTTCGTCCTCTCCCGCCCCACTTTTTACTCCCCCTTCCTTACTCCTCCGTTCCCATTCCTTACTGTTCTCATAACCCTTCCTTTCTTTCACCCCAAACCTTCCTTCCCCTCCCCTCCCTCCCACCTGCCTCTCCCTCTTACTCTCCCCATCTCCCCCTCCCTATCTCTCCCCCTTTCCTCACCTTCATCTCGCTCCTCCCTCTCCTTTCCCCTTTCCTCC
>NC_136958.1:916659-921659 GCF_032717465.1 Coenobita brevimanus | reverse complement strand
AACAGCACTTAAGCCCGTCTCCAGATACACCCCCTTAGTGGTCATCTTCCCACTTACTTATATTGCCTCTTTCCCCCGTGAGTCTTTCTTCATCCAACTGATCCATTTTTCTCCATGGACTAATTTTTTTCCCTTCGACGCACTTTCCTCTATGGATCCATTTCCCCCTGGGACCTATATCCCCCATGAACCTCTTTTCCTCCAACGACCCATACACAGACCATTTCTCCCCATGAATCTACTTTCTCCACAGACCTGTTTCTCCCATGGATTTTTATTACAGTACGGAGCTATTTTTTTTCCCAACGGACCAAGTTTCCCTCACGGACTTGTTCTCCCTATAGATCTACTTCCCTCCACGGACCATTCTTTTTACCTACTGGACTACGTTTCCACTTAAGCTCGCTTCCCCCACGGACGTATCTCACATGAAACTACCATTCCACAAGGACCTATTCCCACCATGGAACGCCTGTATATATTCCTACACACCTGTTCACCAGTTGACCCATTTCACCCACGGACCAACCCACCCACGCAACCATATCGTTACCTACCTACTAGCCTAGTGTAGCAAGCCCATCTCCGGGAAGCCACTCATCCATCCACCCACCTAATATGCCCATCCATCCATCCACCCACCCACTAAGCCCACCCATCCACCCAATATGCCCACCCATCCATCCACAAAGCCCTACACCCCACCCACATGAAGGGGTACAAAGGAACTGCTGCTTTTATAGTACAGATTGGGAGAAAGAGAGAGAGAGGCGGAAATGAAAGGCGAGAGGGGGAATCGACGAAAATGAAGGAAAAGGGAAGAATGTGAGCATAAAAACACAAGAAAAAAGAACAAACGGAGAGAGGAAAGAGGAAGAGAAAAAGCAAGAAGCAACAACAAAGCGAGGAGGGAGGAACAGATAAGGGTCAGGGAAAAGGAATGAGAGGAAGAGCGAAGAAAGTGATTTAAAATGGAGAGATAACAAGGAAACGATGCAAGGAAAAAAGGAGAGAATGAAAGAAAGAAGAAAAAGAAATAAGAAAGATACAAAGAAGAATTTTTTGACTGACTGAATGAATGAATGAATGAGGGAAGGAAGGGTGGAAGGAGAAAGGAAGAAGAAAAAGGGAGGAAGGAAGGAAGGAAGGAGAAATGGAAAAAAAGGAAGGATAAAGAAAGGATAGGAGACTTGAATAACTGAATGAATGAATGAAGAAAAAAACGAAAGGAAGGAAGGAAAGAATGCAGAAAGGAAAGGAGGGAAGGAAGAAAGAAATAAAGACAGGGAGAACTGAATAAATGGATAAAGAACGAAGGAATGAAGGACAGGCGAAAGGAAGGACGGAGCTGGAAGAGATGAGTTGGAAGGAAGGAAGAATGGAAACAAAGAAGGTGGGAACGACTTGGAAGAAAAGAGCTGGATGGAAGGAAGGAAGGAAGGACTTGGAAGAAATGAACAGACAGGTAGGAAGAAAAATGGAGAAAATGAAGGATGAAGCAAGAAGGAATTGCTGAATGGGAAGGAAAGCACTGTGAGAATGAAAGGAAATCAGACCCAAAAATAATTAGAGGGGCACTCAGTGGAGCGCATCTCTCCGACAGGGGCAGCGTAATTTTCAAACCACTCTTCATAATGGGGTAAGTATTCTCATCACTGATTATGGTTTCGCAAAAAGTGTTTTCCGGATCCAGAATCTGTATTAAGATCCGGATCGGTCCCTAAAGTTAATGGATTGTTCCCTGGGACATAGGGTATCTAACCCCACAAATTTGATCCGAATCTCTCGTTTAGCTTCTGAGTAATACCGCTAACAAACAAACAAACAGGGGTGAAAACATTCCCTCCTTGTCGGAAGGAACAAACAAACAGGGGTGAAAACACTCTCACTGTCGGAGAGAACTACATTAATAATGAATGTGATGAAAACAAAACTATCATCCAGCTCTTTACTAACCCATCAGGAGCGTAGGGGTCCGGGGATAGGTTGGTTAATCGCCCCCATGTGACATTATGTGAACCAGATAAGCCAACCCACCCTCGGATGCAAACCCCTCAGCCACATCCTGTTGGCGTGTCTTAACCCACTAGATGTCCACCTGGTGATACGGTTACCACCCATCGAAAGAAACAGTTTCCTGCCCCCTCCCCCCCCCAAAAAAAAAATGGCTTGTCACTCATTGCAGAATCATCTGAAGCACAGCATGAAGTGAGTGGATGGTGACATACCGACAAAATTAAAAAACCAAACCAGAAAAAAATAATGCCTCAAACTGAACCCAGACAATAAAAGCAAAACACACACACACACACACACACACACACACACACACACACACACACACACACACCAAGAGTAATAAAACTTGAATATAATAAAAAATAAATACAATGGAGATGAAACAGACTGCACAGTAATAATTAGAAAAACTAGAAAAATCCAAAAATATCACTCACGATAGAACATTTAACAGGAAGTAAATACCTACGTGTCAAGTGGGGTTGGTGGAGGATTAGTGTCCCTCCCTGTAAAACAATTAATTCTAAGCCTTGGCAACCCCGTTTGGGATACAGGGCGTCTGGCAATGAATAAATGAATGAAAATACCAAATAAACACAAAAAATAACAATACAAGTGACATTTAAACCAGAGAAAAACAAGAACAAATCACATGGAAACAAAAGGTAAAAATAAAAACTGAAATAAGAGAGACACGACAAAGAAGTTACAGTATCTACAGAGCAAAGAAAGAAAAAGTAATGCATATAAACTGAGTGTACTGTAATAAATATAAATAGTGAAAGGAAAAATTACCCAACATATATATACTGGTAATGAAAAACGAAAACAACGAGAAAAACAAAATAAAAACCCTTATAAACCAAGCAGAAAGTACATTTTAATTTAGGAACTGGAAACTGAGGAACAAAAATAAGAGGGACGCGGAAAAAAAAAGTCCTGAATGTGGAAAAAAAACATAAGTACAAAAAAAAAGATGATCAGAAAAGACGAAAGGACAAAAAAAAAAAAAGATACTATTAACCCAAAATTAATATATATATACAAAACTACAGGCAACAAAATAAACATATAAATTAGGTTCAACTTAAGTAAAAGAGATTGTACCCCTATTATAAGTGAAAATACAGCGGGAAATTAAAACGAAATAAAATAAAATAAATGAGAGGAGGAGAGATGATATATGAAAAACTAAAAAAAATAATAATAATAAAATGTGTGAAGAAAAACATAAGAAACCAAGAACATGAACTTTAATGAAAACCGGAATAAGACAAACACTGAAAATGACTAAAACACACACACACACACACACACACACACACACACACACACACGTAAAAACAACCAATCACAAAGAGGACTAAATTAGAGATAAGGGGACAAAAATATGGACGATACTAAATGAAACTAATGAAAGAAATGAAAAAATGACGAATATAACTGAACATCACAGAGTCCTAGGTTCAGAGTATTAAAACTTCTCAATATTTCGCAATATACCAAAATGCTTCAAACGAGAGAGAGAGAGAGAGAGAGAGAGAGAGAGAGAGAGAGACAGCGGAGTGAATAAAGAGCGATAACAATAAACTTTCACGTAAATCCTTTTCGCACTGTTACAAACAATATATTTTCCTACAGGCGAACACACACACACACACACACACACACACACACACACACACACAGAAAGACAGGCAGACAATAACACACACACACACACACACACACACACACAGCGGAGTGAATAAACAGAGCGATAACAATAAACTTTCACGTAAATCCTCTTCGCACTTTTACAAACAATATATTTTCCTACTGGCGAACACACACACACACACACACACACATATCAGTCACGCACACAGACGCACAGCCTACACATACACAATACACACATACATACAGGCACATACTCAAACGCTTATTGAGGCACGTTTTTGTCCTGTTATTTATTGTTTACAAGAGGGACATGTTTACCTTTGTGCTTTGACTCAGTTACACACACACACACACACACACACACACACACACACACACACACACACACACAAACATTCACGTACATATGAGAGAGAGAGAGAGAGAGAGAGAGAGAGAGAGAGAGAGAGAACCCCATTAATTAAAAACTGAATCTATAAAACAAAATTATTTCATTATTTTGATCTCATTAAGAATCCCCGAGTCAGTCTTAATATTCTACCTACAGTGTGATTAATGGCTAAATCATTCTTTTATCATAATTAAGAAAAAATGTAATTAGTCTTTTTTTTTCATTCTTCAAAGTGACTCTCACCATCATCATCATCATCATCATCGCCACACGTGCAGACAGCCTCGCTGGACACACACACACACACACACACACACACACACACACACACACACACACAAACACACAATTCCCACCTCCCTTCATCCCCCTCTCACCTAAACTGTTGTGTTGTTTGTGAAGTCCCCAAATAGAAGGTATTATTGACCATCAATAGTGGCGGCCAGCGCTGAGTGAACGACTGTGAGGGCTGCCAATATAATGCTTTGGCTGAATGGCATGCAGACCCCGGATTATTCACCCCTCTCCCTACTCAGTAACGACCATTTCACTCGTGCAATGTAATGTTAAAGCTTTTTTGTAGATGGGAATGAAGATAGGATTATTCGCCCTTCTCCCTACTCAGTAACGACTATTTTGCTCATGCGATGTAATGGATTTCTTGGTGGTCGGGAACATGGCTTGGATTTTTTGTCACTCTCCCTACTCAGTAACGATCCTTGCTTCCAGACCTGTTTAATAGCTTGTGTGTGTGTGTGTGTGTGTGTGTGTGTGTGTGTGTGTGTGTGTGTGTGTGTGTGTGTGTGTGTGTGTGTGTGTAAATGAGGCTCGGATTATCCACCTCTCTCCCTATTCTACGACCCTTTCTCCCAAGTGTGTGTGTGTGTGTGTGTGTGTGTGAAAGAGGCTCGGATTATCAGCCTCTCTC
>NC_136958.1:884159-914159 GCF_032717465.1 Coenobita brevimanus | reverse complement strand
GAGAAGGTTTGCTGGGTCACTGAGGAAAGCCTTAGATGGAGGAGTTCGGGTAGGGGAAGGGGGTGAGGTTGGGTGAGAAATTGAGGCAAGTGTGAGGTGGAGGTGGGCTGGAGTTGGGTTAGTTGAGGGAGCTGGATCACGAGGATGAGATAGTATCAGAGGAGAAAACGGAATCATGTGAAGAAGGGGAAAAGGACGGGTACGGGATTATTATGTGTGGGTTGATGGGTGAAGTGAGGTTATTCAAGTGGGGTTATAATGATAGGTGGTTTTATGGGAACAGTTCAGGGTGTGACTGAGAAAATGGGGACGATTAAAGTCAGGGGAGTTAGGGGTGCAGGGGGCAGGGATCAGTAGGAGTGGGTTGATGGGGAAGGGAGGTTACTGAGATGAGGTTATAATAAATAGTCGCGTTTTGAAGATGGGGTTAGGAGTGAGGAAATGAGACTTGGACTGGGATCGAGGAGTAAAGAGCTTGGTGGGATAGTGGGGTTATGGGGTGCTGTTGGGTCAGTGAAGTGGTGATGGAAAAAAAATCTAGTTGGCTTCGGAAATAATTCGTAATGCTTCTTCCTTAGCGATTTATTCTGCACGGTATACTCACCATTATCTTCTCCTTTGCTACTGATGCAAAGTATGTCGATAGAATAATGTATACTGAAAACATCTGAGCCCATGTAGGTGTTATTATGTATAATGGATCCTAAGAAAAGGTATTTGAAAGTTTACATTGCTAACTAGCGTACAACCTAGAATACAGAGCTGGGATTATTGGAATGTGGTCGAGAGAGAGAGAGAGAGAGAGAGAGAGAGAGAGAGAGAGAGAGAGAGAGAGAGAGGTGTTGCTGGAGATAGTTATGAAGTGGGACTGCTTGAGTAAAACCCCCTGTATCCCGCTGATGGTCATTTTAACTTTCATCTCGCTATTACCAGACGATTTTATTCAATACCAGGTAAGGCCTCGTATTGATGGGCTTAATCAAAATGCTAAATCTTACCTTCCCATTCAAGAAGTCTATCAGAAAGTGAATAATATAGTCAGGAGATCGGAGAAATAAAATAAATTGACAATACTCCCTGTTTAGCGGATGGTGTTTCAATACGAAGGTGGAATTTCAGGGATGGGGTGGGGTTCAGAGAGAAAATGGAGTAATGTGAGGTGAAATAAAAATGGAATGGGGTTACGAAAAGATGTAAGGCAGGGGGAGAAGGGTTAGCGGATGAGTGTGGGGTTTATAGAGAAAGAGTTAGAGCTGGTTGTGAGGTGGAGTTTGGGGATGAAATGGGAGTGACAGTGGAGTTACGTGTAAATAGGCATGAGGTGGGAATATTATGTGGTAAGATGTGCTATCTCACACACACACACACACACACACACACACACACACACACGAGGTATACGTGTATGTGAGGTTGAGTAAGTGTGGAATGGTCATCTCACACTTAGGCAACCTCACATACCCCACACATACCAAACATAACTAAACTCACTCTATGAACTACATGACAATGAAAATACAACTAACACTCTTTCATTACATCTCATTAGCGATTTATTTTACATACACCTTAAAATGCTCGCGAGTGTCAATATCACTGTTTTTAAAGCGAAACAGTTTGCAAGAACAATATAAAAGAGAATACTGATGTGTATTTTGTAGAACTAATTATACTGGAAGAGGAATGAAGAAACCACCAACAACACTTACAGCAGGTCGTTTAATATTCACCCTTTCACTACAACAGGCTTGAACAAAATAGTCAGGAGGTAGTAGGAATATTAGTAAATACGACGTCATCCTACCGAAAGAAGTAATGGCCACTGCCTTCAATTCCTTTCACTCCGATGACATTTATTTACTTACTTATATGTCTTCATATTAATTTACTTATCTAATTATCTTGTTACGGTATTTATCTCCAGACTGTTTTATTTAACTAAGAGGAGATTTCGAACTACTAGGGATAGACGATCCTTCATTTACACTTCCACTTCAAGCCTTCTCCCTCTTGAATAAAATCCCCTGAAGGCAACAAGAATATATCAATAAAGATTCTTACCGGATTTATGGGGTTAATCCCTTAATTAACCCTTTCACTACGATCTACTCTATTAGTGGAGGGATTAGGGATTAGAAATAACTCCCACTAACCCATTCACTCCTAGGGCGTTATCGTTTCCCTTGATTTCCATTTATTTTCGATAAGAACTCCATTTTTTTCTTCATTTTTGGAAGTATGCTTAGAACTGAAAAGGATAATTAAGGCAACAACTACCCCCCCCCCAGTCGAGAAATCTACCATGAAATAAAAAACAAAATAATCCACTAACAACAAGATGGAACTAAAAAAAAAATATATATACAGTATATGCCATAGTACTGAAGAGGCAAGTTCCTTTAATTTTACATATATATCTTAACTTCTCACCCAAATTCTCAGCCAATTTCATCCGTTCTCAACCTCCTCTCCTTCACCCAATCCCTCGTTCGGTCTCATCCATTTTCTCTCGGCTTCGTATTCGTGTAAAAACGATTAGGCCACGAAAAAGTAAAGCCTGAAAACTTAAGAAGGACAAGATGGGAAACTCGGGAGAAAAGTTTGGAATGGAAGTGAGAGAGAGAGAGAGAGAGAGAGAGAGAGAGAGAGAGAGAGAGAGAGAGAGAGAGAGAGTGTCTTGATATCTAAAAAAAAAAAACGATATTAAAAAGAAGACTTGCTCTGGTACTGACAGACAGACAGATAGACAAAGACATACAGATAGAAAGACAGATAGATAGATATAAACAGATAGATATATATATATATACAGAGACAGAGAGAGAGAGAGAGAGAGAGAGAATTAAACCAGATAAGACGAAAGAAACAGAGAGCAGGACGAATGAGCGAGGCAGAGAGCGAGGACAGCGAGCAGAAATAAGCAAGAAAAGAACGAAATGAGGGGAAAGTGGAGGAAATAAGGGGAGAACGACAATGAGGGGAGAGAGGAAAGAGATGAGAGGCTAAAAGCGTGTAATCATGACAACGAAATAAAGCTGAGTTAAAAGGGAGAATAAGAGAATTAGTGGGATGGGAATGAGAGGGCGTGGGATGGAGAGGGGGAAAGGGAGGAGAAGGAGGAGGAGGAGGAGGAGGAGGAGGAGGTGAAACAAGGGATAGAGAGGGGGAAGACGGAAAGGGGAGGCTAAAAGGAGAAAGAGGGAGGTTGAAAACAGACGGGAGTGGAGAGAGGGTAGGAGAAGTGAGAGAGAAGGAAGGGAAACAGAGGCAAGGGTAAGGAAGGGGACTGAAGGATGAAGGAAAGGGGAGAATGACAGATGCAACAGGGACGGGAATAAGAGAAGGGGGGTAAGGCGAGAAAGGAAGAGAAAGAGGGAACAGGGAGGGTAAAGAGGGGAAGGAAAGGGAAAGAGGGGATTTAGAAGGGAAGGAGGAGCAGGGCGAGGAAAGAGAAGAGTCAAGGAAGAGGAGTAAAAAGTGGGAACAGGGAGGGGACAATGGGAAAGCAGAAAAGGGGGGAAGGAGGGGTTAAGAGGAGGGAAAGAGAGGAAGGGGAGGAGAAATCGAGAAGTCAGGAGGGGAAGGGGAGCGGGAAGAGGGGAATCAAGAGGGAAATCAAGAGGGGAAAAGAAGGGAATCAAGAGGGGAAAGAAGGGCATCAAGAGGAATGAGGAGAGTCAAGGGATGGAAAGGGAAAGGGGGAGAAGATTGGGGAATGAGAGTATGGACAACAGGATGCAAAGGGAGGGATAGAAGAGCAAGCAGAGGAGAGGGGAAGGTGAGGGAGAGAAGGAGAGTGAGGGGGGAAAGAGGGGAGAGTAAAATGATATCTGAGGGAGAGGAGACACACACACACACACACACACACACACACACACACACACACACACACACACACACACACACACACACACACAATGCAAATGCGAATTAATCTGAGGGGAAACACGGAGAGATGCCGAGGAAAAAAAACCGCGAGAATTGAATTGCATCGCGCGTCCATCAAAATTAACCTTTACGTCCCTCACACTTCTCTCGACATCCACACACTTAATTTTGTATCCATATCCATACCCACACCTGCACCCCTTCCCACATTAACACCTACACCCACACATACACCCACACTAATACCAACACCCACACACACCTCACACTAACACCAACAACCACACAAACACTCACACCACACCCACACATACACTAACACCAACACCCACACATACACTAACACCAACACCCACATTAACACCAACACCCACACCCTACGTCACTCACACTTCTCGGCATCCACACACTTAATCTTGTATCAATATCCAAACCCAGACCACCATCCACAACCATACTAGTACCCACACCCACACCTGAAATATAATTTACGTCACTCACACTTCTCATCATCCACACACTCATATTCACATCCACATCCACCCACAAACCAACATCCACACCCACACCGACACCTATACTCATACGAAAACCAACACCCACAACCACTTTCACACCCACACCCACATTACCGCTTACTTTCCTATATTAATTTTTCTCCATTAAGGCTTACGTTAGTCACACCTCTTCGTAACCATACACTCTTCCTCGCATCCACATCCATTAGGTATATCATCACCATCACCCCCCTCCCGATACACACAACTCATATTCGCATCGATATCTGCATCCACAATATAATCACACACATTTTTACGTTCCATATCCACACCCGAGTTAATACCCACAATCGTATTTGCTTTCGTATCCACACCCACACCAACAGCCACACCCACACTAACAGCTTCACCCACACTTCCACTACTGCTTTCATTATTCACACTTAAACTAGCACACTAACACTCACACTTGCGTCCTTCAACATCGTCGCTTAGGTCTGTAACGCTTCACCGTATCCATCAGTCTCGCATCCATTTCCACAACTACATCAACAACCATAGGCGTAATAACATTTACACTCACCCACCCACAACCACGCACACCCACACCCACACGCATACCCACCCTATCACTACCGTTAGCAATATTTATCCGTATCCACACACTCCTAACCCCATCCACATCCACAGCCACACAAACACCCATACCCACACCCACAACACCATGACTCACATCCACATTAACACAAACACCCGGACCCGAATTAAACAAAAGGCAGACAGACTCAAACAACCTTGATTTCGAGACGCTCAGATACACTGCTCTTGATAGGCTAGAGGTTACAGGCAGGGGGAAAGACAAACGGAGGAAGACTAGCAGAATTAGCAAATTATACACACGTAAGACTGAGAATAATTGCTGATCTTTATCATCATCATCATCAAAATCATCATCATCCGGATCTCCTTCCCCAGCCTAGGGCAGGTGAGGAGTAGCAACGTCCAGAGCGCCCAAGTTTGTCCAATCCAATGGGCCACACTTCCATTCACTCATCATTCAAGCCCCCGGAATCCTGACACTATCTGACAGAGCTGTTCTTTATTCTGGCGACAACATAAATTTTAACTATATTATTTTTCACGCCACATGACGATTTTATTCAACTTAGGAGTGGTCTATTTCTTCTCAAGATTAGAAACAGACTCCATTAACCCTGACAAAAAGATTCCTGCAACCATCTGACGATTTTATTCACAGAACTGAATAAGTGACCCGTCTCGTCGTCTAAGGGATAACAAGCAAAGCAAAACTGTGCGGCCTCACTCCACAGCAGGAGGTCCTTCAGTCCACCCCCATACCCTCCTAGGAGGTAGCCATCAAGGGTCCCACCATCCCTGATCTTGGGCCGGATGGAGGTCTACCTCTGTGCAACATTTACTGATAGGCTACAAGGTAAGAAACTTGTGTTGTTGTTCCCCCCCCCCTCCCGACCGCTTCCCCTCCCGGGGGGGGGGAGATAGGGTAGAGGTCTATGACTATGAACAAAACTCCGTTTTCTTTAGTTATAAAGAAAAAAAATGGGGAAGGGGGGCGTTCACACCTGCGTTGACCGGGACAGCCGGTGACCGCAACCCTTCCGCCCCCCCACTTCTCGTTGAGAGGTGACATCAGAGGTCTCCCCCTGCCTACAGGTGCTCGTTTTGAAGGTCTACCACTGTGCAAAATATCGTTTTCTTAGGCGCTCCCGAACACTCAGGATAGCCAGCAAATGTTCTGTTTAAGAACCATTTCCTCCTCCGCTTTCATACTTCAGTGAAGAAATACCGTGCTTTGCCAATTTCGTGGAGTGGAAAAACAGTTTAACAGTTTCCACTAATCCTGTGATGACGAAAGAAGCCTTTACGAAGTCTTATTCCAACCTCTTTGTATTTTCATTTACCACGTCCTCTCAGTGTCTAAAGGTTATTTCTTGCATTGAAAATCAGCAAACGAAAGAGGTGAGTTGCACGCTGTTTAAACTGAATGTGTGTGTGTGTGTGTGTGTGTGTGTGTGTGTGTGTGTGTGTGTGTGAGAGAGAGAGAGAGAGAGAGAGAAAAAGGTCATAAAAACAGTCTTTGCATAACCTTTGACCGATAATACACTAGCCATATCTTACTCCACCGATCCAATCAAACTTCACATATACATTTCACCTTAAATTTGGCTGCGGTCATTTTCCACAAGATAAATATCACTGCCCGTCGTAACCTGCAATTAAATACGAAACTAGTCTTTACTAAAAATATTATCGTAGCTGATTCTAATATCATTTGTTTCTCTGGAAGATAGTAAAATCTGTCGTCAGCATAAGTAGTAAGTCTCTGCTTATGAGGTATACGAGGTGGTCTGTGAGCGAAGGGATGTTTTATTGCTGATGCATATGTGTCGGACGAAGGTGGAATTCCTGAGTCAGACTGAGGCCAGCATACCTCTTGCAAATTCTGCCAGAAAGCCAATTCTGTGTGTAAACGCTGTAGTCGTGACACTGGGCAGCACACACAAAGGAAACTCTCTACCTGTGCCTGAACGACTATGTGAGAGTTACAGTAGATTCAACTACACTCCGTGGGTGCAACATCTAAGCTCCCAATAAAGCATCCACTTGTAATACGGGTCTTTATGGTCAACCTGAAATCTTGATGGTAAATCTACGGGCTCATATCTAACGAGTCCATATATAACTCTTCTCTTCCACTACGTCGGGCAATTTATCGCGTGTTGTGGGAACGGTATTTGGCGTTATCAGTGTCTACCCTGCATCATTTAAGCATTTTCCAATTACTCCCATGTCCTTACCCAAGCCCACACCAGCTGACTGGGCCGTCCCCGCAATACACGAGGTACCGGCAAGTGAATTCTAACGGAGAGCTATTTATGGACTACCCTGTATTATCGTTTGCTTGCTACCTCCAGACGATTTTATTCAACCCGGGTAAGACTAGAGGCTTTGAAGGGGTTAATGAAGAGTATACCTAATCCCTCCGGCTGGAAAAGTCTACCCTACGCCAAATCGTCTGAAAACTGCAAGATTAAAAATACCGTAGCAAATTCGTGATTGGACTGTGGATAAATGTTTAGGGTCGAAATCTAAGTTATTTTGGAGATTTTGTAACACCGCTTCATAAGTGATTTATTTTTTTTTTATATTCATTCATTTTTTGTTCATTATAGCTCATTATTATTTTTTTCTATGTTGTGATGCGAACTATGGGGATATTAGAAAAAAAAATTAACACGTATTGTTAAGGTATAATGTGGAAAATAAGTCTCTAAGGAAAGGGAGCTACGAATCCTCCCACGCCACCTACAATATGTATCATAATCATACTGGTTAGGCGTGGACGTGGCCATGCTAGACTGATAAAGGATGTACTCTCTCTCTCTCTCTCTCTCTCTCTCTCTCTCTCTCTCTCTCATTCGCCTGTTTCTCACCTCAATCTCGCCACTCCATTTCCTTACACGCCCTCTTTTCATCCACTTAATCACTTCTTTTTTTAATTTTTCTTTTTGGTTAACTGTTCCATTCCTTTCATTCTCTTCTCCTTTTACATTTTTAATTCTATCTTGCCTCTTCTTCTATTACACAATCCATTTTCTCATACACTTTTCCTCGTCTTTCCTTCTTCTACTTAGATTTTCGTTTTTTCAGTTTTCCCATTCTTATCTTCTTTCTGCTTTCTTATCTCGTCTTCCTCTGTTCCATCTTACCCTCTTAAACTCTTCCAGGCTCCTATGACTCACTCTCAGCTGAATAAAATCGTCTGACGTTACGTAGAACACAAGCGTTGCATCGTTCATGAGAGGGTTATATTATTTCCCAATCACTTTCCCTTCTCTTATTTTACTCCTTCGTTCATTCTCCATATTGTCTCATTCTCTGTTACACCTTTCCTTATTGTTTTTCTCTCATGTTCTCGCCTTCTTTATTTTTTTTTATCTCTTCTACAGTATTTTCTTTGCCAGTTATTCCTTTCCCCCTCATTCTCCATAACATCTTTCTTTTCTGATATCCTTGTCGTTCTCTCCTTCCAGTCTCCTTCTCAAACTCTTATTTTTTACTCTTCATTTTCTTCCTGATCTTTTAGTTTTCTCTTTCTCACTCCTCCGTTCCTTTTTCAATCAGTGTTCCCTCTTGTTCTCGTCTCTTTTAATCTTTCTTCCATATTTCTTCTTCCATACCTCGTTTTTATCTCCTTCCTCAGAGTTCTCCCCTCGCTTCCTCTCCTTTTCATCTCAATTCTTCTTTACTTCTTTCTGGTCCAATTAATCTGTTTCCTCTTTCTCTCTCCTTGCTTTATCCTCCTCCCCTTGTTCACTCCTTTATTTTTGTTCTTCCATGCCTCGTTTTTACCTTCTTTCTCACTCCTACCTTCTATCCTCATCCTCTCTTCCTTCATTTTCTTTTCCTCTCCTTCTGAGTTATTGCTATTATTCCTTTGTTTCATTTATTCATTTTCTTCCAGTTCTTTCTTCTTTACTAAATATTTTCGTCTCTCTCTTTCTCTCTTTCTGTCGTACCTTTCCTTTAATTTCTCCCTTTTATCAGGTTTATTCCACATCTTACTCTTCGTTTCTCCTTCCCCTCTTATTTTAACAGTCTTCCTGTCCTGTCACACCCATGTTCGAGAAGCGACAGCGAGTGTTACTTTCTACTCAGCGTGTGTGTGTGTGTGTGTGTGTGTGTGTGTGTGTGTGTGTGTGTGTGTGTGTGTGTGTGTGTGTGTGAACAAAATAAGTGGAACTGTTTTTGTCCGATTTTAACCAAACTTGATGGAGGTTTTGACGATCAGCCATCGAGGTCAGAAGGTCAGGTCAAAGTATGACCTTGCCAGGTCAACTTCAGCTTTTATTCAACTTACACCAAACCTGGGGGGACCCGGGGGGACGGCATGAGAATAAGGCAAGAAAGAGGAACCTCTATTTTAAGAACAATCAGTCAAGTCAAAGGTGAAGGTCACAGGCAAGGGACAAAATTCTGATCCGTGTTTCTCAGTGAACAAAATAATTAAATCAGGTTTCATCTGATTTAAAGCAAACTCTGTGCAACTGTTCAGGATTATCCAAGGGTTTGATTCCACAGCTTTTGAACACAATACGTCAAAGGTCAGGGTCGCAAGGCAAGGTCAGCTTCATCAGTTCTCATGTAATTTAGACCAAACTTTGTGGGAGGGCTGAGGGTAAGGCAAAGATAAAGGGATTCAGTGTTGAGAACAATCAGTCAAAGGTCAAGGACACGGGAAACGATCAAAAGTCAAGCTCACACGGCAAGGTCAACTCCATATTGATCTGATTTGAACCTGGCTTGGTGGAAGTGTTAAGGGTCACGCAAGGATGAAGTAAGTCGATTTTGAGTAATTGATCGAAAGTCAAGTGGTCAGCACGGAATTTCTTAGTAATCTTTGTTGTTGCTTATGATTTCATTCTTCCTTTTTCATGTACCTTTTTTAGGTATTTCTTCTCCCCTCAACCTCTGTTTTATCTTGCTCACTTTTTACCTCTCTCTTATTATTCTCTTGTATTTTTCTTCTTCTATTCCTAGCTTTCATCTCTTTTCAAACCCTTTCCTTCTCTCTTGTCCGTGTCACTGTCTTCTGCACTCTTTCCTCTGTTTCTCTAATTCCTTCTTTTATTTTCCATTCCTCTTGCGTACTCGCCATTCCGGGCCATTCTCACTCCCTCTCCCTCCTTTCTTACATTTTTACTAAGTCCTAATTAATTCCTGTTTCTCTTATTCCCCTCCTTCCTTCCTCCCTGCGTCTCTTTCCTTTTTCCTTTCCGGTTTCTCTCTCTCTCTAACCTGAGAACTTTTTCATTGTATTCTTACTGCTCTCTCTCTCTCTCTCTCTCTCTCTCTCTCTCTCTCTCTCTCTCTCTCTCTCTCTCTCTCTCTCTCTCTCTCTCTCTCTCTCTCTCTCTCAAGCTGAGAACGTTCTTTATTATATTCTTACTGCTCTCTCTCTCTCTCTCTCTCTCTCTCTCTCTCTAAACCTGAGAATGTTTTTTATTACATTCTTACTTCTCTCTTTCTCTCTCTCTCTCTCATTACCCCTTTCAGCCCGGGATCATTCTTGCTTATATTCCTACTGTTATTATAGTCCTTTTGTTTTCATCTAATGCAACTGGGCCAATAATACAATATAATTAATAAGTCACGATTGCTTGAAATTCCATGTTTTAGCTGTGAGGGAACAATGAGTGACCTTGGTTACTATTCTCTTTTTACTCTAACTTGACCTAAAAGTGGCATCCGTTCTACTTAAATGTTCAGCTTTAATAGAGTCTAGCAATAGAATATGATGCTCGTCACGAAGAAGTGCTGTGAAAGGATGTAGAGCAGTAGCATTGTCTTGGTTGGGTATCAGGCTCAAAAAAACGAAAATCTGGGCCAAGTTAGGGTAAAAACAGTACTATATGAGCGTTATTTTTGAACCACCCTGTATGTAAATAATAAAACCAAATATTTCAATGTTTCTAAGTAGTTGTTAAAGACGAGAGTTTAAAAAGTCACCTTAGTCAACAACAATTCGCTCCCCTGTCGTCCTTTCCTCAATATTGTCCTATAAAAACTGAGAGAGAGAGAGAGAGAGAGAGAGAGAGAGAGAGAGAGAGAGAGAGAGAGAGAGAAAGAATCTTACTGTTAAACTGCTTCTCTTATTTCCGTATTCCTTCGCCATTACGTCCCCTTCCTTTTCATTTTCTCCCTTTTCTCTTTTACTTCATTACACCCGTGCTCGTGAAGCAAGTGCAGGGGTTCTGTGTTGATCGGTGTGTGTGTGTGTGTGTGTGTGTGTGTGTGTGTGTGTGAAACAGCTGTTGTGTGTGTGTGTGTGTGTGTAACAGCTGTTTTGAGGATATGGCAAAAGGAAGAGAGAGAGAGATTTGATTGAGAAAATCAGTTAAGATTAAAGTCACAAGGAAATGTCCAAAGCCAAGGTCAAAAGGCAAGGTCAATTAAACAAATTCTGATCTGTTGTAAATACAGTTTGACGGCAGGGTGAAGGGTCAAGCAAGAACGAATGGAGTCACTTCTAAAAACAATCAATCAAAGGTCAAGGAGACAGGGCAAGGTCAAAGTTCGACCCGTGTGTCTAAGTGTGTGGGTAAATTACTTAAAAAATTATTGCTCTAAAAATTGCTTCTATCTTGGTGGATGAGTTGAAGATCACCCAAGAAACTGACCAATTTTTTATGAGAACAATACGCCAAAGATCAAGGTCATTCGTCAAAGTCAACCCAAATAGAGCTTACATGATGACTAAAACTGGTGGAAGGGTTAAGGATTAGGAAAGACCATTTTTGATTTTGCGAGAAATATATTGAAAATTAAGGTCACAGGACAGTCAAGCGTAGTCGCGGGTGTTGTGAACTGTGTTGATTTTTGCTGTTTACATTCTCTCTCTCTCTCTCTCTCTCTCTCTCTCTCTCTCAGCACACCGCCTTTATTTCCTGTCACTAGGGAATACGTTTTTATGTAAGTATAAAAGCCAAATCACCTCCGAGGGGCCATAAGGTCTGTGCGCTCTGTCATCGTTACGTAATACCGTCTTTCCCCTTTCCGTGTGTGTGTGTGTGTGTGTGTGTGTGTGTGTGTGTGTGTGTGTGTGTGTGTGTGTGCGCGCGTCTCTCTCTCTCTCTCCTTACATAAGCTGGAAATAGTATCCTCAGGACATAATATTCCGAATTATTTGTCTCATGTGTGTGTGTGTGTGTGTGTGTGTGTGTGTGTGTGTGTGTGTGTGTGTGTGTGTGTGTGTGTGTGTGTGTGTGTGCGTCTCTCTCTCTCTCTCTCTCTCTCTCTCTCTCCTTACATAAGCTGGAAATAGTATCCTCAGGACATAATATTCCGAATTATTTGTCTCATACATGTGTGTGTGTGTGTGTGTGTGTGTGTGTGTGTGTGAGAGAGAGAGAGAGAGAGAGAGAGAGAGAGAGAGGGAGAGAATATGTATACGATACTCACCATCCGTACATACGTGTTCTCTATACAGTCACCCATACATACACACTCCAATGGCCACTCCACAAAAGAATCATTGTTACCCATACAGCGGGTGAAATTGGACCTGAGCCGTGTGCTTCTCCATATGTTTCGCTATATAGGGCAATTCTCAGTAACTAAAGCTCAAGCTGATCCATTATTATTTTTACTTTGACCCTTAAACACCAGCAGACGGGTTATGTGTTTTACTGTGGCTGACGGAACACAATTTTATTCCTCACATGGAAGTCTTTATGAGGAACGTATTTTAAACTTCTCATGGTCAAGACAACTATGGCAGACGATTTTATTCAGCTGAGTGAGTAACCTGAGAGTGCTAATACCGCCCATATTAATCCTCTCATGACTGGAATAACTCATGTACTCTTTGTCAGCTAAAGCCTATGGCAGACGATTTTATGCTGAGTGAGTAACCTGAGAATGTTAAAACTGCCCACATTAATCCTCTCATGACTGGAATAACTCAAGTACTCTTTGTCAGCTACCGCCAGATGGTTTCATTTACCTAAAAGTGATTCACAGAAGACTGAGATTTTTTATAGGCAAGAAGTATTCAAAATCCTTTATTTAGATGGCATTTATTTCATTCTTCCTTCCTCCTGGCGATTTCTTCTTTAATATAGGACGACCTGTTAGTAGTAAAGGAGATAGTGAATAATACAACCGACCCCTCCAGGTTGTGATCTGACCCTATGCTTAATAAAACCGTCTGGAACCAGCAGGAGTAATATCAAAAGACCTCCTTCTTCCAATATTATCATGTTACAGATTCTTATAGTTTTGTAATATCGTTGTCTTGTATTATAACTCATACTAGTTCTAAAGTCACGATCATTTTCAGTCTGGTTCTTTCTTGGTCTGTTTCCCCTTTTCCACCGGTGTGCTGGTTGGGCATCTCAATAATTTTCCAACACCTGTTATTCTTACCCCTTTCAATCCACCGACGTACTGAATGGTTTATGTTTCCTACCTCCAGGCGATTGTCTTCACCTTGAGGAAGATATGTAGTAGTCATGGCATTATTAAGGCTACCCTGGCACCTCCCAATTGAGAAGTCTTTAAGATGAATATAAATGCCTGGAGATAGCACGTATACATTGAACGTACGTCACCGGAATAAAGAAGTTTAACATCATTCTCTCAAATGAAGGTGTTGTGCACATTTCATATTCCTTCTAGATTTTCCCTCCTTTCACCAACGGTATCACATTAAAGAATAATATCATTTACTCTCTTTGTTTTCAGTTTTCTGCATCAGATATAAGAATTACCACCAAGCCTTCCATAAGGAAGCCATACAATTGCATTAAGTTTTGTCTCCTTTTTCTAACAATACTGTTGTTATTATATCCCTGGTTAACACTAATCTCGTTTCCCTGAATCTCTCTCTCTCTCTCTCTCTGGTATGTAGAGACGGACGAATTGGCGTATTATTTCACAGCGCCTACTTCACAATTAGGGAATATCCGTGACTTTCCTACCTGACGCATCATATTACACAAAATCATCATGGGCAGAGAAATATATCAAGATTTTCTCTGTCTGGAATATTTGTCGGCAGAGAAAAAGGAATGAGAAAGTGTGATATATTAGCCAAACTTTTGATGCAGACGTATAGCCCTCACCAATCCACCTCCATCCACTAATCCACCCCATGTGCCTACCCCCACCCTCCCATACACACCGTCTGGTCAGTCCCGCTCACCCACTCACCCACTCTGTCCAACCACACTCAATCCCTTCCCCTCCTCCCGCACTCAGTCCCTACCCCCCCCTCCCACACACACACAACACACATTCAGCCAACCCGTCGTTCCACTAACACCCAATCACCCATCCACTCCGTATGTCAGCCCCCAACAACACCCGCCCACCTCTTCCGTTTGCCCACCAATACCAACTTACATACCCATTCATCTATTCCGTCCGTCCGTCCATCCACTCACACTTACTTCATCAGCCAACTCCCACCCATCCACACAGTATGTTCACTCCCTGTACAAATTAACCCACTTATCCACCCACCCCGTCTGACACCCCCACCCACAAACCCACTCATTCTCACCACATCAACACCCTGTCTAAACTAGCCCACCCATCCCTCCTCCTGTCCTCAAAGCTTTACAAGTTAAACCGAACGGAAATCTACGATACTTACATCCCTAATTCCACTTACGTAATTTCAGAAATGCTCTCACCTTCCCCAACACACCTCAAGCCCAGACACAATTTTAATACCAAAGTGAACACCCTTGGAAGCCATGTGATGTGTGTTCAAAGTTCCTGGCCTATAACTCGTTCCCCTTTGGAGTTATGGGTGAAACACACACACACACACACACACACACACACACACACACACACACACACGTGCTTTTGATCTCATATATGGCCTTTTCTAGTACAGCAATAGTAAAAAATCATGTCAACTGTTATCATCATCATCATCATCGTCAACTCTCATTTTACAAGTAACAAGAAATCTATCTACCATTCAAGATCATTTATATTATATCTCTATAGAGTATGGTATTCATGTCTAACAACATAATAAACCCTCTTATGGTCGGAGCAACTCTAGTATTATACTCCAACAAACACCAGACGAATCTTTTCAGCTAAGAGTTACTAAGTGAAGCCTGAGAGTTAACACCGTCACATCTCATATTTTATTAATAATAATGTCAGATGATTTTATTAAGCTGAGAGTAAAACGAAAGAGCCGGAGCGTTAATCCAGCCACCAACTGTTATTTTCTTCTGCAAAATTTCAGACGATTTCATGCAACTGAGAGTGATCCACAAGAACCTGGGTGTTTAAAAACGTTCTTCCACATCCACGCTCCACTCACATGAACGAATTGGCAGACGTGAAAAGGTCTGTGGTGGATTGATGCACCGACCCTTTCGCTTTTGCTGATGTGGTTATGTATTATATTGACGCTGACACCGGGGGATTTTATTCATCTGGAAAGACCCATAGCGGCCAAAGGGTTCGTCTTCGTGAAATAGTTCCCTTGAAGAAATGGACTCTGAGGTAATACTGCACCACACACAAAACTCTGGATAATATCGGCCAGAAAAGGAACCAAGAAAATACGAAGAATATAATGTAAGACTTTCTATCACAATACGAGACCTCATGTAAGGTGAATTTCTAAGAATGTGTAAATCTGTAAGAAATAGTGGACAACAAAAGAGCTGAAATAAAACAGTCTAGAAGAGGTAAGATTAACAGGAAAAAAGGGGGCATCTCTAAGTTAAATCCATGTGACGGTGCAAGTGAGTGGGTGTGGGTATGGTGACGGCGAAAAAAAACCATGTGACGGTGCAAGGGAGAGGGAGTGGGTATGGTGACTGCTGAATAAAATGGTTTGAGGGGAGCCAAAGACGGGGTGTGGGTATGGTGTCGACAGCTGTGCTAAACAAAACGACCCCGTCCCATCGCTCCCCATACACACCCTAGTCACGACCCTAAGGAAGTCTACGGGCACATCCAGCCATCTGGAGAGAGAGAGAGAGAGAGAGAGAGAGAGAGAGAGAGAGAGAGAACCACAAACACTTTACGACCCTTACTAGATGATCCAACGAGAATACTAACAAAAAGATATTACCTAGCTGGAAAGGCAACACTGGCGAGCGAGTGAGCTGATATTTCCCGAAGTTTGCTTCTTATACATGAAAACATAATATTTGTCTGTGTGCGTTAACTTATAAAATGGACGAATCATGGAACAAACAGGCTAGAGGGCATGTTCGAATCAAACTCGCTCCGAACCATAACTGCGCTCAAAGCCTAACAGAACACGTCCCTGTATTTATAGGGTTGCTTCGTTGTTCTGCACCGTCTTTTGGTGGGTATGCAACTTTTACTAAATTATTTATTTAATAGTTTTGTGCCCTAAAATAATGTTAAAGGCCTAAAACGAAAAACTAATATAAGAGATACCAGGCCTAGGAACACACATGATCAAAAGTTCGCCCACACATCCCTACCGGCCGAGGCAATGGAAGGTGTTACATCAATTATTTTTTTATGATTGCAACATGGAGCGCACAAAAAGGGGTCTGAGAAAGAAATATATCCTCTATTATTTAGGGACGAATGAGAAACATGGAAGACTGAACACACTACTGGCAGGGGACCGATGGTGAAAATTTGCTCATAGGTGCGTATGTATGGTAATTTTTCAGGCGATTCTGTTCAAAAATAAACACGTGAGGGCGTGGCCAGGTGAGAAGGGGATAAAGGAGAATACCGGGACAATAACAACATAAACTTTAACACCAGATAAAACAGAGAAAAGAATCCGCTTGGAAATGTAATTATAGAAGTTTTGAGAGAGAGAGAGAGAGAGAGAGAGAGAGAGAGAGAGAGAGAGAGAGAGAGAGAGAGAGAGAGAGAGAGAGAGAGAGAATCAGTATTGCGTCCTCTACCAACATTCCACCTACCAACAATACCTCTCCCACCATTACTACCAACAATACCTCTACCACCATTACTACCAACAATACCTCTACCACCATTACTACCAACAATACCTCTCCCACCATTACTACCAACAATACCTCTACCACCATTACTACCAACAATACCTCTACCACCATTACTACCAACAATACTCCTACCACCATTACTACCAACAATACTCCTACCACCATTACTACCAACAATACTCCTACCGCAATTACTACCATCAATACACCTACCAACATTAGCTACTACCAATATTACCAACATTAGGTCTACCAATACTTTGTCAATATTACTCCTACCAATACCAACAATACATCATCACATCTACCACTATCATCAATATCATTACTACCAACATTATCTCTACCAACAACACTCTTATCAAACAAACCTTCTACCAACACTATTCCTACCAACATTAATACCAACATTTCCCCTACCAACAATTCAACTTCACCAAAGCTACCAGCAACTTTCCTACCAACTTTACCCCTACTGACACTGCTACCAATACTTCCTCTGCCAACATATCACCTACCAACACTACCACCTCTATTACTACCAACATTTCTTCCCCTACCACCCTTCTTGCGACCAACACTGCTTCATTTAATACCATCGCCTCTTACAAAAGCATTCCTACCAATATTGGCCTCGCTACCACTGTTGTCCCTCCATTCTCAGCCTTCCTCTCCTACCAAAATTGCTTCTCCCCTACCAACATCACTCGTCCAGGCAACATTACTTTTGCAACCAACATTACCTACCAAATTTATCCGTCCTACCAACATTACCCTCCCGACCAACATTACTCCCTACCAACATTACCCTCCCTACCAACATTACCACTCCTACCAACAATACCCTCCCTTCCAACATTACCCTCCCTTCCAACATTACCCTCCCTTCCAACACTACCCTCCTTACCAACATTACTCCCTACCAACATTACCCTTCCCACCAACATTACTCCCTACCAACATTCCTCTTCCAACCAACATTACTCCTACCAACATTCCTCTTCCAGCCAACATGATTCCTACCAACACTACACTTCCTACCAACACTGCTTCTACAAACATTACTTCTACCAACATCACTCTCACCAACCTTACCATTCCAAATAAAGCAATTCTTATTCTTTTCTCCTCCTCCTCTTCCTCCTCCCCCTCCTTCTCCTCTTCCCTACCTCCTCGTTTCCCTTTTCCTCTTCTTCCTCCTCCTCCTCCTAGTTTTTCTTTGTCCTCCTCCTCCTCCTCCTCCTCTTCTTCTTCCTCTTCATTCTCTTCCTCCTCTCCTTCTTCTCTTTCTCCTCCTTTTCCTTCTCCTCGTCTTCTTTATCTTTCTCCTCTTCTTCCTCCTCCTCCTCCTCCTCCTCCTCTTCTTCATCTTCTTCTTCCTCCTCCTCCTCCTCCTCTTCTTCTTCTTCTCCCTCCTCCTCCTCCTCCTCCTTTGTCTCAATCCCTTTTTCCCCCCTCCAACCATAATTTTTCCCTGCCAAAATTGCAGTTACCAACGTCGCTACCGCCAGTGCAACTACCAACATTGCACCTACCAACACTGCAGCTACCACCCTTATAGCTGTCAATTGCACCTACCAATATCTTCCCTATCACTGTTGCACCTACCAACATTCCTACCATTGTCACATCTACCACCACCGCAGCTACTAACATCACAATTGCCAACTGCAGCAACCAACAGTGCACCTACCAACATTTTTGCTATCAGTTTTGCAGCTACCAACACTGAAGCGACCAGTATTTTCGCTACCAACATTTTCACTAACATTATTGCTGCCACCAACATTTGTACTAACATTATTATTGCAGCTACCAACATTTCCACTAATATTACTGCAGCTACCAACATTTCCACTAACACTATTGCTGCCACTAACATTTTCACTACCAACATTTCCACTAACATTATTGCAGCTACCAACATTTCCACTAACATCATTGCAGCTACCAACATTTCCACTAACATCATTGCAGCTACCAACATTTCATTGCCAACATCACAACTACCGCCTACCAACATTGCAAATTATCAACATTTTCCCTACTCATATTCGTTTAGCACTATTGCAATTACCAACATTTTCCCTACCAACATCGCAGCAACCAACATCGCAACTACCAACATCGCAGCAACCAACATCGCTGGCGTGTACAGCTGGTTCTGGCGAGAGTAGCATCCCACACCAAGGCGTATTGATCCCGTTGGTTAGAGTGGTGGTAGTTGTGGTAGTTGTGGTGGTTAGGAGAGTTTTATGGTGGTAGTTGTGGTGTGGGTAGTGCTGGTAGTTTTTAGGGTGACAGTTGGGGTAGTGGTTGTGATGGAAGTTGGTTTTTATGGTGGTAGTTGGGATGGTGGATGTGATGGTAGTTGTGGTTAGTCGGGGTGGCTGTGGTAGTAGTCGTGATACCAGTAGTTGTGGTAGTGCAGGTATCGGTAGTGGTGGTGGTGGTGGTAGTTGTGGTGCTTTCTGACAGTGGTAGTTAAAGTCTCAGTTGTTATGTAAGCAATAGTGGTAGTTTTTGTAGTCGTTAGCTTGGTGGTGGTGGTGGTGGTGGTAGGGATGGTAGCGGTGGTGGTAGTTATGGTGGTGTTGGTAGCTTTGTTGAGGTAGTAAAGGTAACTGTGGTGGTAACTGGTGTGGTGGTGGTTGTAGTAGGAATAGTGGTGGTAGCTGAATTTGTTGTGGTAGTTATGGTGATGGTTGTAGTCGTGGTAGTAGCTGTGTTGGTGGTGGTGGTTGTAGTTGTGGTAGTGCAGGTAGTAGTGATTGATGCGTTGGTGGTAGTGGTGGTGGACTGTAGGTCGTGTTGATAGATATTATGAGGGTAGCTGGAATGGTAGTGGCTGTGGTAGTTATGGTAGTAGTGGGTATGGTGTCTGTGCTTGTGGTAGTGCTTATAGTGGTGGTAGTTGTAGAAATGGTGGTAATTATGACAGGATGGGTATGGTGGCAATTGCAGTAGTAGTAGCTTTGGTAATTGTGGTAGTAGTGGCAGCTAAGGTAATTGTGGTAGTAGTACTAGCTGTGGTAATTGTGGTAGTAGTGGTAATTGTGGTAGTAGTGGCAGCTGTGGTAATTGTGGTAGCTATGGTAATTGTGGTAGTAGTGGTGGTTGTGGTAATTGTGGTAGTAGTGGTAGCCGTGGTAACTGTGGTAGTAGTGGTGGCTGTGGTAACTGTGGTAATTGTGACAGTAGTGGTAGCTGTGGGAAGGTAATGGCTGTAGTTGTGGTATGTCTGCTGTGGTAGTAGTGGCAGTGGCTATGGCGCTGGTAATGAAGATACTCTGGTAGTGACAGTAAGTACTGAGCTGTGGCATCGTCACTTCATTTTCACCTAAGGGAACTGGTCTAGTCTCATACCTATAAGACTAAATGGTGGTTGCATGAAATTTAATAAGCCTTAGTTATGAGGTAGGAATGAGTCTCCTTGGTTACTGCTCAAATCAACCTTCCAATCTGACAACACTTGGCCACCAACTGTGCTAAAAAAAGTTAAAGATATCTGCCAACTGAAAACAAACTGACTATAGATGAAGTTGTCTGGTAGCGATGGTAGTTACAGTAATGGTAGGTAACTGAGGTGGTAGTGGTAGATTTACAAGTAATGGTAGGGAGAGCAGTAGTGGTTACGTGTGATGGTAGATACGGTATGGTAGTATCTGTGAGGATGGTGTAATATAAATGCTCTTTCTTATGTTCTGTCAATCTATTATATTTCCTGACGCCGTAACCTGCCTTGTTGACCTTTCATTTGTTATTTTTTTGTCATTTTTCAGTGTATGACAGTGTGCGTGTTTGTTTTGGGAAGTTTGTGCTGGCGTGTGTGTTTGTAATTGCTTGTACGATGTGTCTGGGTGTTTGCATGTTCATCTCGTTGCCTTTCTACCTGCCTATGTATCTATCATGCGGTCTATCTCATATCTATCTACTTATCCATCTACGCGCCTATCTACCCTCATACTTATCTGTTTAACTACTTACAGTTATTTATTTATTCTTATTTGTCGGTCAGTTCATTATCTACTAACCTATCCTTCTCGTTAAGACTGTATTGGTGTGTGTGTGTGTGTGTGTGTGTGTGTGTGTGTGTGTGTGTGTGTGTGTGTGAGATCCGCTCTCCCTTAACCCTTCCCCTTCTTCGGACATACAAAGGTAATTTCTTCAGGTAACAACAGACGATATTACGCCCTCAAGATGGACCCTACAAACTCCTTTAAGACACTGGAATTATAACTACTACTATATTTCGATTTCACCATTTTACAGACGCATATCAATGTACTGGAGAAGGCCGCCTGGTGTGCGAGTGGGGCGCCTTCACGTGATGGCACTGTTATTTCCGGGTGACTCTTGACAGGTTAAACAAACGTCCCTCTACTCCCTATCACCCGAGAGGAGAATAGGGGGGTATACTAAAAAGGCAGATCTAGTCAGCAGTCCACCGGGTTCATGGCTAGATGACTCTAGAGCCACATAAAGAACCTCAATATTTAGGATTATACATGTACCTGGCGATTATTATTATTATTATTATTATTATTATTTACTACTACTACCACTACTACTTCTGTCGATGTTGTTGTTGTTATTAATACTGTTTATTATTTTTATTATTATTATTATTATTATTATTATTATTACGACTATTAATTATTATTATTCACTGAGAAATTCCAGGAGGCAGAATATTAACTTCAACCCCACCATGTATTCTATACTTCATTCTTTTTGCTATAGTTCATTCACTTTACCTTGGCCCAAATTTTCCTCCTTTTGCAGCATATTTCTCAGTATCAGAAGACAATAGTACAGCTCTAAATCCTTTACAGAAATACTTCTTCGTGAAAAGTACCACATTCTGGTGATAATCTCTTGCAACAGCTCAGCATTCAAGAAGGAGGGACATTTTACGCCATGTTAATGTGAACAGAATATGGCAGACGATTTTACTCCAGTTGGGACTGACCTTTGACTGTGAAAGGGTTAAGGGACGAAACAGCTATCTCTTCCAGTTTTAAAAGTCTCCTGTAAGCTGCATATAATCGCCTGAGAGAATTAGAAAAAATTACATTCAGTATTGCTATGGAATACAAAGTCCCCTACCGGATGATAACCATACATATGTAACTGACCTTGGGAGTAGATGGCTGGTTGTTCCGCGCGACACACCGTCATGGTGTTGGGAACAACTGTATGAAGTTATATCAAAATCTGTCCATGCATGTGGAAGTTACAGAGTGGACACGAATGCAGGTATGGCTGTTAAGTATGGCGATACCTGACCCTGTTTGAGTTCGAAGTGTGTCCTTGACCTTGGGAGTAGATGGCTGGTTGTCGAGCGCAACACACCGTCATGATATGAGGACAACTGTGTGAAGTTATATCAAAATCTGTTCATGCATGTGGATGTTACAGAGCTGACACGAAATTGCGGACGGACTGACATACTGACGGAACCGCGCAAACCAATAGTCCCGGACTAAAATTCATCAAGCCACTGAAGTGACCGAAGTAAAAGGTATTTCGCTTATCTCCTTTAATCCAATGTCTTTTTTTTTTTCATTATTTTCCAGCTATTTACAAAAGATTCAAATTTCTTTATAATAAACTTAATGATCTACCACAAAACCCACCGACATGCCATAAAGACACACACGATATTAGGCCGACATAGGAGGACCGCTGGGACTAAAGGAACGGATTCTCTAGCCTATGCCCCCCCCACCCCCAGCTGGAGACATTAAAAAAAAAAAAAAAACGCAGCTGATACCCCAGTGAAGTCTGACTGGAGGGTTGATCTGACTAGTAACCAGGGAGATTTGTTCCTATCTCTTAACTAAGGCTTTATGAAATTGCAACAACGACTTAGTGATCAAGTTGTGAGAGTGGGAAAGATATGCAAAGTAAAACAAACAACCAAAACTACAACACACACACGGATTTTATTCAAACTAATGCCAGTCGATTTTCTTCAGCTAAAAGACATCGAGAGAGAGAGAGAGAGAGAGAGAGAGAGAGAGAGAGAGAGAGAGAGAGAGAGAGAGAGAGAGAGAGAGATGGGTATAATGTTTAGAAGCTACTTTCCTCAACCCTGCTCGCGTGACTGACAAGGAAATCCACTCAACACACATCCTCCCAGAATACCACACAAAAATGTTGCTTTAACCTTCTTACCACGATGACGGATTGTACCTATACTTTCACTGCCTTTATACGATTTTTATGAAGCTAAGGAGAGACTTCATCGAGCGTGAGGGGTAGGATGCTTTTTTTATTAGCCCTCTCAGCATTTTTTTATTAATCCTCTCACTACCAGAATCCGGGCCTAAAGTAATGGATATTCGACAACAGAGAGTAATAATATGCAGGAAGAAGACGTCACAGTGCTGAAGGGGCTAGAAATCCAGGTTATCTTTTTCAGTTCCGGGTGCAAATAGAATGAGATGAAGAGAGCCTGCCTAAATGAAGACACCCTGCCAAACGGTCTCGTGCTTAGTCCGGAACTCGAACCCAGGACCACTTGGTTGCAAGCCTACAAATGCCTCCAATTACACCACTCCCGTCCCCTCCTTCCCACCAACACTCTTCGGTTAACCATTTGACTGATGCTGGAGACGGACGCCTTCACGTGATGACACTGATATAACCGGGAAGTGGAACTGCTCGGTTACAGAAACATCCCTCAACCTACCCCCGAGAGAAAACTGGTAGACTGTAGGAAAATGGTAATACTGAGCCTGCAGTTCACCGGGTTCACGTCCAGATGAACCTGAGGCTACAACAACCACTACTGTGACCGATGATTTTACTTTTTGCATCCGGCAGACGATTTCTTCAACACAGGCAGACCTCGTGATGGGGGTTTCGATCACTCAGGGGGTCTGTGTAGGTCGCCTGTTCTCAAAGTATTTTTCTTTTTTTCCTGGGTCTACATTATATTCAATCGTCCAGTCATTTATTATCCCATCAGGAACGTAGGGGCCAAAGACTCGGCTACTTAGTTCTAATATTGGAGGCGAGAGTGAACACTAGATAACCCCTACGCAGTATTCCGTGATCAATAAACCCCAACCTCCCTTTCGATGTAAAAGCGCCTTGACCGAGTACACCCCGTTAACTCAATTGCTAAGTGTGAGGCTCAAGTCGCACTGTTTCTAAGTGACAGGGTTCTAGATTTGAGACATTCACATTACCGCATGTTATAATAAATAACTGACGGCATACCTTACGATAAATATTTAATATATTTTTCTTTATATTTATTTCCACTGTTCTGATCCTCCCTCCAGTGATATTAAAAAAATTTACTAGTTCCCGATAACACTCGGAGAGGTATGAACACTTAAGGTTGTGATTTTCTCATGTATTAAACTCCAACACACAATAACTGAACATGCATTACGTACAGCCGTACAAAGAAAATCATCAATATTTTTTTTTTCTTGAACAGAGAAGCGGGGCAGATGATGAATTTCGACCCCAAACGACTGCGTATGAAAATGTTACTGTGTCTTTTACTGGTGTGGAAAGTTTCTTCACTTGCCTGCCTGCCTATCTACAGTGAGATCATATTTTACTCTAATCCATTCCTTCACTTACCAACTTACTATATTTCTTCACTTACTTGCATACCTACCTATTAACCTACTTGCCAACATTACTAGGGCATCATACATCTCAAATCCCTTCCTTCATCACTGCGTACTTAGTGTAAAATTTTCACCTTCACGTACCTACCAGTAAGATTAGCATAAAATCTCGTAAATTCCTTCCTTCCTTCACTTATCTACCTACCGACAAGATAGTAGCGGTAACATAATGCTCGCGTAAATTCTTCCTTTACATACCTTCTAATCACTTCCACGTCATCGTAGTCCCACTGCTTGTTACATAGCTCCTTGATTCTGCTACTTATCTTCCTCTTCATCTCTTAACACGCGCAAAAACACACACACACAAAAATGTCACAGCTATTTGATTCGAGTATTAATAATCATCTTATGACAGTAAAAAAAAAAAAAAAATACAGATATCCGTCAAACTACGCACGAGGAAAGAGCCGGTCACTCTGCCCTGAAACAGTAGCTCATAAACGGAGCGAGCCTCCTGACGTAGTTGCCATTACTTGTTCAACAGATTATTCAAGGTGTAAGAAGCTACACTACCATCACCTTTCCAGTCTCCCTGCTCATATAATTTCATCCTCATTACAATCTACCAAAATTCTGCTTGGAGAAACCCAGGATTAGTTCATAAAAAATAAGCTTGATATTAAATGATGGTATCTGAGTACATATTTCACGCTCTCTGAACACAACTCCCCCCCCCCCTACACACACGGTAACACTGCCAAATCTCTTAACGCCAGCTAATTAAATGCCTTACATAAACACCTCCTGCCATAACTGTGAAGCATAATTATGTCTTTTGATTCACTAGTTCTTCAGGAGATAGTGGAGGAGGCGACAGAATAGAAAGTAAACTGTTGAGGAATGTTTGACTAAAGCCATCCCACCCGCATCCAGATGTAACGCATTCTCCCGTCATGAAATCACCCCCTCACCATCTCCATCTACCCCCCTTCCCACTGCCTCTCCCCCACCTCCTACCTCCCATCCCTCTCCCCCTGCCCCTCCTCTACCTCCTACAACCCTCCACCTTTCCCCCCTGCACCTGTCCTACCTCCTACCACTCTTCCTCCAAGCTACTTCTGCTCAGTAACCCCTCTTATGACCCTCGGGATATGAATGCATCGTGTGTTTATATGAAGGCTGGTATATAATGATTAAACAGCAACAAAAAGAACATTGTGAAGTGGCTGAATGCATAACTTTTCGTCTCCATATTTTCAGTGTTATATATCCCTCTCGATCATCCGTCTTCCTCTCCCTCTCCTCTTCACCTTTACCCCTCCTCTTGTCTTCTATTTTCTCTTTCTCCCTCTACCCCTCCTCTCTCTTTCGTCTTAAACATTCTGAATAATTCTCTCTCTCTCTCTCTCTCTCTCTCTCTCTCTCTCTCTCTCTCTTTCCTATCCTTGTTTTCCAGATTCTTTCTCGTTTCTCTCTCCCTTTCCCTCCCTCCCTCCCTGTTACCCCCTCTACCTATAACTCTTTCTCCTTCCCTCCCTCCCTCCCTGTTACCTCCTCTACCTATAACTCTTTCTCCCTCCCTCTCCTTCCTTCCCTCCCTGCCTCCCTTCCGGTCCTTGCCTCATCCATCCTCCTTCCCGTCCTCTTTCATTTCTCACCCTCTTCCCAGATTTTACACAGTCTTCCTCCTTCCATGCATCATATTCCTCCTTCCCTTCTCTCTCTCTCTCTCTCTCTCTCTCTCTCTCTCTCTCTCTCTCTCTCATCTCATCTCATCTCATCTCATCTCATCTCATCTTTTAGCCTATCTACTTTATTCTTCCTCTCTCTGCACTTCTTCCTCTATCTTTCTCCTTCCTAGTCTCTTTACTTCCGCATTTGGCTCCTCTTTCCCCCCGTTTTTTTTCTATCACTTCTTATCTACTCTCTTCCATCTTATCCTCTCTTCTTTTTCTTCCATCGCTCTTTCTTCCAAACATCCTCTGTCTTACGTACTCTCTTCCACCTTCTCCCTGGATTCTTATATCATCGTTCTCAGTTCCCTTAATTTTTCACTTTATCTGGTTTCTTCTTTCCTCTCTTCAGCGTATTCCTTCTCCCTTCCCCACGCACTTCTCTGTTTTGGGTTCTTTTACCCTTCTTTCTCTTATCTTATTTTTTCAGTTACCCTTCACCTTCTTCACTCCCTTCCATCACTCGCCCATAGCTTTTCATCTATCGCTCTCTTATTAGCAATCATTATTCTCGCTCTCTCTCTCTCTCTCTCCTATTTTATATCTTATTTTTTCCACCCCATTACATGCTTCCTTTTCCCCTCCTCCGTGAAAGAGAGATGCATTTTAGATTTCAAAACACCTGCTGCCAAACGACTATACTCATTCTGCGGTAATTACCTGGCCTTTGAAGGACTAACCCCCTTACTCCCATGACGTTCTGTTTCTCTGTTACATTCTTGCTTCCCTTTGACGATTTTAGTTAACCTTAAGACAGATGGTAATGATGGGTCTAATGAGGGCTTTACCTAACCCTGCCAGTTCCAAGTCTTTCCTGATGTAAATAAAATCTGAGATGGCAATAAATAATAAAATAAATGAATGAATAAAATAAACAAAATCTTGCGTAACAATTAAACTACAAATGACAACCTTGTGCTGAAGTATGCTTGATAACACTGTGTAATTTATTTCCTTCAGACTAATATATATCATCTATTTTTTTTTTATTAACCGGACCTTAAGAATATCAACTTAACCCCTCCAATGCGATACCCCTCGTAGCCTGAATAAATTTGGTCTCCCCAAGCCTGAATAAATCTGGTCTCCCCCACCCTGAATAAATCTGGTCTCCCCCACCCTGAATAAATTTGGTCACCCTAGCCTGAATAAATTTGGTCTCTCCTAGCCTGAATAAATTTGGTCTCCCTAACCTTGAATAAATTTGGTCTCCCCAGCCTGAATAAATTTTGTCTCCCGTAGCCTGAATAAATTTGGTCGTTTATAGTGTGAATAAATTTGGTCTCCCACAGTCTGAATAAATTTGGTCTCCCGTACCCTTGCTAAGCATGGTCTGCCTAGCCTTAATAAATTTGTCTTCCCTAGCCAGAATAACTTTGGTGTCTCCTCGTCTCAATAAATTTGGTCTCCCTAGCCTGAACAAATTTGGTCTCTCCTAGCCTGAATAAATTTGGTCTCCCCAGCCTGAATAAATTTGGTCTCCTCAGCATGAATAAATCTGGTCTCCTATAGCCTCAACAAATTTGGTCTTCCTAGCCTGAATAAATTTAGTATCCCTAGCCTGAATAAATTGGGTCTTTGTTACTCTAAACAAAGTTGGTAGTTCATAGCCTGAATAAATTTGGTCTCCCTGATGACCTAGAATGAATAAATCAGGTCTCCCACTGACTGAATAAAATTGATCTCTCCCAGCCCGAATAAATCAGCTTTCCCCTAGCCTGGATAAGCCTAAACTTTCTTAACATCATCAAATCTAGTTTCCCTGACTGAATAATTATGCATGGTGGAAAAAAAAAAAAAAAGGAAAAACGTAGAGCTATGGACATTAAGTAACGATACACTTCATTACGATAAATAAAGAGACGGTGAAATATGACCCGCGAAGTTCACTGATGCGATGCCAGACGATTTTATTTAGCTCTGGAGAGGGTTTTAGATCTGCAAGGGCGAGACAGAGCATTCGCTGGCCTGTGCACTATTACAGATGTTTTCAGCGTTTAACTGAATCGTCTAGTGGTAGTAAGAATTAAAATAAAAAATAATAAGTCGCTTGCTTTAACGCATTAGGGAGACATTCTGGAACTGGACGGTTACAATAATACCTTAAAACCCCCTTCATTAACAAGGAACTCTCGAATGATGAATAAAATCGTCTGGAGGTACCAGTATCTAACCCCTTTAATTCTGTGATCTATTTTCTTATTTTATTCTCGCAATCTCCAGACAATTTCACTGAGCCAATCCTGGAGAGAGAAAATATTCCCTCCATTTATTACCTCACTACGACAACTCCCCGAAAGATGGGAAAAAATCGTCCGAAGGTGGCAAGAACTAATCACTAAAACAAGTCCCCGGTTTAAAAGAGCTAAGGGCTTTAATTCGGAAAAGACATCTCGTACTGAAAGGGTTATCCCTTCCAGGTCGAAGCGTCTCCCCTCAGCTGAATAAAAGCGACGGGAGATTCTGGTCAGCTGAATAAAATCATCTGGGGTTACCTGACACAGGAGGCTCCTTAACTCCTTAATCCTGGTAATACCATTCTCAGATTATTCTACCAGGGGAGGCGGTAGCTCAATCGGTAGAGAGTTGGCCTACTGTCCTAACGGACCCGGGTTCAAATCCCGCTGGGGCAGGGAACAGTTAAAGGATTTGAATTTCATAAATATCAGACTTTACTGATCTACCAGAAGAACCGCCGACATGTCGTAAAAATACCCCCAGTCCTGTCAGAGACAGCCCTAGCATGTATTCAGAACGGACGGTGGGTGTTAGCGCCGAAGAGGTGACATGTAGAAGCGTACAGTACGTAGAAGGACTACTGGGCCTTGAAAGTAGGCTGTGAAGCCTATGCCCAGAGTCGGTCACGTAAAAAAAAAAAAAAAAAAAAAAAAATTCATTCAGCCTGAGATAGACTTTCGAAGAGTTAAATACAGCCGTGATAAACCGCTTCAGTACATGAGGCCTTCCCTAAACTAAATAAACAACGCAATAATACACTAGGAAGGACGATACTTGGCATCAATTTGCCATAGTTAATGAAGACAGTTTCATTTTCTACCTGGTTTGATTCCTTAAGCTACTCTCACACCGTAGAACAGTATAATTAGCCGGAACAAGAGAGAGTTTGTATGTCATAGCGATGGGAATACGGTAACGAGAATAGAATAGGTAAAGACGTTATTGTAGTGAAATGTTGAAATGTTAAACTCTCTCTCTCTCTCTCTCTCCCAGCAGTGCAGACATAAGGATAGGCAATGAGGCGAGACTTCACCCCAGACCTTGCCCCTTCCCCCGTAACCTCTCCTCCCCAGTCGTCTCCTCCCCATACTTCCTTCTTAACCTTTTCCCCTTCCCTTACTTCCCCCTTTGTCCCAAATCTCCCCTTCCCCTTCCTCCTTCCTCTCCACCCCCTTAACTCCTCCCCTAAACTCCCTCCCCTCCCCCTCCAATCCCTTCTCCCCTCCCTCGTCACACATTCCTCTTCATCCCTTCCCTTACCCTCTCCCTTCACCCCCTTCCACCCCCCCTCTCCACCACCTTCACTCCTTCTCCTTCCCGTTTGTCGTTTCTTGAAGCTTTCCTTCGCTTTTGCCTGGGTGACCCGTCTTCCTGCTTTCCTTCTTTCTTTCTTTCTCTCTTACTCTTTTCGTTACTCCCCCATCCCCCCCTCTCTCTCTTTTTTACCTTTATCTTAATTAATTTCTTCCATCTTCTTCTCCAGACTCTCTCTCTCTCTCTCTCTCTC
>NC_136958.1:869159-879159 GCF_032717465.1 Coenobita brevimanus | reverse complement strand
ATCCCTTACCGCACTCACCCCTTAACCTTGAATCGATTTGTGATTTACAGAGTACTCTGTTAAATTCCAGAAATATCAGCTTTTGTATAATTATTACTTCCGCCGACAAATTTTGAAGTAAGTTATGTATTCACCCGTACTTCTTTGTTTGTTTAAAAGATACAGTATATCAAGACGTTGTTACTGAACTGCAATGAAATCTAGTGGATAGGTGGGCAGTGGGTCAAGGATTTGATTAAGATTCTGAGGTTGTGTAACAGGGAAGACTAGGACAGTAGAAGCCGTAATTAACTGACAATTTACGATCGTAAAAGTATTAGTCTGTTAGCAGCGCGGAATTACAGCAATAAACCCTAAATCTTATTGGCGTTGGAGAATTTGCGTACTCTCTGAGTAACTGTTAGTTTATTATTATATTATTATTATTATTATTATTATTATCATCATTATCACCATTATTATTATTATTATTATTATTATTATTATTATTATTATCACCATTATTATTATTATTATTATTATTATTATTATCACGGCTACCACCATCCTCCTCCTCCTCCTCCTCATCATCATCATCATCATCATCATCATCATTTTGTACTGAAGCTACATAAATCTGTTCGATTGGGCTAAAACCTGATGCTTTCATTTAACTGAGTGCAAATACAAGGATCCTGAGTGTATTAAGTTTCACCATTAACCCTATCATGGTCGAAGCAAATCTACAGCAGTGGTCGATTCCGGCTAACACCAGACGATTTTACTCAGATCGGAGTAAGTCGTAGGAGCCTGAATTTATTTAAGAATATAATTTGTCTCAGAATTTAATATTATCCACATTAAATCCCAAGGCGACGATGCATCCATGTTACTGTAAGAGATGCAGCTTTCACTTATCCTTATTATTATTATTATTATTTTTTTTTTTTTGGGGGGGTAGGGAATGAAAATGTGTATATAATTTTCGATAGATACGTACTGCAAGCTTGTGTTAGGTGTTGGAGAGGGACACTTTCACGCGATGGCATCGATATAACTGGATGGATGCGCTGCCCAGTTATACACACGGCCCTCATCACCCTGCTTATCTCAGGAAAGAAGGATGGCAGACTTCACAAGGGCAATTTTACCCTGCAATTCACGGCGTTAAGGTCCAGAAGAACTTGGGGCCAACCACAGCAACACCAAGTTTATACGAATTTTGGAATTAAAAACAAAATAAGTACGCCCTTTTTACTTTAACTTAGCCTAAAATTCGAACTTTTCCATCTTGAATGCTGAGCTATACAAAAAACATGAACGCTAAAATATGATGCTAATCACAAAAAATGCTATGAATAAGATAGAGCCATACCACTTTTACCTGCCACTATGTCACATGAAACAGGGTGCACGAGATCGAAAATCTAGGCCAGCTTAAGGTGAAAATACTTTACCTTTTCACCCTACACTAAAGTCACCCTCAACTCCACATTTAATGAACAGGTCACAGGTAGGAGAGGGTCATTCCCCCAGTGCTCGAATTTCGTTTTCCGGCCACACGAATCAGTTACACTTCACCACACGAAAAACACGGCTTCCGTCTGACTGCTGGACCCCTCTGCCCATGAATAATACAACAGCAGCCGGCACGCTAAAATACATATGTACAAAAACAATGCAAGCGGTACTCTCTCTCGTCCAAGCTCTGTTATTCGTATGTCGTATCACTGTCCACGGGAAAAATCTCTCTCTCTCTCTCTCTCTCTCTCTCTCTCTGACCCTAGTGTTTTTGCTTTTCACTTTATACTGTATATCTCTATCCACGGATAAAATCTCCCTCACTTCCACCCTCTCTCTCTCTCTCTCTCTCTCACACACACACACACTGACCCCAGTGTCTTTGCTTTTCAATTTATACTGCATCCGCTTCTATCTCAATTTTTCCCAAGCAAAAATATTTATCCTCAAACTCACTACGTTTGGTCTCCTAGCTTAATAAACCATTGGGAGTTACGATAATATAATATCCCAGAGAATTGTCATAAAAACATCCTCGCTTATAACACCTTAACATTAATTCCGTATGTGCTGTGGGTATTAGCGCTGTACTGGTGACATGTAAATTGGAAATAATAGGACTGTTGAAACAATAATACTGTTGGACCTCAGGGAACGGACCATCACAGCTAGCCTATGTCAGTAATCAGACACAAACACACACACACAAAAATCTTCCCATCTTTGCTTTTTTGCCTTTCGTAATCTTCTTTCTCTTTTTCTTCCCTTCCTCTTACTCCTCTTCCACATGCTTTCTGCCCTCCTCCTCTTCTCCCCTACTCTCTCTCTCTCTCTTTCTCTCTTCCATATACAGTACTCTTTTCCTCCTCGTTCTTCCCATCACTTTCATATCCAGTTCCCTCTCCTCTCTTCCATTACTCTTACCCTCTATGTCTTATTATCTTCCCTTCCTCCCACCCCTCTTCCATATGAATTTCCCTCCTCCTTCTTTTCTCTCATATTCTATCATTTCCATTACTCTTTTCCTACTTGTTCTTCCCTTCACTTTCATATGCAGTCCCCTCTTCTCTCCTCCCTCACTCTTAGCCTCTTCTATATACCCTTCCTTCCCACTTCCCCCGCCTCTCTTACACCTGTCCCTTTTATATTCCTTTCTCCTCTTCCTACTTCCTTCCCCTTTCCTTCATCCTTCACACACCCTTCCCTCCCTCTCCCTCTCCCATCTTCCCTTCCCTTCCCTCACCTGTCCTTAATATCCCCTTTCCCCTTTGGTATGCATATAACAGTGCTTCTCCCTTACAAATGAACTTAATGTAGAATAAAGTTTTCCATTCATCCTTTCCTGTGAAGTTTCCATGACAATTTTTTCCATACTATAAGGGGGGTCCGCCTTACTTTTTTCCCGCTTGCTTCGACCTGAGAATTTGATGGGTAGGGGGAACTCTTTTTTGCTTTTTTAATCACTGTCTTCGAGTTATAGGTCAGTTATGTGAGCTCCGGTATATACTACAGTAAACAGCCTCGACACGAAAGATAGGGATATTGCTGCTTGCTTTCCTTTGTACTCCTTTATACTCTATTTTCTCCTCTCTCTCTCTCTCTCTTGCTCTCTCTCTCCTCTGCCATAAATATTCCCCTCTTTCTCTGTTCCCTTTCTTCCTCTCTTCCCCCACACCCTTTCATATATCCTCCACTTTTCCTCCACTCTCTCTCTCCCTCTTGTCTCATTCTCCTCCTCTCCTCTGCCATATACCCTTCCCTCTCTCTTCTTACTTTCCTTCCTCTCTTTCATATACCTTCCAATCTTCCTCATCTTCTTTCTCTCTTTCCTCCTCCTCCTCCTTTCCTCTGTTATAAACACACGCCCGTTCCTCTTTCCTCTTTCCCCTCCTCTCTTTTCGCCTCTCCCATATATCCTCCCCTCCCCCCCTCCCTCCCCCCCGGCACTCAGAAATCTCCTCTTCTTTACTCGCACAAATTGGCATGTTGGTGGGGGTGGGGGAGGGGGAGGGAGTTGGGAGGGGAGGGGAGGAGGGAGACGAAGGGAGGAGAGGGAGAGGGAAAGAGGGGAGGGGAGGGGAGATGGAGGGATTTGTTCGGCTGGGATTAAGGATTCGCAGATGAGTGGGAAGTGAGGAGAGGGGAAAAAGGGCATGGAGAGGGGAATAGAAATGATTAAGAGGGGAAAAGATCACGGGAAGGCAAGAGAAAAATGAGAGAGAGAGAGAGAGAGAGAGAGAGAGAGAGAGAGAGAGAGAGAGAGAGAGAGAGAGAGAGAGAGAGAGGCAGCGAAGTATACAATATTCCTCTCGTAGTTCAGTGCTACATATAAGACTGTGACTATGGTATCTTTTTTATGAGGTGAAGAGAAGGATAAGAAATCAAATGAGTCTCTCCCTCACCCACTAATCCCTCCAAGAAGTGTCCCCTCACCCACTAATCCCCCCAAGAAGTGTCCCCTCACCCACTAATCCCTCCAAGACGTTTCCCCTCACCCACTAATCCCTCTATCTGAAGCCGGCAGGAAAAGGTGAGAAGGACCACCATGCTGTATCGAAAAATTGTCATGGATATTGCACAGGAAAGGAAGGGAGGGGAAAGGGGAGGGAAGGGGAGAGAAAGCGAGGGGAGAGGAGGGGCGATAAAGGGGGTGAGGGGGATATGGTATGAAAATAGGAAAGGAATGAGGGGAATGAATGACAGACTGAAAAGAAAAGAAAATGAGATGACAGAATATGAGAGAAAGAAGGAAGGAAGATGGGGAGGAAAGCTAGCGATATGAGGAAGGAGGGGAAGAAGGAAAAATGAAAAGATGAGAAAAAACAGCAAGAAGACAAGAGAGGATAGGAAGAAAAATGGAACGATGGAGAAAAAATGAAGGAAGGGAAAGGAAACTGAGGGGAAGGGAAATTATCAAGGAAAGGAAGGAAGGCAGGAGAAGAAGAAAAGAGGAAGAAATCAAGAAGAAATGATGGAAGAAAATTGAGAGAAAGGACATAAGGAAGGAAGGAGACGACAAGAAGAGAAAAATACAAAGTTGGCATTAGAAGGATGGAATAAAAAAAAACAATAGAAAAGGAAGAAGGATGAAAATACAGAAGGAAAAAGGAAAGAAAGTTGAGGAGGATGGAAAGGAGGAGGGGTTGGAAGAAGGGGATATGTGGAGGCAAAGTGGAGGGGAGGGGAGGGGAGGGGCAGAGACAAGTCGGGAAGAGAATAAGGGGAAAGGAGGGAAGGGAAAAGCGAGTGGATGAAGGAAGAGGGAGAAATACAGGAAGAGGACAGAGAAAGGGGAAAGGAAGAAAGAAAAAAAATGGAATGAGAAAAAAAACGATGAGTGAATGAAGGCAGGGCAAATGAAGGAAGAGAGAAAGGAAGTGACAGGAAAGGAAAGTATGGGGAAAGAGCATGACTGAGTGAAACATAAGGAAAATGAATGAAGAAGGGTAAGATGAAACAGAATGATACAATGAAAGACTGAGAAGATGGAAAGAAAAGGTGAGTGAATGAATGAAGGGAAAAATGAAGGAAGGGAGGAAGAAAGACAAGAGACAGATAGAAGATGGGAAAAGAGAGGGAAGGAAAGGGGATAGACAGGAGAAAGACAGCGATGGCGTTGACGGAAAACGAAGAAGGGAGAAAGATCAGAGGATGGCAGAAGGGGCAACGAAAGAGAGGAAGGCGATAAGAGAAGAATTATAAAATGGGAAACGGAAATGGAAAAGGAATTGGAGAAGGAGGAAGGAAAAGAGAATGATTAAAGAAGGAAAGAAAAGAGGGGAAAAGGGGGAAAAAGGAAAAGAGGAAAGAAAACGGGAACTGAAGAGAAAGAACGGCAGAAAGAAAGGAAGGAAGAAGCAGGAAGAAAAGGAGAAACGAGGAAAGAAACACAGGAACAGGAGAAAGGAAGCAAGGATATGAACGCTTAAAGACACATGGGGAAAGGAAGAAAGGGATATGGGGGGTGGGGGAGAAGGGGAAAGGAAAAGAAGAAAGAGGAAGATAGCAGAGGACAGAACGGGAAAAGAAGGGAACAAGGAAGAATGAAAGGAAGGAGGAAGAAATGAATGAATGAAGAGATGGGAAGGTGGAAGGAAGAATGACAAAATGAAAAGGAGGGCAGGAAGAAGAAGGAAATGAAGACTGAAAGGAAGAGATGGAAAGATGAAGAAATGAAGAATGGAAAGAAGGACAGACGAGAAGGAAGAAACGAAAGGAGGGAAAAGAATGAATAAAGGATAAGAGAAGGAAGGAATGGGGGAAGAGACAGATAGCAGCAAAACAGAAGAGGAGAAGGAAGAGGAAAGTGAAGGGAAGAATGGATGGGAGATGATGAAAGAATAGGAAATGTAGTAATGGAAAGTGGAGGAAGTGAGAGAAATGATATGACAGAAGAAAGAATGAGATTGATATGAGGATGACAGACAAGGAAAAATAAGGAAAATAATGAGAAGGGGGGAGCAGACTGGAAGAAAGGAGGAAGAAATGAAGGAAGGAAAGAAGGAAGGAGATTAGAGAAACTACGTAAGACGGAAGAAGGATAGAAGGAGAAAGGAAGGAAGAAGATGAGTGGACCTGAGAAAGACAGAAGAGAAAAGGAAGGAAATAGGAGAGGGGGGAAAAGAGAGGGAGATAATATAATTGGAGGAGGATAGAAGAAGGAAAAGGTAAGGAAGAAAGGAGATTAATGACAAAGATGGAAGAATGAGAATGGAAGGAAAGAGATGTTAAGAAGTGAGAAAGATAGGAGAAGGAGTGAAGGAGAAAGGAAAGGGGGAGGTGGAATGAACTGATAAAGACAAGAGGAGGACAGAAAGAGAAAGGCAAGGAAGGATATGAGAGGAACCGATAAATTTGGGAGGAGGAGAGAAGGAGAAATGAAGGAAGAAAGGAGATGGGAAAACTGAGAGAGATGGAAGAAGCAGAAGGGATGGATGAAGAAGGGAAGGAAAGATATGGGATGAACTGACAAATACTGGAGGAGATGAAGGAGAAAAGAAGGAAGATGATGAGGAATGAGAGACATGGAAGAAAGGCAGATAGGTGACAGGAAGGAAGGAAGGACATGAAGGAATTGCGAAAGATGGGGCGACGATAGAAGAAGGACTAATGAAGGAAAAGAATGAAAGGAATTAGGAAAGATGAAAAAAAAAGTTAGGGGAGAGGAGGGAAGGAGATGAGAGGAACTGAGAAACATAGGAGAAGGAAGGGGGAGGTAGAACGAGGGAAGGAAGGAAGGAAGGAGATGGAACGAACTGAGAAAGACAGAAGGATAGAAGGACAAAGGAAAGAAGGAAGGAAAGAAGAAGATAAAATGAACTGATAAGGATGGAAGAACGACAGATGAAGGAGAAAGAAAGGAATGAAGGATGGAAGAATATGGGATGAACTGATAAAGATGGAAGAAGGATAGATGAAAGGAAGGAAAGAAGGAAGGAGGGACGGTGGAATGAACTGATGAAGATGGAAGAACGACAGACGAAGGAGAAAAGAAGGAAGGAAGGAAGGAAGGAAGGAAGGAGGGGATGGGAGGGGAAGGGGAAGGGGGTTGCCGGAGGGTCAATCTGAGAAATTGAAAATGTGATGTGTCGCCACTCTCATCACGACCAGGAAATTCACCACTCACTCACCCACCAACCCCACCAGCAGCAAGGAGGAGGGGGGAAGAGGGAAAAGAGAGGGGGAGGGGCAGTGGCTGGGCAGGGGAGGAAAGGAGAAGGGGGAGAGGCGCACGTGGGAAGACTGGTAGGGGAGGGGAGCAGGGGTAGGAGGAGGAAAGGGGCAGGATGATGATGAATAGGGCTGGAAAGAAGACAGGAACAGCAGGGGGAGAGAAAGGTGCCAGGAAGTGCAAAGGGTACAAAAAGTTGGGGGGGGGGAAAGAGGGGGAATAGGGGAAGAAGGGAGAGGGAGGGGAAAGAGCGGTGAGGGGAAGATGGGGGATGAACTAAGGGAAAAAAGAAAGTAAGGTAGGGGTGAGGTGGGGGGGAAGAAAAGCGACAGTATGACGTTGAGGGGTAAAAAAGTAAGGAAGAGAGGGGGGGGGGGAGAGAAAGGAGATGAGGAAGTGAGAGGGGAGAAAGAGAGGAGAGCTAGGGGTCTGGAGTATGGGAGGAAAAAGGGAAGGGTTGAGATTGAGAGATAAAAACGTGAGGGAAGGGAAGAGGGGAAAACGGGAAGAAAAAGGGCGGGAAAGAAAGGAGGAAGAAAGGAGCAAGAGAAGAGGGAAGAAAGAGGGGAGGAAGGAAGGAGAAAGGGAAGTGGAGACTGGGGAGTTGCGTGAGGGATGGGGGAGAAAAGGAACTGAGAGGATGAAGTGGGTCGAGAGAGAGAGAGAGAGAGAGAGAGAGAGAGAGAGAGAGAGAGTTTCAGGAACACCATACCCCCAAAACAAGGACAAAGGTACTACACAGATGCGATGATGCGGGACCATAAGGGCTGTAATATGGAACGCCGCAAAAGTCTACGGGAGTGAAGCAGCCAACTTTCGAAAAATCTTAGGATGTGACTGACTGGATGGGCCGCTCTTAGATATGGTCCCGCATCTATATACGAAATTCTCTTATTCCCAGATACTGAAAGATAATAGAAATGACAATAGGTAATGAATGGGGAGTGAGGCAAAAGGGAAGAGCAACACGAAGGGGGAGGAATGGAAGAGAGGAGTTTGACAACGACGACGATGATGATGGTGATGATGATGATGAGGATGAGGTGGAGAAGATGTTGAGAGAGGAGGAGAGAGAAGACAGGAGAGGAGAGGAGGAGAGGAGCCGGAGGTAAGGACATGGGGCAGGGAAAAGAAGGGAGGATGGGAGGTTAAGGGAGAAGGAAGTAGAGAAGAGAGAAAATTTTAGGAGGAAAGTAGAAGAGATTAAAGAAGGAACGAGGAATGGGGGGATGACTCAAGGGGGAGGACAGGAGGAGGAGAGGAGAGGAGAAGAAGGGGAGGGGGAGAGGAGAGGAGGGGAGGGGGAAGGAGGGGAGAAGGGTGGAGGGGGATGAAGAGAGGAGGATATGGAAGGATGAAAAGAAGAGGGTGGAAGGAGAGGAGAAGAGGGAAGACGGGGTGGAAGAAGAGAAAAGGAGGCAGGAGAGAGGGGAGAAAAGAAAGGAGGTGAAGGGGAGGAATGCGAAAGAAGAGGAGAGAAGAAGAGAAGGAAAGTGGGGGGGGAGAAGAGAGAAAGGGGAGAGGAGTAAAGGAGAAAGGTGGAAGGACAAGAGGAGGAGGAGGAGGAGGGAGGAGAGGAGAAGGAGAGAGGCAGGAGAGGGATGAGGGGGAGATGGCTTAAGGGAAAGGGGTATAGATCGAGGGAGGGGGTTGGGGGAGGGGTAAGGGGGGAGGTTGGTGATCGGAAGGAGTGCATAAGCCGCGGTATATCATTCTTAGATATGAAGTGCAGGGAAGCTTTAGCAATCTCAGTCACCCTCTCCTCTCCCCTCACCTCCTTCCCTCCTCCACTCCTCTCACCCTCACCCCTTCCCCCTCTCCTCTCCTCCTCCACCTCCTCTCCGTTCTCCTCCCCTCTCCTCCTCCTTCCTCCCCTCTCCTCTTCTCTATCTAGTTCGTCTTTTTCCTTTCCCTTTCCCTCTCCAATCTCTGTCTCTCTCTCTCTCTCTTTTACCCTTCCCCTGTGAACCATCCTTCCTCTCTTCTGTCCTCACACACACACACACACACACACACACACACACACACACACACATACACATACACACACACACACACACACACACACACAGCTGAACCGAATCGTCTGGTGGCAGCAATAACAGAAAACAAACTATATCATCGGGGTGAACGGCTTAATGCTAATATAAAAAAAAACACACGAATAATCCCAAGGTCATCTGTACAGTAGTAGTGGTGGTAGTAGTAGTAGTAGTAGTAGTAGTAGTAACCTCAACCTCATCTGAACGTGAACTCAGTGGACTGCAGGCTGAAGTTGCTCTCCTCCTGTAGTCCGCCCTTCTATTGGGGGACAGAGAGGGAATTGGGGGTGTCTGTATACCTAGTTCCGCTTCCCGGGTATATCGGTGCCACCACGCGAAGGAACCCACCTCCAGCACCTGTATAGTCCTTTTGAAACGCTAACACAGTGATCTGGAAAAGCATGGGGAGTTCCGTATACAGCGCTCCACTGGTAACTCACTTGACGGTATCTTACGGGGTCGCTCAGTCTGCTGGTGTGGGCGTGGGCGTGGCACTGGGAGCAGGAAATGAGGAAATGATACAGAGTAGATATCAACAACGTCGAATGAGCCGTCCCCGCAACACACGAGAAATCGCCCGGCGGAATGAAAGAGAGGTGCTATATATGTACCACCCTGTTCATCGGCAACGAATATTTCCTCTCTATGTTTAAGACGTGATCGCTCAAAGTCTCGCAATTTATCGTTATGAAGTGTATCATTATTTATGTTGGCAACTGTACATGAATAATTGCTCTAAGAACTATGTATTAAATATCTTCCCCAATATGACACAAATCATCATCAT
>NC_136958.1:849159-864159 GCF_032717465.1 Coenobita brevimanus | reverse complement strand
TGAAAGGGTATTTATCTGAGGGGAATAAAGGGGCCAATGAGGGGATAGGGTACATACCTGAGGGGAATAAAGTAATCAGGAAGGGGATACACAATATTAAAGAGTACGAGGGGAGATATGTAGTATGAAAAGAGATGGGTAGTTGGTAACGGAAGATGTAGTGTGTGTGTCTGAGGGGAGAAAGATGAGGTGAGGGATGTCTGAGGGGAGTAAGGTGAGAGAGTGAGGGGTCTCTGAGGGGAGGAAAGTGAGAGAGTGCGTGTCGCTTTTTATCCCATCAGGAGCATATGGGTCCAGGGCTAGGCTAATCAGCCCTAACATTTAAGGCAGGGGTGACCAGCCTCAGTCGCCCCTAAGTGGAACTATGTGAGCACAATAAATCCCAACCACACCTCAGATGGAAACCCTTATGCATCCCTTCCAGCTGAAGTGTCTCAACACACTAGACCACCAGATGCCTATTTAGTATAGCAAATGGTTTCTCAGATTACAGAAATCATTATTCATCATCATCATCATCATCATCTTCATCGTCATTATTATTATTATCATTAGGTTCCACATAGGTGGAGACTACTGTATTGTTTTTGCTGATATCATTATTCCAGCCTCAGAGTCTCGCAATGATTCCAGGAGAACAGGAGGCTGCGGAAGGAATCTGAAGGACCCTGGTTATGTGTCCTGACATGGGCCATTGCTGATAGAAAAAAAAAATCCAAATCCTATATGTGCAGCTGCAGAAAGTCATATCAGTATTATAAGTGAACGATATAAGGTAGTCGTGTCTACTGCAGATTCAATGGAACCTGAGCAAGCAATATGAAAATGAAGTTTGGCGGACCGATTCCTAAGAGTTTATTTCGTTTTATTTAAAAAAAAAAAAATCCAAATCTCCCCAGTGGGGTCAAGGTCATTGTAAGAAACAGTAGGTAGCGACTTGGGACTGTCCAAAGGACAGTTAGAGTTCTAGTTATTATTATTATTATTATTATTATTATTATGGACGCGTGGCCCATTGGATTGGGCAAACTTGGGCTGTCTGAACGTTGCTACTACCCACCCTGCCCTTGAGTGGGAGAGGAGGTCCGGATGATAATGATGAGGATGAGGATAAGGATGATGAGGATGATGATGATGATGATGATGGTGATGATGATGATGATGATGACTGATTATTGTTATTATTATATTATGAAAAAAATATCTGGAAGAAAAGAGGGACGTGAAAGAGGACGAAGCCAAGGGAAATTTCTGAGAGGAACATGGACAGGGAAAAAGGAAGAGTGAGAGGGAATCTGAGGGAAGACAGGTGGTATATGGGAGAGGGAAGAGGGGAGAGTGAGGGAATGCATCTGAGGGGAGAAAATGTGAGAGTAACGTGGAGGAAGAGAGGCCAGAGAACCGGCGGGAAGTCTGAGGGGAAATGGTGTGTGTTTGAGGGGAGTAAAAATGAGCGAGAACGACGGAAGAGTGAGAATCGGAAAGGATGATGGAAATGTCAGGGGAGAGCTGAGAGGGGAGTAAAGAGAGAGAGTGAGAGGGTATGTGAGGGGAAAAAAGTAAGGCTTGAGTGATAGAAGAGGGGAGAGTGAGGGTATCTATTGGGATAAAATTAGCGAATGAGGGGAAAATTTTTTGAAAAATTAGGAGGGGTAAGAGAGGTGTATAATGATGAGGGGAGTTTGTGAGGGGAAAGGAGTGGGGACTACGGGAAAACAAAGCGACTGAGGGGAAAAGAGGTTGAATATGTAAATGGAGAAGAGAAAGAGGAGGAGGAGGAGGAGGAGGAGGAAGAGGAGGAGGAGGAGGAGGAGGAAGAGGAAGAGGAAGAGGAAGAGGAAGAGGAAGAGGAGGAGGAGGAGGAGGGGAAATATCTATGGGGGCAAGAAAGTGTCCGAGGGGAGCAAAGGGGTCACTGAAAGGCAGGAAGAGGGGAATGTGAGTGTTCCTGAGGGGAGTAAAAAGGCGACTGAGGGGAGAATAACGTGAAAGAGTTCAAGGGGATAGTGATAGTGTGAGACGAATAAGGGGAGTCTATGATGGGAAGTGGGGAGGTGTCAGAGGGGAAGGGTGAGAGGGAATTGAGGGGAGGAAGGGAGAGTGCGAGGGGAATCTTAGAATGGTAAAGTGATGTCTAAGGGGAATGTAAGGTAAAAAGAGTACGAGGGGAGAGTAAGTAGCTGGAAGAGGGAAAGCCTGTGGAAAGTATGGGGTATCTGAGGGGATGGAAGAGGGGAAAGTTATAGAGGAGCATAATATCGTCTGAGGGGAGTATAGTGACAGTACGGGCGGGAAAAGGGTCTGATATGATGAGGGGAATTCGTGAGGGGAGAGGGAGGGTATCTGAGGGTAGTAAGGTGGGAAGTGCGTGACTTAGGGGAAAAAAGGAGCATCTGAGGGGAAAAGCAACAGCAAGTGTCTGAAAGGAGGAGGAGGAGGAGGAGGAGGAGGAAGAAGAAGTTCTAAGAGGCAGCTTTCTGAGGGAGATAAGATGTCTGAGGGGAAGGAAGAGGGAAGGGTGAGAGGGTATCTGAGGGGAGTAACGAATATTTGAGGGGAATATAAATGGATGAGCACGAGGGGAGAGTAAAGTCTAAAGGGTGAAGGAAGTCTATGAAGGAAGAAGAGAGGAATATGAGGGGAAGGAAGGGGAGGCGTATGAGAGTATCTGGGTGACTGAGGGGAGAATAAAGTGAAAGGGTATGGTAGGGAGAGCAAGAGTCTGAATGGAGAAGGGGAGTTATGATGGGAGCATGGGTGAATCTGAGGGGAAAGGAGAGGGTGGAGGGAGTGGATTTATAAAATGGGACAATGAAGTGGAAGTGGGTGTGACAGGGGAACAAGATGGCACTACGAGAGAGAGAGAGAGAGAGAGAGAGAGAGAGAGAGAGAGAGAGGTATATGAGGGGAGTGAAGTAGTGTGAGAGAAGTATAAGGAAAAGGGGTACGAGGGGAGAGAAAGGTGTGATATGAAAAGATGAGTTTTTAAGAGGATCTGGTATTCTCTGAGGGAAGTAAGATGGGTATGTGAGAGACTGAGGGGAAAAAGACATGGGCAAGTGTTGGAAAGGAAAACTAAACGATGGACGAGGGAGAGGGAGGGCGAGAGGGAGATGAGGTAAGTCTGAGAAACAAGAGAGTTGCTGAGGGGAGATGGGGCGTGTCTGAGGGGATGGAAGAGAGGAAGTAAATGGGTATATGAGGGGAATAACTAGTGTCTGAGAGGACAATAAAGAACAAGAAGCGGTGCCACGCCACAGCAAACCCGTTCCCGGCAGTCATTTTAGTGCTGAAGTATAAACACAACAGGATATCTAGTCAAAGATGTCACATATCAAATATGGAGTATATCGGGTGAAAACTGACGATTTTATACCCATCTGAAATTTTAGGCCCGACTCACCTGGCACTGACCCCCCTACCACTAATTAGGGGGTGACCCTCCTGAAGTAATGGTTTGAATGATGCACATTTTGGTTTTAGTTTCATGTCGATATGACGAATATGAAAGGAGATATGGCGAAAAACGAAAAAGCGATTTTTACCAGTCCCCGTTTCTATACATTTTGGGGGTCTACAGCCTCGGCCTTGGCCCAATTTGGCTCAAAATTTAATCAGGTGATCAGAAGGGCATAGTCCATCATCCCTGTAATTTTCGTCTAAATCGCACCAGTAGTTTTCGAGTAAGAATGTAAACAGACAGACAATCAAACAAACAAACAGACAGGCAGACAAACAAAGTGAAAACAATACCCGTTCCCGAGCCTCTCCGTGGCGGGGAGGGGTAATTGGAGAGCAGGGAAAGTGAAGTCTGAGTTTATAAGGAAATCTGTGAGGGGAGACTGGGTGTGTCTGAGGGGAGGAAGAGAGATGACGGAGAGGCACCTGAGGGGAAAACCTAGTGCCTAAATGAAGGAGGAGAGGAGAGTAAGAGTGTATCTGAGGGGAGTAAAGCAGCATATGTGGGCAGTAAAAAAGAGTATGAAGGAAATGGTGGTTTGAAAAGATTAGGGGAGAAGGAGATTATCTGAGAGGAGATGGAATGTTTGAGGGGAAAGAAATGCAAGAATAGTCTACCTGTGTATATAATCTGAGGGGAGAAAGGGGCATCTGAGGGGAGCCAGGGTGGAAAGCCAGTGTCTGAAAGGGAAATATTGTTTGAGGGTAAAGAGTCTTCTAGGGGAGTGTAAAAGAAAAGGTGTCTGAGGGAACAAGGATGTGTATGATGGAAGAGTTAGGGGAAGAGTAAGGGGGAGGAGGATGTGTGAGTGAGGGGAATGTAAGAAGGTGTGTAAATGTGAAGGGAGGATTGTGTATGAGTGTGAGGGGAAGAGAGTTCGTGTGGGTCTGAAGAGAGGGTGTGAGAGGAGTGTAAGGGGAAAAGAGTGTGTGAGTAAGGAGAGTGTGAGGAGAGGAAGCTGTCTAAGTGTGAGAGGAGGGAGGGTGAGTGTAAGGGAAGGGTGAGTGTGAGGGGAGGTGGGAGGGTTAGTGTGAGGGGAAGAGGGTGTGTGAATTAGCAGAGTGAGGGGTGTGGGTGTGAGAATGTGAGGGGATGAAGTGTGCAAGTACGTGAGGAGTGTGAGGGGAGGAAGGGGGAGGAAGTTGTGTGAGTAAGGAGTGTGAAGGGAGGAAGGTATGTGAATGAGGGGAGTGTGAGGGGAGGAGGAAGGCATGTGAGGGAAATGAAAGGGAGGAGACGGATGAGGGGAATGTGAGGTAAAATAGTGTCTGAGGGGAAAAGAGGATGTGTGTGTGAGGGGAGAGATGGAAAGTGAGGTCAGAAGAGGCTGTCTGAGGGGAAAAGAGTGAAAGTGTTTAGGGGGAATGAGGGGAGAAAGGTGTGTATGAGGGAAGCAAGATAATAAGTGTGTGTGTGTGTGTGTGTGTGTGTGTGTGTGTGTGTGTGTGTGTGTGTGTGTGTGTGTGTGTGTGTGTGTGTCTGTGTGTGTGTGTGTGTGTGTGTGTGTGTGATGGTATCTGAGGGGACGTACAATCAGGCTATCCCCTTGAGAGCTTCCTTGTGTACACCTACTACACTGCTCCGCAATCTCTCTCTCTCTCTCTCTCTGGACGGGGAAGGAGAGGGGATAAGGGGAGAGGGGGGGAGGGGGAGAGTAGAGAGTGGGGAAGATGGTGGAATGGGAGGAGGGGAAGGACAGAGGGAGTGATAAAGGGAATGATGGAGGGGAAAGGGAGACAGGTGGAAGGGAGAGGGGAAATGAGGGGAAATGATAGTGGTATGTTGAGTAGGAGGGGGAGGGAGGGAGGTGCGGCAGGGGAGTGGGTGAGGGGAAAGACAGGAATGGTGTGGGTAACGGAGAGAAGAAGAGGGAAAGGAAGGGGAGAGGGGAAAGTAAGAAAGGGGAAAGGGAGGAAAGGAAAGGATGGACAGGGGAAGAAGGAAAATGAAAGGGGAAAATGGTGAGGGGAAAATATCAACCGTGGGATGAAAAAAGGAAAGGAGAGGAAAAACTGGTTGGGTCAGATGAAGAAAGTGGGAAGAAGTCAGGGGAGACTAGGAGAATGGCGGAGGATCTGAGTAAAGAAGGAATGAAAGAGAGAGAGAGAGAGAGAGAGAGAGAGAGAGAGAGAGAGAGAGCAGAGGTGGAAGAGACTGAGAGTTTGCGGAAGGAAGAATGGATGGAGGAAAGAGGGGAGGGAGGGAAGGAAAGAGAGAGAATGAGAGAGAGGGAGTTTGAAGCATCCCAGGAGATTCCTTTTAAAAGTCGAGAAGTTTGTGTGTGTGTGTGTGTGTGTGTGTGTGTGTGTGTTAGGTAGTGGACTGAAAGGAGAGTGTGTGTGTTGAGGAGGAGGAGGAGGAGGAGGAGGAGGAGGAGGAGGAAGAGGAGAGGAGGAGGAGGAGAAGGGAAGAAGAATTAGAAAGAAAACAAGAGAGGGACAAAGAGAAAGAAGATATCAGACATGCGAGGGACTGAGAAGAGGGGAAGAAAAGTCTAGGAAAGAGCAGAGAAGAGGAAAGGAAAAAGAATGGAGAAAAGAGGAGAGAATGAAGAAAGGAGGAGGATAGAAGAGGGAAAATATGAAGGGTTGAGGCAAAGGAGAAGTAAAGAAAAAAGAAGAAAATATGAAAGACTAGGCGGAAAGGACGAAGACAGAAGAGGAAAGAAAGAAAACAGAAGAATTGAAGCGAAAAAAATGAAGGAAAAGAAAAAATGAATATCAGGGTGGACCCTATACCACTCTCCTCTTTCATTCGTCTGAGGGAATTCTCGTGTGTCGCGGGGACGGTCCATTCATCGTCATCAGTACTCCATCATTTATTCATTCCCTACTCCCGCTGTCACACCCAGACCCACATCCGCAGACTGAGCCAAAACACACCGCCAGGAGTGTCTTTTACAAACCACCTTCTACAGACGAGGTCACCACGTTTTAAACTATACTCATTTTACTCTGACTTGGCCTAAAACTGTCCTTTCTCCATTTGACCTCTGAGTTGTAACGAGAGATTAACACTAGAATATGGTGCTAGTCATGAAGAAGTGCTATGGAAAGGTTGTAGAGTCTTAGCACTGTCATTTCTGCCACTGGGCTACGTGAAATAGGCCACAGAAGGATGAAAATTTGGGCCAAGTTAGTGTAACAGAGGTATAGTAAGGATTTCCCAGGGCGGATGTTGGGTTTGTCTGGCGCAGGCAAGATTTAAGGAAGTTAGTTCAATGACAAAGATCAATAAAAATAATAAAATAATGAAAATAAAAATAATTCTTTATTTAGTCAAACGCGAACCTAATTCAGCAATATTTTAATCAGGAAAGAGTTATTACATCATCATCATCATCATCATCATCATCATCATCGCCATTATCATCACCATCATCGATAGTATTATTATCATCATCATCATCATCATCATCATCACCATAGCCATCAGTATCAAAACAGGGGTCCGTATTTCCGGAGGTTCCCTAGCAACTCTTCCTTGGCGATTTATTTCCGGGTATTGCTATTGATATCCTTTTGTACGTTATTTATGCAGAGTATGGCGATGTTAGAAGGACTTATTTAGCACAGAATCGGACAGTACGGTGAAATAAGCAAAATAAGTCGCTTAGGGAAAGGTGTTTGGGAGCTTCCTTAACCGACGAGAATACGGTCTAAGGAGGCCTATCAAAGTGAGCGCTCGGTGAAAAGGGCCACTTAAGTTCTCTCTCATCTCACACGCCTTCTTGGATCTCGACTCCACTTAAGAGGTCAAACGATGCACACAATACTGCTCTTCATAATGCCTGCGAAGAAGAAGAAGAAGAAGGAAGAAGAAGAAGAAGGAAGAAGAAGAAGTAGAAGAAGAAGAAGGACTAATATTTAAGATGTGACGAGAGATTTTTAAAATGTACAGTATTAACATCAGCCAGTGGAATGATATTGTTGAGGACAGAGGCTTGAATAATATAAATAAGAAAAATATGAATGAGAAAATCAGGAAGACTAAGAAAATAATAAGAGTAACTACGAATAAGAAAACTGAAAATAAGAAAAATCCGGGAAGGCTAAGAAAGAAGTAAGTGTAAGAGGTATGAGGAAGGAGTGGCGGGCTCAATAGAAGGCAACTCTCCCCTAAGACTCAATTCTTAACAATGGACCTTCAATACCGCAGTAAAAGCGACCACGGAGCAGGGAGACGGGAAGGAAGATAGGAGGGAGGGAAGAGGAAGGAAGACAGGAGAGGGACAAGAAGATAGGAGGGAGGGAAGGATGGAAGAGGAAGGATGACAGGAGAGAGACAGGAAGGAAGATAGGAGGGAGGGAAGGAGGGAAGAGGAAGGAAGACAGGAGAGGGACAGGAAGATAGGAGGGAGGGAATGAGGGAAGAGGAAGGAAAACAGGAGACAGACAGGAAGGAAGATAGGAAGCAGGGAAGGAGGGAAGAGGAAGGAAAACAGGAGAGAGACAGGATGGAAGAATGAAGGGAGGGAAGGAAGAGGAAGGATGACAGGAGGGAGACAAGAAGGAAGATTGGAGGGGAGGAAGGAGTGATGAGTATGGACTACAGGAGGGAGAGAAGCAGGAAGACAGGAGGAAAGGAAGGAGGGAAGAGGAAGGAAGACAGAAGGAAGACAGGAAGATAGGAGGAAAAGTGGATGAAAGACAGGAGGGATAAAGAAAAAAGACTGAAAGGAAAGAGAGATGAAACAGAGACAGAGGGAGAGAAGATGGAAAAGGGAAGATAGTAGGGAAGGAAGGGAGGGAGGTGAAAAGAGGAAACAAGGAAAGAGGGAGAGAAATGAGGAAGGAAGGAAAAGGAAGACAGGAATGAAGGAAGAATGTAGGGTGAAAAGAGGAAACACAGAGAATGAGGCAGAGAAAGGAAGGTGAAAAGAATGAAGAGTGAAAAGTGAAAACAGACAGTAAATGCAAGAGATAGGAAGAAAAGAGAAAGTAAGATCGGAAGGAAGACGGAAGAAGGAATAAGGAAGAAAATTCGGAAAGATGCAGAGTAAAAACAAAGCTGAAAGAAAGAGGAGGAAAGAAGAAAACAATGGGGAAAGCCGGAGGGTGAAAAAGGAAACAGAAAAACATGGAGAGAAGGGAAGGGAGATACGAGGGAAGGAAGGAGGGAAGAGGAAACAAAAAAGAAGCTGGGAGACATGAGGAAAAGGAAGGAAAAAGAAGATAGGAGGGCAGGCAAGAGGGTGAAAAGAGGAGACAGACAGAGGGAAGAACGAGGGGAAAGAAGAAAGCTGGAAGAAACGAAGGCATTGGGGCTGAGAAATATAAAAGAGGAAGAAATGGAACAGAAGGAGTGACGGGGGAGAGGAAAGAAAAAGAAGGAAGGATAGAAGGTAAACACAGACGGAGAACAGACGAAGGGAAGGAGAAAATAAAGAAGTAGTGAAGGAAACATCAATATAGGAAGAAGAAATAAAGGAAGAAAGATGAGAGGCATTATGCAAGAGGAACGAGGGGAGGAGGGGAGTGGCTGACGAAGGAAGAAAAGAGGAAAAAGACAGAGGGAAGAAATGGAGGAAGAACGGACGAAAACAATACAATGAGAAGAAGGAAATGAATCACAGGAAGGGTAGAGGAGAAGCTGACAAGGAAGAGAGCTAGAGGGAAAGACGCACGTAAGAGGCAGAAGAGTAAATGAATGGAAGAAAGTGAGGAGGAGAAAATGGAAAGAAGGATGGATGAAAAGGCATAGGTTAGGAAAACATGGAAGGAAAAACAATAGGGAGGGGCGAGGCAAAGAAGCAAGCAAGGAAGAATGGAAGGAAGAAAACACAGGAAATGAAGAAGGGAAAGAAGGAAAATGAGAAAAAATGATGATTGCAGGAAAAATGACTTATCTAATGTCGCCAAAGGAAAGGACAGAAGAAGAAAGCAAGGAGGGAAGAAAAAGCGGAGGGAAAAAGGGAAGACAAAAACAGAACGAAAATTAACAGACAGGATGTAAGAAAGGATGAAGAAAGGGAAACCGATAAACAAGACGAAAGCAGAAAGATAAGATATAGGAAACGAGATCTAAGGATGGAGGGAAAGGAAGGAAGGAAAGAAGATGGAAGTAAAGAGGAAGGGGGAAGAGTGGAAGCGACAAGTTTGAAAATGCCTCAACCTTCCCCGCTGTGTGTGTGTGTGTGTGTGTGTGTGTGTGTGTGTGTGTGTGTGTGTGTGTAACTTCTCTCCGTGTGACAGGCTATCTTAAAAGAGTTTACATCAGGTCGCCCAAATATCAACATCTTTTATCAATATAATTCTCTTCTCTGACTCGACACTCATCATCATCATCACAATCATCATCATCATCGCCTCCACCATCATCCTAGCCCTATTCCATAATCATCATCCTAATCATCATCATCACCATCAGCATAATCATCATCATCATCAGCAGCAGCATAATCATCCCTGCTCAGTTTCATCATCATCATAATCATTATTCCAGCCCTTTTCCTACCTAAGAGATGGGGAGAGAGAGAGAGAGAGAGAGAGAGAGAGAGAGAGAGAGAAGTGGGCCACACACTCATTCACCCATCAATCAAGCCCTTGAAATCCTGACTCAACCTCACAAGCAAAATCCCCCTCAAACAAAAAACACACACAAATACACAAATAATATGCGCCAATTTTCTTTTCCCTCTTCAAATACACCAGTCAACTAAAATCTTGTGGCGGATGCAAGGCAAAACTTAAGACACGGGATTTTCTTGAAGTCCTGAGGAAAAGTTCGCCGACAGTTCCTTTCCTTGATTGTGTCCTGCCTTCCTTAATTCTACCTCCTCCCCAAACAACAGTATTTTTCCATGTCATACTCTTTTGTTGTGTGCATCATACTACTATCACAATAAATACATAAACAAATGTAATGAATAAATAAAGGTCCCGTAACACCTTAATTGCCAAAGCTATACTCTTTTCACTTTAACTTGGCCCAGATTTTCGCTCTTTTACAGTTTATTTTGTGCAGAAAGACCATATTACAGCTCTTCAACCTCTTCATAACACTTCTTTGTGACTAGCATCATACTCCAGTGTAAGTCTAGCGTTACAGCTCAGCATTGAAGAAGTGGCAATTCTAGGCCAAGTTAGAGTAGAAAGAGTATAGTAAGAAGTACCGTATTAAGTTATTCTGGCCCACTGCTGTAAATTCTTTTAGTAATCCTTTTCAGTTTAAGGTGTTTCTCCTTAGCTGAATAATATCGTCCGCTGGTAGCAATAATATGGGACTTAGTACAATAATCTTTTAAGCTTCATTTTAACTCTTCAACACACAGTTAACGCCCTCTTAATCATCATTACCATCATCATCATCATCATCATCATCATGCTAGTATACTGGAAGTCCTAAATGTATGTACATCTCTCTCTCTCTCTCTCTCTCTCTCTCAAAGACTGCTTCTGGGTATACTAATCGATCGCTTTCAAGTTCTAAAAACGATTTAAAATGATAAGAAATCGCACAGTTTCTTACAGTAGCTCATTTCCTCAGCTGGAGCACTGACCGAAAATTAAGAAGCTAAGGAGTTTTATTACAGAACTCTGAAGTATTTTTTTACTAATGATAAAGTGGGGCAAAGAAAAAATGAACGCCGGAATATTTTGTCAATAAATCTAATGTTATATCAAAAAGCAGGTTAGATCACCATTTGTCATCTACCTGGAATATATGACACCTTCTAATATATCACTCTTGTCTTTGAAGGCGGAGTCTGTGGAGCATTTAATTAACCTTTATGAGCTGCATGCAACCACTGTCAATGCACTACTACTACTACTACTAATAATAATAATAATAACAATAATAACAATATTAATAACAGCAGAGCGCCTGAGAAATGGTTCTCTACATTTAAAGACTGCATGACGCAAACTTCAATCCTATTATTTATTTTTTCGGCAATTCATTTTGTTCAGGTGTTTTTCCCCTGTTAGGTGTATAAGACAATTTTCCAACACAATTCATTACCAGAGAGTTTGAAGGCGGAGTGAGAGAATTTTCCTTATTTGTTTATCATTTTGTGTTGCTCTACCATTTATTTCTTTACTTCTGTGTAATAAAAAAGCTCCCTCCATTATTTTTAAAAGCCGGACCACCACACTGGGATCGTAGGGTCTGTGTGGTCTAGGAACGGTAGCTATGTAAAAATGGTCTTGTTGCAGGTGCTAGTGGAGGTTTCGCTGCATCAGTCCCATGGCGATTTATTTTGCATTTTACACCTCAAAATTGCCTTATACGTTGTTTGCCGTTTTAATATCAACACAGGTTACATACGAGAGGATATTGAAGTCACATTTGCAGAATAAATGGCCTAGGAAGAGGTGTTACGAAATATCCAAAGCCATTTAGAACAGGAGGCTCCGTGTAACTCTATCTATCACCTCTCACTCTCAGCAATTTCACCCTGTCTATCACCATCTATCACTTACCCTCTCCTCCCTCCCACCACCACCCCACGCCCCCTCCCTCCCACCACCACCACTCCACACCTCCTCCCTCCCACCACCACCTCACGTCCCCTCCCTCGAACCACCACTCCACGTCCCCGCCCTCGAACCACCACTCCACACCCCCTCCCTCCCACCACCACCCCACACCCCCTCCCTCCCACCACCACTCCACGCCCCCTCCCTCCCACCACCACCACTCCACGCCCCCTCCCCATGTACTCCTCTCACTCCCTTTATGAAATTCAGAGCGGTGGGGGGTCATTTTTCAGTCGCATCTCCTTCATCTTTAAAATTACAGCGGCCGTCGAGAAAAAAGGGACCATTAGAGGCGAGAATTACTAATAAATAAAGCGGATGTCACCTCTCTGTCGTGATGTATTGGAGGGGTAACTCAATAAGGCAGAGGCTGCTGGAAGATATTTACGGGGGAGAGAGAAAGGGGTGAGGGAGAGAGAGAGAGAGAGAGAGAGAGGATAGGGGGACAGGAGGCAAGAAGGAGAGGGGGGTGGGAAGGACTGGGAGAGGGGGCGAGAAGGAGGGGAGGGGGAGAGGGAGGATGAAGATGGGGGAGGAGGGGAGGGGAGGAGATTTGAAATGAGTGTGAGAGGAGGGGAGGGGAAGAGCATAGAAGTGAGAGTGAGAGAAGGAGGGAGGGAGGTGGGGAGGGGTATAAGGAGGGAGGAAGGCGAGGAGGGGTAGAAGGAGGGAGGAAGGCGAGGAGGGGTAGAAGGAGGGAGAGTGGCGGGAATGGAAGGGAGCAGACGGAGGGGATGGAAGGAAATGAGGGAGAGGGTGTGAGGTGATGAATGAGAGAAAGGAAGGGGGGAGGAAGACACGCTGGAGGAAGAAAGGAGAGATGATGGAGGAAGAAGAAAAAAGAGGAAGAGAAGTGGAGGAGAAAGATGAGGGGACATGAGGAGAGGGGAGAGAGGAAAGAGAGAGAAGAGACAACTAGTGGATGGAAAGGTTGGGGGGATGAGGAAGGAAGAAGAAAAATGCCTGAGGGATGGAAGGAGGGAAGAGACAGGCCTGAAAAGTTGGACGAAAAGAGAGATGACTGGAAGAGAGACTAAGATGAGAGAGAAGGAGGAGGGTGAGAGATGAGGGACTGGGAGAGGAAAGAATGGAAGGAGGACGAGCGAGAGAAAATGTGGAGGGAGAGACGGGGGAGCGAGGGGAGGGGAGGTGAAGAGAGGAAAAGGAGGGAGAGAAGAGGGTGAAGGAGGAAAATGACATGGGAGGAGGAGAGAGAGAGACTAAGTGGAGGGATGGATGGGGGGGGAGGAGAGGAGGAGAGAAGGGAAAGAGAAAGGGTTAAGGGAGAGAGGGGAGATGGAGAGAGGGATAGAATAGACGATACGATAGGAGTAAAAGTGGAAGAAAGAAAGGGCACAGGAGAGATGAAGGGAGGGAAAAAGGAGGATATACAAAGGGAAGGAAAACGGAGAAGTGACGAGGGAAAGAAAAGAAGAGAGAGAGGAAGTATGGGAAGAGGGAGAGAGAAGAAAATAATTATAAGGTAAGGAAATGGAGGAAATAAGATGGGAAGTAACAGGAAGGGGAAGGAAAGAAAAAGGAATAGAGAAGTGAAGTGGAGGGAAAATGAGGGAAGAAGAGCTTAAGAAGCGAAGTGAAATATAGCAAGAAGAAGTGGAGGAAGCAGAGAAGAAAGTGGAAATATGATATCAGTTATGTAAGTCTAAGACGAGGATAGTAATGCAAGAAGGCTCCCCCACTCACCAATCCCTTAGCAGAAGCAGGTAGGAAAACGTGAGAAGGACCACCAGTCAGTCTATGAAAACTCTCAATACGATCTTCACATAAAAAGATGCATTTAATATCATATACAAAACTATCTTAAACTCTTGGAGATATGTAACACTAGGCTAAGAGCAAAATAATGTTGTACTGTTGCTGTTGCCTCCGTGAAATACGTAACTTAAAAATATTGCGATAAAAGTTTGCGTTATCCAGTCATGAACTTGCCTGGCTAGATAATAAATGCTGATTCATTATCCATACGACTTAAATATACTGCATGGGGGTAAAAATGGGAAAGGAATGGAGAAGGAGGATAAGAGTTGTCTAATCATTTTCCCCTCTTCCTGCTCTTCTTTCCTATTCCTCTCCAGTCTTCTATTTTCCTCCTCCTCTTACCTCTCCTTATTCCCCTCTCTTGTCTCCATATCTTCCATTTACCTCAAATTCTTTCCTTTTCTCCCCTCTTCTTCTTACCTCCTCCCCTCCTCCCTCTCATAATCATCTCTTGTTCATTCTTCTTGTTGCCCATCTTACTCTTTCCTCTGTTTCTCCCCAAATCCTATTCTGCTCCTTCCTTTTCCCCCTCCACTATCTTCTTCCTATTATCTTCTCTCTTCTCTCCCAATTCCATCCTTTGTTCCCTCTTACTTTCCCTTCTTCACATTACTCTCTCTCTCTCTCTGTCTCTCTCTCTCTGTCTGTCTGTCTGTCTGTCTCTCTCTAATACAGCCTTAGCTAGAGTACGCCGTGCAGTTCTGACCACCCATACTCAGGAAAGACATATCAACTTGAAAGACAAGCTAAAGATACAAAGCTTATTCCATCCAACAGGAGACTGAGTTACCACGATCGTCTGAGGGCTGTGGGACTGTCCTCATTAGAAACTCGTGGATTAGAAGGCCAGCTCATTGAAGAGTTTAAAATAATGAATGGGTCTGATAATCCTGACCAATGAAAGGTGAAATTAAGGTCTCAACACACACTCAACACGCAGCCATGGGGGAAGCTGGCACTGAAAAGAATTTAACATGCGTGAAAACAATACAAGATCGGCTCCACCTGCTACAGACCCCCGTGGAGGTTGTTAAGGGCACTACAGTAGAGCAATATATAAGAAATCTCGATAGGATTTCGCCCAAACTAAAATGATTACGAAGTGGATAAGTATTCCCAAGCCAATTCGAAGTGCCGGTACTCGTGTCTTGTAATGGACCACAATGTCTTTGAGATATTACCTTCTCCTTGTACCTCCTTGCAACTCTCTCTCTCTCTCTCTCACACACACACATACACACACACACACACACACACACAGCCCCCAACTACTTGAGG
>NC_136958.1:749159-846659 GCF_032717465.1 Coenobita brevimanus | reverse complement strand
CACTTCTTCATGAACATCATCATATTCTAGTGTAAAGCTTTTGTTTCAGCTCATCCCTGAAGACTGGGAATTGGCAAGTTTTATTCATCATCATCATCATCATCATCATCCGGACCTCCTTTCTCATCTTAGGGCAGGGTGAGGAGTTGCAATGTCCATTTTTATTTATCTTGGTTAAAGTGAACAGAATACAGTATTATTAGAGTCAGCTAAGGACTGACCTGTACTTTTGGAGAACACCATGTCGAAGGTCAAGGTCACATGGCAGGGTTATCTTTTACAGTTTTCACCCGATTTAGACCAAACTTGGTGGAATGAAGAGCTGATTTGGTAAACTATTAGTCAAAGGTGAAGGTCACAAGGCAAGGGCAAATTTGAACCCCTGTGTGTCGGTGCGAACAAAACTAAAACAATGTTGATCTGATTTGGACCAAACCTGGAGGAAGGGCTCAGTGTCAGCCACTGATCTACTGTTTTTCAGCGTAGGTCATGGGTCAAGGTTACATGGTAAGGTCAACTTACAGATTTCTGTTCAGATTAGACCATGCTTGGTAGAAGGATCCACAGTAAGCCAAGGGTGCAGGGATTCGATTTTGAGAACCATTAAAGGCCAAGGTCAAAGGGTTAGATCAACGTTATTCTTGTGTGTATTGCAGTACACTATAGTTCCATAAGGCCCGGCAGTCCTCCAGTGCACCAAACACCTTTTTATCACGTCACCATGTTTGCACTAATACCCATCGCATATCCTGAAAACATGCCACGACTGTCGCATTATGATTAGTATCATAATACTTATTACGTGGATTTTGTGGAAGATCAATAGTCTCAAAGCAATGAAGTTCGAAATGTACCCTAAGGTAGCCTGGGAATCTACGTCACTTCGGACAGCAAACCAATTCCCTAACCATTTGTCCACCGCGGATAAATGGACAGATAAATGGATGGACTGACACCTATGCAATGTGTACCGTACACAGATCGTTGGGTACATGCATGAATGGACAAAGAGCCAGACAGACGGACAAACAGACAGAGATAAATAGAATTAGATGGCTTGCTGACCGACTGACTGTATGGGTAGACAGGCAGACAGTTATACAGAATGATATACCAACAGACACAGCATGGATGGATAGATAGAAGACAGACAGACAGACAAAGAGGTAGAGATAAATACATACATACATATAAACTGACACAGCAGCAAACACATGTTCTGAACCATATGAAATAAACACGCAAAAATATCAGGCAGTTTTGTTTTCGCCGTGCAGTTTACTGACAGCCATTGTGATACTAATAAAACGGTATAAATGTAGTAAAGCCTGACACAGTTTAGGTTTTGTTATTAATACATCTATTCGTATTTATTCAGCTCAGGGGAGACTTTTCGAACTGCGTGGCCTACATGTTGTTGGTGTTGTCATTGTTGTTACTTAACCCCGGTCTGTCTGGCCGAGCAGACTCGTCGACCACAGAAAGCAACCGCCTCTGTAAGACTGTCTTATAGGTGCACTACAATGCATACACCGTGTGGGGAACGGAGCTCCCTTGCAGTAGACAGCGCCTAACCTGGGATGCACCAGGGTCCTTTTGTAACTTATATATCTCTTAATATATAGCCAGCTGTATGATGATGGGTATGTCTTAATGTATGGCTGTTGTATGATGCAACTCAAGGAATGCACAGCATAGTTGCTGAGCGCCTGCTGTAAACAGACCAGAGTACTTGCAAGTTAGTCAAACTTTAGCGAAACGTGACCAGATAGAAGTTAGTACACAGACGTCTCCCAATCAGTGGCACGTGTAGCAGTTGTCTTCAGTATATAAACTGAAGTCATGGTGATGGAGTTTCTCAACCTGCACCTGCTGTGTTTGTCTGCAGTTACACAATACCTGTCACGTACACACACTTGTCCCAGAGGCCTAGTGTCAAGTATCGGAATATTATTAATGTCTCAAGCACCGTTATATTTTCCCAGAGCGAGATGCAGGGAAATATGAGGTGGTCTTACTCCCGGGTGGACGCCGCAACTGCTCGGCTTCACCCAGAGTACACAAAGCCACCACGTGTAGGCTCCTCGTCAGCGCCTGGGTCAAGTAACTAAATAAACAAATAATTAAATGAAAAGAATATAGGGTCACCCGGTTCAAGGCGACTTTCTGAATGTGGATGACTGTGTGTGTGTGTGTGTGTGTGTGTGTGTGTGTGTGTGTGTGTGTGTGCCAGCACTTTCTCTCTCTCTCTCTCTCACACACACACACACACACACACACACACCCTGAGGAGGTTAATTACGGTACATAATTATTCAAGGCCTTTGGAAATGAAGGATAAGAAAAGAATCAGATCTATAGAGGGATATAAAAACAAAGGTAGTTTTATTAATTAACAGGTGTAATTAGCAGTGAAGGTGAGTATAAGGTGTGTCGTGGGGATAATTAGGGAGAACAAGCCCTATAAATATGATTGTTAGGTGGAGGCGTAATTGGGGGAGGGATAAAAGGGGACTGTTTTGAGAGAGAGAGAGAGAGAGAGAGAGAGAGAGAGAGAGAGTGTGTGTGTGTGTGTGTGTGTGTGTGTGTGTGTGTGTGTGTGTGTAAGAAAAAAGAACTGGGAATAAATAAATTGGACAAATGGAAGGGAAAAAAAGTGAAAAAAGGAGAAAAAACAAGACAGAAACAAGAAACACAGAAAATTACACGAAATATAATTAGCAGAGAGAGAGAGAGAGAGAGAGAGAGAGAGAGAGAGCAGGAAAAAGAATATTACTGGAGAGGAAAAGGAAAGACATTAGAGTGTAGAAGAGAATCGGAGAGAGATAAAGAAACGGAGGAGTGGAGGAAAGAATCGGAGAGAAAATAAAGGAGCGGCAGAGCGAAGGGAGGAATCGGAGAGAAAGGAGAATCATAATGTAGGAAACAAAGGAAGAAAAAAAAAAAAACTGCAAAATGAAGGAAAAATGGAGGGAGAAATAAAGGAGAAGTTGAGTGGAGGGAAGAACTGGAGAGAAAATAAAGGAGCAGTTGAGTGGAGGGAAGAATTGGAGAGAAAATAAAGGAGCAGTTGAGTGGAGGGAAGAATTGGAGAGAAAATAAAGGAGCAGTTGAGTGGAGGGAAGACTTGGAGAGAAAATAAAGGAGCAGCACAGTGGAGGAAACAATGGGAGGGAAAATAAAGGAGCTTGGAGAGAGTGGAGGGAAGAAGGGGAGAGAAAATAAAGGAGAGTGGAGAGAGAGTGGAGGGAAGAAGTCTCTCTCAACGTCTGGCTCTTATAACATGTCTCTCTCTGGGCGTGACAGGGGAGAAAAAGATAGGGAAAAAAGGTACTCCTTCGTCCACACACACACACACACACACACACACACACACACACGCACGCACGCACGCACGCACAATGGCCACGCTGATACATAGCCCTTTTTTCGGGGCATTCTTTCGCCTCCATAAAATTCCTGAGCATGATGAAAAACCACGAACACATATTTCGTGAACGGTTACAAATAAAACAGGGGCGAAAAATAGAAAAATTCGTGCATGTATGTAAATTTCCATGACCGTTTAGCCGTGTACGTATCAATGGAATGTAGTCACGTGTGTACATTCAGATGTTTGGGTCGTGTCTGGCTTTGGGAATTTATATGACGAATTTTGAGTAATACTGTAAATATATAAAATGTAGAAATAATTTATATGTAGACACAAATGGATGCACAAAGTATATTGATAAATGAAGAGAGACGGATAGATAAGATAGATGAACACAGATAGATAGTTAGACAGGTAGGTAGGCAGGTGTACGTGCAGGTAGGTTGGTTGATAAAGTAGGCAAATACATAAATATACAGACAGACGTAATACTAACTAACATTCGCCATACATATTACCAACAAACAAATTACTCCTAAAAATTATTTCAATTATATTACCTTCCCTACAGTTAAAAATGAAACTGTGTTAGTTGGAAAAAAAAGTTGAACTGGGGATGTAATGATGGTGACACTAAATATGAGTTATGTGTATCGTTAAATATTCAGGTGTGGCGAGGGTGTTGATTAGTATATGTTTGTGTATAATTTGTAATGGGAATATAAATGTATACATGTAAATAGTTTATAGTAAAATGCATGAGTTATGTGTACAGTTAAAATGTGCGGTGTGGTGAGGGTGTTGTTGATTATATTGTGATTATGTGTACATGATACTATTGTACTATTTTCTTAAAGTTGTCCTTCTGCTACACAAGACGACAGCTACTATACTCACAAAGATGGTATGTTTCTCAGTTTTGGTGCCAACGTGTGTGAATGTGCAGACCAATTCTGGATCCGCAAACTTTGCCGCACAGTTGAAATGCAAGTCCAGATTTGCTGGGAAAACTGTTTTGGTTGTGCCTCCGCTGTCTACGCTCTTCGCTGGTCCGGTTCCGAGCGTCTTCGAGATGAATGGTTCCTTTGTTGCAGAGGGTTCGCCATTGTTTTCTGTCAGTGGCACTGGTATCAAATGTTTTTGGCATGCTGTTTCATTTTTACAGAGTTGTCCTTATATGATCTTTATATCTCTTCTGTCCCCCTGGGTTGCGACGCGCTGCAGGGAGTTGGCCATACAGAACCTGGCGGGGAAGGCGGTGCTTAGGCATGCCAAACACGTGTCCGACCCATCTAAGCTGTTTTTTTTAGCAAGCATGGTTTCTGGTTTCTATTCCGGGTGACTTTGCCCGGTGGAGTATTTGTGAGTGAAGGACGTTATCCTCCCACGTAAGCCCTAGGATGTTCTGCAAGCATCGGACGTGAAAAGACTCGAGCTGTTTGATGTGTTGCTGGAAGGTAGTCGAGGATTCAGCGTCGTATCAGAGGGTGCAGTGGCATAAAACTGTATATGCTAATACCTTCGTCTCGATTTTCAGGACGGTCTTTTCAAAGACAGGATTTGAGATGCCCAAAATAGCCTGTGGCCTGGTTGATTCGTGAAAGGAGTTCTGCATCAGTGTCATGTTTATCAGTGAGCACACTTCCAAGGTAGGTAAAATTCTCCAAATGTTTTATATTTTCGTCATTTATCTGAAATGCAAGAGGGTTTGTTGCATTGTTTCTCTGATATATTATTTCTGTTTTCTTGACATTTATTCGGAGGCTCACTGCGTGGCATACGTTGAAGAGGAAGGAGACTCTCTGTTGTAGGGTTTCTGGGGTATGTACAAGGACAGCACAGTCATGAGCATATTGCAGCTCTAGGAAATGAGCTATTTCAGTTTTTCACTGTGCTTGAAGACGTCGAGATTAAAGAAGCTGCCATCTAGATACTAGACGGAGTTGCCATCTAGATCCTGGATGGACTTGCCATCTAGATCCTAGACGGAGTTGCCATCCAGTTCTTAGACGGAGTTGCCATCTGGATCCCAGACGGAGCCGGATTTATATTCCATCATCAGGGATCATTTATTGGTGATTTAAAAGGGAGACTGTAGTGAGATAGATGTTGAAAATGACAGGAGCCAGAACACATCCTTGCTTTACACCCGCATCCACATTGAAGCGCTCGGCTTTGCTCCCACCTATGGACACACGAGCATTCATGTTGCCATGCAGATTCCCTAGTCTAATAAATTAACTAATCCTCCTCCTCCTCCTCCTCCTCTTCCTCGTCGTCGTCGTTCGCGCAACCACGTGAGAAAAGTTACTGTTCAGTCAAATATCACTCTTTCATCAACCCATTCACCAATAATCTATTACATTAATGGCTTTACATCCATAGATATTTACAAAACATACACCAAAAATTTATGTCACTTGTCAGAAAACACAGAGTGACAGACCACACTACCCACTCGTCTCTCCCACCCACGGTTATATTTTCCTATCTTTATGTTCATGTAGGCTACGATACCCCGTGTATAATGGATACCTGTAATATAATTCTAATTAATTAATGTGCTGAATATGAGACCGAGCAGAACAATATACACTGCCATATGAACTTTGCAATATAATTAAATGACGATCTGGTTGAACGCAGCTCTCTCTCTCTCTCTCTCTCTCTCTCTCTCTCTCTCTCTCTCCACACTTCTTCAGGTTGGTGTGCACGCTAGACTAAAAGGGAAGATGGAGTATACGGCACATAACAGAGAGCCAAGTAACTTCTCCTCTGTGTTGAGAGAGAGAGAGAGAGAGAGAGAGAGAGAGAGAGAGAGAGAGAGAGAGAGAGAGAGAGAGAGAGAAATGTGTGGAACTTTGCTCTTTTGTCTCTTACTTCTTTCTTTCTTTCTATCTTTTCTTAGCTTTTTGGGGGAGGATAGTGATTTTTTGTTTTGTTTTTCGGTCCTCTCGTGTCAGTGTCCTGATCCTGGTCTTCTCAGTCCTCTTGATCGAGCTTTGGCAGGATCGTCGATTCCGTCTTTTTTTTTTTTTTTTTTTTTTTTGTCGGTATTGAGATGGAGGTAATTCTTCAGTTTTCATGGATGGTAAACACTTCTATTTTTTAGTTATTATCTATAGCGAAGGCTTGTGCCGTTTGATTGCACAGGCAGATTAGGAAGATGTTCTCCTCCTGCATGGTTCGTTCCTGGGTCCTCTTAGTGCGTCGATTTGGGGCGTGGTCTGACACCCTCACAGAGTCTCTTAAGGTCTAAAGATGGTTCTTGGCTTAACGCCTCTCCTGCGTTTTGTCATGTTAAACTCCACCATCAGTTTGCGATAATTTTTACGTTATGGGAATCATCACTATCTCAGCAACATTTTTCCTTAATCCTCCCCCTCCCCTTACATCGAGCACAACCCTTCACAAACACATGTCCACACCCAAAACCTTCAGCTAAATAGTATCCATTATGAACCAACACCAGACATCCACTCTCAGGAACCACCCCACTCAAAGACACAAGTGAGAGTGCACCAGGTCAGACCGAAATAAGGTTACCATCAATTCCTGCCACAATAATCAATCCACTATGTCCACACTATAATGCATTCCTCCCCCACAGACACAACAAATCGCACTCACACCATGCACCACACTATCTCAACACAATCCTTCAACGTAACCTCAACAAAAGACCTCTGGTAGCGACCGGTTCAAGTGGCCGACTTCCTACAATTCACTAAGTTTACATACAGATGATTAGGGGTTCCAACAACAACAAATGGAATATCACTGTGATGGACGCGTGGTGAACTAAGACGTCCTCACCAATGCCGCCAAGGAAGATGAACCCAGAGCCAATTTTGCGGTTATACCCTACGTTGAGGCGCTGGAAGGAGACGCCTTCACGTGGTGGCACCGATATGACCAGGTGGCTCCATAGTCTGGCCATACAAACGTCTGTCAATTCCCTCTCAATCGTCCATAAGGAGAATGGTGGACTGCAAGAGAAGGGTAACTGGCCTGCAGATCGCTGGGTTCACATTCAGGAGAATCAGGGCGACAGCTACTACGAGTACTACTACCGCTACCATAGGGTGGTTCTAAATTTCTCACTGATCGTGTTTAATTGTGGTGGTGGCGGCGGCGGCGATGGTAATGGTGGATCAGGTGTATTGTGGTGATGATGGTGGATCAGATATGTGGTAGTGGTGGATCAGGTGTCAGGTACTGATTATCATGGTGGAGATGGTGGTGGTGGATCAGGTAGTGAAAATCGTGGTGGTGGTGGTGGCGGATCAGGTGTGCAGTAATAATGATCATGGTGGTGGTGGATCAGGTGTGATAGTGATGATCATGATTGTGGTGGTGTTGGTGGTGGTGGCTCAGGTCTGCAATAGTAATGATCATAGTAATGGTGGTGGTGTATCAGGTGTGGTAGTAATGATATTGGGGGTGGTGGTGGGGATGGTGGTGGGGGTGGTGGTGGTGGTGGTGGTGGTGGTTCTGGTCAATCAGGTGTAATAGTAATGATCATGGTGGTGGTGGTGGCTCTGGTGGTGGATCAGGTGTGCAATAGTAATGATCCTGGTGGTGGTGGCGGTGGATCAGGTGTGCAATAGTAATGATCCTGGTGGTGGTGATGGTGGATCAGGTGTGCAATAGTAATGATCCTGGTGGTGGATCAGGTGTGCAATAGTAATGATCCTGGTGGTGGTGATGGTGGATCAGGTGTGCAATAGTAATGATCCTAGTGGTGGTGATGGTGGATCAGGTGTGCAATAGTAATGATCCTGGTGGTGGTGATGGTGGATCAGGTGTGCAATAGTAATGATCCTGGTGGTGGTGATGGTGGATCAGGTGTGCAATAGTAATGATCCTCGTGGTGGATCAGGTGTGCAATAGTAATGATCCTGGTGGTGGTGGTGTGGTGGTGGGGGTGGTGGTGGTGGTGGTGGTTCTGGTCAATCAGGTGTGATAATCATGATCTTGGTGGTGGTGGTGGTGGAGCAGGTGTAATAGTAATGATCATGGTGGTGGTGGTGGCTCTGGTGGTGGATCAGATGTGCAATAGTAATGATCCTGGTGGTGGATCAGGAGTGCAATAGTAATGATCCTGGTGGTGGATCAGGAGTGCAATAGTAATGATCCTGGTGGTGGATCAGGTGTGCAATAGTAATGATCCTGGTGGTGGATCAGGTGTGCAATAGTAATGATCCTGGTGGTGGATCAGGTGTGCAATAGTAATGATCCTGGTGGTGGATCAGGTGTGCAATAGTAATGATCCTGGTGGTGGATCAGGTGTGCAATAGTAATGATCCTGGTGGTGGATCAGGTGTGCAATAGTAATGATCCTGGTGGTGGTGGTGGATAAGGTGTGCAATAGTAATGATCCTGGTGGTGGATCAGGTGTGCAGTAGTAATGATCCTGGTGGTGGATCAGGTGTGCAATAGTAATGATCCTGGTGGTGGATCAGGTGTGCAATAGTAATGATCCTGGTGGTGGATCAGGTGTGCAATAGTAATGATCCTGGTGGTGGTGGTGGATCAGGTGTGCAATAGTAATGATCCTGGTGGTGGATCAGATGTGCAATAGTAATGATCCTGGTGGTGGATCAGGTGTGCAATAGTAATGATCCTGGTGGTGGATCAGATGTGCAGTAGTAATGATCCTGGTGGTGGATCAGGTGTGCAATAGTAATGATCCTGGTGGTGGATCAGGAGTGCAATAGTAATGATCCTGGTGGTGGATCAGGCGTGCAATAGTAATGATCCTGGTAGTGGATCAGGTGTGCAATAGTAATGATCCTGGTGGTGGATCAGGTGTGCAATAGTAATGATCCTGGTGGTGGATCAGGTGTGCAATAGTAATGATCCTGGTGGTGGATCAGGTGTGCAATAGTAATGATCCTGGTGGTGGATCAGGTGTGCAATAGTAATGATCCTGGTGGTGGATCAGGTGTGCAATAGTAATGATCCTGGTGGTGGATCAGGTGTGCAATAGTAATGATCCTGGTGGTGGATCAGGTGTGCAATAGTAATGATCCTGGTGGTGGTGGATCAGGTGTGCAATAGTAATGATCCTCGTGGTGGATCAGGTGTGCAATAGTAATGATCCTGGTGGTGGATCAGGTGTGCAATAGTAATGATCCTGGTGGTGGTGGTGGATCAGGTGTGCAATAGTAATGATCCTCGTGGTGGATCAGGTGTACAATAGTAATGATCCTGGTGGTGGATCAGGTGTGCAATAGTAATGATCCTGGTGGTGGTGGATCAGGTGTGCAATAGTAATGATCCTGGTGGTGGATCAGGTGTGCAATAGTAATGATCCTGGTGGTGGATCAGGTGTGATCCTGGTGGTGGTGGTGATGGATCAGGTGTGCAATAATAATGATCCTGGTGGTGGTGGATCAGGTGTGCAATAGTAATGATCCTGGTGGTGGTGGTGGATCAGGTGTGCAATAGTAATGATCCTGGTGGTGGATCAGGAGTGCAATAGTAATGATCCTGGTGGTGGATCAGGTGTGCAATAGTAATGATCCTGGTGGTGGATCAGGTGTGCAACAGTAATGATCCTGGTGGTGGATCAGGTGTGCAATAGTAATGATCCTGGTGGTGGATCAGGTGTGCAATAGTAATGATCCTGGTGGTGGATCAGGTGTGCAATAGTAATGATCCTGGTGGTGGATCAGGTGTGCAATAGTAATGATCCTGGTGGTGGATCAGGTGTGCAATAGTAATGATCCTGGTGGTGGTGGATCAGGTGTGCAATAGTAATGATCCTGGTGGTGGATCAGGTGTGCAATAGTAATGATCCTGGTGGTGGATCAGGTGTGCAATAGTAATGATCCTGGTGGTGGTGGTGGTGGTGGTGATGGATCAGGTGTGCAATAGTAATGATGCTGGTGGTGGATCAGGTGTGCAATAGTAATGATCCTGGTGGTGGATCAGGTGTGCAATAGTAATGATCCTGGTGGTGGTGGATCAGGTGTGCAATAGTAATGATCCTGGTGGTGGATCAGGTGTGCAATAGTAATGATCCTGGTGGTGGATCAGGTGTGATCCTGGTGGTGGTGGTGATGGATCAGGTGTGCAATAATAATGATCCTGGTGGTGGTGGATCAGGTGTGCAATAGTAATGATCCTGGTGGTGGTGGTGGATCAGGTGTGCAATAGTAATGATCCTGGTGGTGGATCAGGAGTGCAATAGTAATGATCCTGGTGGTGGATCAGGTGTGCAATAGTAATGATCCTGGTGGTGGATCAGGTGTGCAACAGTAATGATCCTGGTGGTGGATCAGGTGTGCAATAGTAATGATCCTGGTGGTGGATCAGGTGTGCAATAGTAATGATCCTGGTGGTGGATCAGGTGTGCAATAGTAATGATCCTGGTGGCGGTGGTGGTGGATCAGGTGTGAGACAGTGATGATCGTGATGGTGGTGGTGGTGGATCAGGTGTGTGACAGTAAACATTGTGGTGGTGATGGTGGTGCATCAGGTGTGTGATAGTAAACATTGTGGTGGTGGTGGTGGATCAGGTGTGTGATAGTGATGATCATGGTGGTGGTGGTGGTGGTGGTGGTGGTGATGATGGTGGATCAACTTTGTGGTGGTGGTGATAATTAGGCGTGTGGTGGTAGCAGATAAAGTAAGTGATGGTGGTAACAGTGGATCGTGTATATGGTGGTGGATCTCGTGAGTGATGATGTGTGTGTGTGTGTGTGTGTGTGTGTGTGTGTGTGTGTGTGTGTGTGTGTGTGTGTGTGTGTGTGTGTGTTGGACCAGGTATATAGTGGTAGATCAGGTGTGTGGGAATGGTGGTGTTGATGGATCGTGTGGCGGTGGTGGTGGTTTTCCTCTTCCTTCCATCTTCCACTTGCTCCCATTATCATCCTCTTCCCTTTAATCCCACTATCCTCCTCTCTTCTGCTTCTCTTCTTCCTCCACAGCTCCTCTCCTATACTTCCCTCCTTCCTCTCCAGCTCTTCTCATGTGCTTCCTTCCCAGTTCCTTTCTTACTTCCTTCCATCCTCCGCTCTCTCTTACTTCCCTTCTTGTTCCTTAATTCCTATCCGACACCTCCCTCCTTCCTCCCATTATCTCCACTCCCCTCCTTCCTCCCCTGTTCCTATTCAGTACCTCCCTCAATCATCTTCAGTTCCTCTCCCCTACTTCCTTCTTCCTCCCCATTTCCTCTACCTACTCCCCTCCTTTCCCTCCAGTTCTTTTCCTCAACTTCCTACATTCTCCAGTCAATCTTCCACACTTTCCTCCGTCCTCCCCAATTACGTCCCCCTTTCTTTCCCTATTTCTCCATCGTTCCTTATCTTTCCTTCCTCCCCAGTTCCTCTCCTACTTCCTTCCTTCCTCCCCAGTTCCTCTCCCTACTTCCATCCTTCCTCCCCACTTCCGAACCCTTCTTCCTTCCTTCCTCTCTATTTCCTTCTCCCTACTTCCCTCTTGACTTTATTCCCAGTTCCTCTGAGCTGTCCCACCACCACAACACACCTGCTTGACCTCCAATAATTTAAGGTGTCTTCCACTTGAGCGTCATTTCGGGGCGTCTTCAAAGTGGCCTTAAAGATAAGTTAGGGCAGGGAATCGATGGTAAATGTATTGGAGATTCTCAGCCGGGACTGGAAGGGGACGCCTTCATGTAGTGGCATTGATAGGAATGGTCAGTTCATCTGCCTAGTTGCTCCACACGTCACTCAACTACTTCCAACATATACAAACCATCTCTTATTTCTCCCATATACAAACCACCTCTTTTTCTCCCACATATAAACCACCTCTTATTTTTCCCACAGACAAACGTCCCTCAACTACTTCCCCATCCCCCGAAGGGTGGATGGTTGGTGTAATTCAAAGGCAGGGTAAGTCTGTAGTCCACCTGTTGACATTTCAGGTAACCCAACAATAAAAACAATAAAATCTCGCCCTAGATTATCTAAGCCAGTCGTCACTTAAGGGTCGTATCTCAGGTGGCTTTCGGAAATTTCGTTACACCTCTTCTCTAGCGATTCATTTTCCTCAACACTCCTCAATATCCTCTTTTATATTACTGATGCAAACTACGACTGTATTAAAACGATATAAACAGCATACAAGACGACGGTATGGTGTGCGATGCAAAATAAATCGCTCAAATAAAAGTGCTTCGAAGACAATAATGCGATTCACAATTCAGCGCTTAATCCCGCCTAAATGTATTAAAACAAATACGAACAATTTTAAGTCCATAACAGGCAAAACTGACAGCATAGATAACCTGGAACTTTTTACCCAATGACTTACTTCATGAACACTGTTATGAAATTAGTCGATTTGTGTAAGGCTGCATACCGTACTGTTGACGCTCTCAAGACTGCGACAAGAATAATATCTATTCCAGCTAACGCCAGACGATTTTATTTGACACATATCGTACGTACCCTGCACATACACAAAGCTACAGAAGACAAAAATGTTCTTCGGGTTCTCCTACATTGAGGTGACGGTGGAAGGGGGTGCAGCCCTACCCACGGAACTGGCGTATGAGCTTGCCACGCCCCGATTCCCCTCCCTGCCTAGCCTCGGCTTCTGGAAACGCCGGCAGAAGGGACGGCAGGCTCTGACTCTGGAGCCCCTGCACTGCCGCCAGGGGCTGTGTGGAGCGCAGTACCTCGACAGGCAGGGGAAGTGGCTGGAGCTGCCACTGCAGAACTGCGGCACCACCAACCTAACGCTGCGGCTGCGGTACGGCGGCAGGCACATGGCCAAGGCCGCCATCTCCGTGGATCACATGCGGCAAGAAGCTACGGCCGGCCACACTAGGGGTTTTATAGAATTCACTTGTAGCGGCAAGTGCCGCAGGGTAACACTAATGTATGACATCGAATTTAATCCATGGAATTTTGACGAGCTTACCCAGCATCACGATTCTCCCACACGCCCACAGCAGTCCCAGGTACTGAGTCACGAGAATAAACCTAAGCGTGTGCCAATGCGGCGGCCACCCCCACCCGTTGAGCCTTTGACTCTCCCCTTGCCCATCAACACCAGTTTCTTTGAAAGGTTACCAGTTCGGGTTAAGATCTCGCTGATCTCCCGCAGACTGGCACACCTGCAGACGGCAGAGGGGAGGGGCTGGGCGGCGCCACAGGACAAGACAGAGGCAGCCGTGCTTGGCCAAGATATGTACAATCTTATGCTGTCTTTATGAGAAGTGGCTCCTCAAACCCTTGGCATTTCTGGACTTTTATGCTGAATGAATCTCTTATTATGACTCGTGTATTTTCATCCTGCATTATGCATCTTACATGACCACACTCTCTGCTTAATTAGCTTATGTTACTTACAAGGATTTACTCTTCTCCCCCGTGGCAGCCACCTTGTCGTGGTGGGGGAGCTTACGCGCTCCAGTGGTTCTGGCAGGGTCTCCCATGCCGGACACCTCGCAAATGAGGGCACAACCAAGAGCTGCCAACCCCATGGGAAGGAGGGGTGGGAAGAATACTTCCCTATCATCCCTGCTGGTCGTAAGAGGTAACTAAAAGGGGCCTTTTTGTCTCCCACTTTTCTCTTCTTACTGTCCACTCCTACTCTTCCGTCTTACCTCTCTTCTTGATATTTCCGGGTTTCTTCCGACCAATATTGTCCCTCTGTTCCCATCAGGTTAAACATTTGGTTTCATACATCAATAGCATAAGGACTTCCCAATGACACTGACCCTTTCTCCCTTCAACCATTTTCACGCCAAGACCACTTCAACGCCAGCTTCAGTGCCATATAGCCATATTTTGGCTTGGTGTTAATTCTTAATAATTCCTTCATTCTGCCATCCTCCATTATGCATCTTATATGACCATACTACTACTACTACTACGACTGTAACAAGTACTACTATGACTAACAATAACTATTACTCGTACTACTACAAATACTATTACAACTACAACTATTACTGCTTGTACTACTACCGGTACCACTACTATTACAACAACAACAACAGGTACTACTACTACTACTACTACTAATGATAAGTCTACAGTCCTTATGCTTTACTAAAAAAATAAATAAAATCCCCTCACTAACATGACGTCTGTGTACTTCACCCATGCTGACACCAGAGGATAATATTCAGCTTAGTATACCAGACAGTGAAGGGGTTAATGAAGGCTGCAGCTAACCCATCCACTTCCAAAACTTCCACCTTAAGTTGAATAAAAACGTCGGGAATGTGAGAATAATAATCCTTATCACAGAAATAGTTCATGCGACATCTTCCATTGCCACAACCAGCGGAGAAGTGTCGCCGAATTTTTGCCCATTGTTGTACACTCGGTTAGAATCTACATTTTTTTTTTTTTAATAGTCCTGCTCTGGGCATAGTCTTTAACCGCCAGTTCCTTGAGGCCCATCAGTCTTCCTACGTACCATACACCACCACATGCCACCTTTTTGGCGCAAACACCCACCTTCCCTACTGAATACATGCTAAGGGTGTCTCATACAGCACTGGTGTACTGGTGTTATCTGGGTGTTTTTACATGTCGATAGGTCTTATGGTCGATCAGTAAAGTCTATTTTACCGAAATTAAGGTCCATTAAATTGTTTCTTGCCTCAGCCGGGCTTCGAAACCGCTTCCATTGGCACAGCAAACAACCTCTGTATTGACTCTTCCATAATATTCTGAAAATTTTACTGGTTTCTGAAAATATTACCACTTGGGTTCGATTTCTCACTGCGTTGTTGATCGTAATGCAGCGGATCAATTGTTACATCCGTCACTGCACATTACAGTAATGAAACATATAAGAGTATTGCATAGTATACATTTTATTTTATTAACAGTGCTAGCAAGGGTCGCCTTCATGTGGTGGCTCCGATATATCCGTGTGGAGGTACTGCCCAGTTATGATCATCCCTCAGCTCTCTCCCTATCCCCTAAAAGAAGGATGGTCAAGTACAGTAGGATTGTGGCAGCAGGAGGAGGGCAACTTTAGCCTGCAGTCCACTGGGTTCATGTTTTGGTTGAATTATAACAATAACAATACCCATTATACATAACCATACCTATTATAGTGTACTAACGAACAAGACTTGCACACACATACAAGTGTTCACATTTCTGGTGTACATTATACTAACGAATATAAAATACTTGGTGGATAGTGCGAAAACATTAAACGGAAAATGTGTGTGTGTGTGTGTGTGTGTGTGTGTGTGTGTGTGTGTGTGTGTAATCCCTCCACGACAAGTATGCTTTTCTATTCTTACTACCACCGGATTCTATGCAACTGGAGAGAGAGAGAGAGAGAGAGAGAGAGAGAGAGAGAGAGAGAGAGAGACAGACAGACAGACAGAATGTGACGGTCAGAAAAAGCAAAAAGAATTAAATGCGACGGTCTCGGGCGGCATAATATTTACACTTTCGAAATGAGGTTATCCTTTGCATGAACAATAAGAAACATGATATTTTTTTGGCATATTCATAGATTACCTTGAAATGAAACGGTGTCTGGCAATCTATGTTCATGAGAGGAATTAAGAAGACGCATTCAAGTATTTTACACACACACACACACACACACACACAATCAGGACTAAACATGGCTACACAAAGACTCCCTCTCTCTCTCTCTCTCTCTCTCTCTCAAAGAACAGACCCCGACACACACACACACACACACACACACACACAAAACAGTATCGGGTTTGACGTGAAAGCGGCGAGAACACAGACGCCCCAACACACTGGCTCACCACCACCACCACAACGATTTCTGATAAACCACCACCACCACCACCACGACTTCTGATCCACCACCACAACGACTTCTGATACACCACCACCACCTCCACGACTTCTGATCCACCACCACAACGATTTCTGGTCCACCACCTCCACGACTTCTGATCCACCACCACAACGATTTCTGATCCACCACCACCACCACCACAACAGCAACTACAACAACAATTTCTATACACCTCCGCCTGACGCATTTCCCTTGACTCCCTATACTGACAACCATTCTCTACCGCCATTCATACAGCCCTAAGTTCGGCCCCTAATCCTATCACTACCGCAGTCCCTCCTCAGCTAAGTAAAATCGTCTGAAGTTAGCGGGAATACGAAACAAAATTGATTTAGTCCACAAAGTCAACTGAGATTTTTATTATATTTTTCCTATTTCGAGAATATCTGAGGCAAATAAATCCACGGTTAGTCAATTTAAATTACGAGGGTCATAACCGTGTGTTCATAAGTTTTTCTGGTAATACCAATAGTAATAATCCCAGTAGCAACCATCATCATTACGTAACTCAGATATGCCTGTTATCATCCCGGTATTTATAAGCATTTGCTATTGTTAACACAGGCAGTAAAAACAAAACTACTACCATTTATTCATTTACGACAATTTCCGGCATCATCAACAAATTTATCAAAGAAATATGTCGCAATCATTCATTATATTTATCAACATTTTCCCATCATCGTCAGTATATCCATGAAAAAGAAAACTGTCTTCATTTCGTTACTATGCGGTACGTTTTCTATAATCATTCATCAAAGATTTTTGTTTTAATTATCCATTTATTTTCTATCATCATCCACGCATCCATCAACTCAGCCATAAGTGGCTATTATTATGTCCCACTTCATCCATCTTTATCACCTACTCCAAGCACCCATCACCAAATATATTATCCCCCCCCCCTTCTCTCTCTCTCTCTCTCTCTCTCTCTCTCTAACACTTTTCCAGATTGGTGCCATTCCTTCACTGCTTCACCAATTCACATCAAACTTGGTACAATTGTTCCTTGAGCAAATATCATCCGACATTTTCTTCATTAAGACCTTTTTAATAGTTTTATGTGGTCAAAAGAAAAAAACACAGAAACATAAAATTTGTTATCCCTTGTTTGGTTTGATCATTATTTATCGCGGCAACTTGCTGTGAAATACTGTATACCTGTGTACTGGAGCTCTGTGGGGACCATAATGGATTTCCTTACAAATGTTGGCAATTATTATTATCATCATTATTATTAGTATTATCATTACTATTATTATCATTATTACTATTATCATTATTATTATTATTATCATCATTATTAGTATTAGTATTATGATGGTGGTGGTGATGATGATGATGATATTTTCAGCATGGGAGGGACATTTCCAACCGGAGAATTAAATTAAGCCTGCATCAACTCCATCACTACAAGAGACAAGAAACTACTCTTGTATTAAAGTGCCCGGTGGTAGTGCAAGTAAAGAAAAAAATAAAAATAAATAACAAAAAAGGTAATTCGAGTAAAACAGGTAACAGTGCTGGATAGTCGATTAAAAAAAAAAAAAATAACAGTTTAAGAGAGACTCTGAACTTTAGGGGTGAGATATATCCTTCATCAAGCCCTTCAGTGCAATAAGACATTCGTAAAGTGAAGAAAACCGTCTTGAAGTTGTCAGAATAAGCTGTAAACAAGACGCCACCGTACTGAGGGAGTTAAATCGAAAACCAGTTAGTTTCAGTTTCAATGAAATATAGAAGTCCGCTCCCCTCTCCTGCCTCTATTTCATCACTGAACTCACAAACACTTGAATATAACGTTGTGGACTGAGGCGCATATTTCCATTCCTCTGTGGGTGATAATAAGTAACTTTGTCCACTGCGTCTCATACAACCATCTAAATATCCAGCAATGACAAAGAGGTAGGGGAGGCGAACGGCCTCCTGCATTTGACTGTGCAAAATAAAATACCTAGACTTTCACTCCCAGACACTTTTACTCAGCTTTGTGGGGGAGGGGGTGATTCTGGGACTGGAGGGATTTATTATAGCATCAATAATCCCTCCAGTACCGAATGTCCCCCCATCATGAAAAATAATCATCTGAAAGTATGAACACAAACAACTTACTACAGTGAGAGCATAAACACAAACAACTTACTACAGTGAAAGCATAAACAACTTGCTACATTGAAAACACAAACAATCGGTAGAGAGTTGGCCTGCAGTCCTGACGGACCCGGGTTCAAATCCCGCTGAGGCAGGGAACAGTTTAAGGATTTGAATTTCATAAAATCAGGCTTTACTGATCTACCAGAAGGCTCGCCGACATGTCGTAAAAATACCCCCGCTAATACCAATACACCAGTCCTGTATGAGACAGCCCTAGCATGAATTCAATATGGACGGTGGGTGTTAGCGCCGAAGTGGTGACATGTAGAGGTGTGTGGTACGTAGGAGGACTACTGGGCCTTGAAAGCAGGCTGTGAAGCCTATGCCCAGAGTCGGTCACATAAAAAAAAAAAAAAAAAAATGTTAATAAAATGACGTCCTAGGGCTGAAAGGGTTAATCTGCCATCCAAGTCTATAACACGGAATATTTTAGTGCAGGAGAGGGACGCCTTCACGTGGTGACACCATTATGGCCGGGTGACTCTGATGCCCGGTTAGACAAATATCCTTTAGCTCCCTCCTCATCCCCGGAAAGGAGGATGATGCACTGCAAGAGATGGACCGTTCCAGCCTGCAGTCCACTGGGTTTACGTTCAGACGAGCTTGAAGTGACAATAGCAACAAAGGGACAATGCACAGCGTCCAGCACTGCACCACTCAACACAGCCTTTGTACATACTGGCTTTCATTGCACCAAGTTGTTTCTGCTCTTGTCTGCAGGCCAGGGAGTTGTCTCTGTTTATTCCATTGCTGCAAATTGTTTATGTTCTCGTCGCTGTCTGCTTGATTTTCTTTGTTAATTCTTTCACGGTAGAAAATCTGTGTTTATGTTTTCACTGTAATAAGTTGTTTGTGTTTACGTTTCACTGCAGTAAGTTGTTTGTGTTCATGCTTTCACTGCAGTAAGTTGTTTACGTTTTCACTGTAGTAAACCGTTTGTGTTCATGCTTTCATTGTAGTAAGTTGTTTGTGTTTATGTTTTCAATGGAGCAAGTTGTTTATGTTTTCACTGCAGTAAGTTGTTTGAGTTTATGCTTTCACCGTAGTAGGCCTAAGTTGTTTGTGTTTGTTTCACTGTAGTAAGTTGTTTCTTTATGTTTTCACTGTAGTAAGTTTTTCATGTTTATGTTTCCACTGTAGTAAATTATCTGTGTTTATGCTCATACTGTAGTAAGTTGTTTGTGTTCATGCTCTCACTGTAGTAATTTGTTTGTGTTTATGCTTTCGCTGTAGTAAGTTGTTTGTGTTAATGTTTTCACTGTAGTAAGCTTTGTGTTTATGCTTTCACTGTAGTAAGTTGTTTGTGTTTATGGTCTCATTGTGGTATGTCGTTTGTGTTTATGTTTTCAGTAAGTTGTTTGCAATTATGTTTTGTTTCTCTAATCATTTCTCGGACTTAATAATATTTTTGTGTCGCTAAAAAAATCGTGTTGGTAACGTTGAGCAAAAAACGTGAGAATGAAAGAGAAAATACATGGCGGAAAGAATGACAGCGAAATGTCGAAAAGAAGCGAGAATGAGAGAGAGTGATTAAGTGAGCGAGTGAGAGAGAACAAAAGACGGCGGGAGATACCAGGAGCTGACAGGCACTGACAAAGAGGCGACACAGTTCGACATGATGGTGGGGGCTGAGAGAGAGAGAGAGAGAGAGAGAGAGAGAGAGAGAGAGAGAGAGATTGTAGGGAGGACAGAAAGAAGAGGGGGGAGAGGAAGGAAGGCAGGAAGGGGTGAAGGGGGCGGCGTGGTGGGGAAAGAAAGGGGGAGGAGGCAGTAGAAGGGGAGAGGAAGGGATGGGAAATGGTGACGGTCGAGTGGAGGGGAAGAAGAGGGAGAGGGGTAGAGGGGGTATAGGGATAAAGGCACACACTGTGGATAAAGGCTACCAGAAGAGTAATGGGGTTGGGGGGAAAGGGGGGGAGCAGAAGATAATAGGAAAGTGAGGAGAAGGGGATGAGAAGGATGAGAGAGAGTAATAGGAGGGGTGGGGGGAGGCTGGAAAGGGTGAAGCGTGGTGCAGGATGAGATGCAGTGGAATAGACGAGGGGGTATGGGTAACAGAGAAGGGAAATGGTGACAGAGAAGGGAAATGGGAAGTGGGGAGGGAGGACATGGGTGACGAGAGGTGGAGGACAACTGAGTAGTGGACGGGACCATGTAATGAATTAATGGACGGAATGAGTAGGAAATGTTTGTAAGACACGTAGGTGGTGGAGGGGGTGGTGTGGGGAAATGAATATGAAGGGGACCCACATGGGGAGAGTGGGGATGAGGGGAATTCCCGAGAGGAGGGAGGTATGTGATGAGAGAGTGTAAAAGGGATGAAGGTGAAGGGAAGTAAGACGATTGGAGGCACGTGGTGGTGGAGAGGTATACGTGGACGAGTGGATGACGCACCAACCATTCTGCATGAGAGGTTCATCTCAAACTGTACAAAATCGTCTAAAGGTGGTAGGAATATAATATAAATTCATCGTAGTGAAGGTGTGTTTGGGAGGCCATTCAGGAGCTGTATAAAATCAAGCACAGCAGAATTCTCCAGCCCAACACCACAGTATGAAACTTACAAGCACACAATAAACGAAATTAATGCTATAAGTAGCTCTAAAACATTTCCGTAACAAGAGCATAGTTAGGCCTAAAACCATTTCCTGTTTGGCAGCTAGGCAATGCTGCTGCTGCTGCTGCGCCTCCTCTTCCCTCCTCCTCCTCCACCTCCTCCTCCTCCTCCTCCTCCTGGAAACGAGCCGTGCCTAGCCCACCCACAGCTCCCCGTAGAGTAGGAAAATATCATCTGAGGCTGGTACGGACACGAAATGGAAATGTCATCTTACTGACGCTGTACTGTAAATGGTGACTGTTTCTAAATAGTTTTACTGCAACAGGACCTTTTCGGCCTGTGATATACAGATGAATAGTGTTAAGAATGGAAGCTGCAATAGTACAGAAACTGTTACGGACGAAGGAGTACAGGCAGAGAGAGAGAGAGAGAGAGAGAGCGGTGGGGGGAGTAGTATGACACGGACTCAGCACCTAGACACGACAGCCACACTGTTACCTTGTCCAGTACCCTCACAAACGATAAAACACTTTTACTACACACACACACACACACACACACACTGTACATAGTGTTGCCTACTTCTTCCTTCACCTGCATCATTCTGTTTCTGTGTCTTCCCTTCTTTCTTCCTACTTCGCCCTTTTTCTTCCTGTCTCGTCTTTCCACTTCAGGCAACTCTACACAGGCTGACAAATTTAATGGTTTCCTGTAACCCAGGAATTCGTTTACAGTGCTGATGGATAGCCATCATCTTACAGGAAGCACACCTCTTCCGGCAGCCACTATAAAAACGTTTTATGTAACTGAATATCCAGGAAACTGGAGACGCGCACTTCGACTTAACTTGGCAACTTGGTGAAGAGATGATTTTATCGACTGACCGACTTTTTAATTATTACCTTTATGTGATACACACTTTTTAATACAAGACACAAATTTTTTACACGTGTCGCCTTTTTAAATATGCATGTTGTTGGTTCTTCTGCAGAACACTTCAATTTCCATGCGTATTTATAATATATATCTCCCTGCGGGATAGATGTTTTAATTCCTAACTGGACTATATATATATATATATATATATATATATATATATATATATATATATAATTTGCCTACCTATTTACCGCTATCTGTCTATCGAAAGATAAAGAAATTTATCGATTTAAGATCCATAAAAGCTAACACAATGTAGGGACAGAGGGTTCATACACTCTAACCCCAGCAGTGCCAGGAAGCACCATGGAAGAAGCCTTACGGAAAAAAGGTACCCTCAGAACTTTAATATTATAATGACGTTCCATGGAATTCAATAAGCCTTTTTTATTTTTATTCTTTTTATTTTTTGCCAGCTCCATGCTGCCCTTATTGTTAGTCGCATTTTCTTTCTTGTTTAAGCGTGGCAAGCACTTCTACCCTTTAGAATTAACCGATTCCGACCAAACTTGGACATAATGACCAGCCAATGACCTAGTTGTGTCCGCAAGGTTTTGGCTGCTAGGCAACTGCTCGTTGCCTAGCAACAGCCGAGAACCCGTTTATGTACTTTTATGTTTTGAGGTGAAGAAGCAGCACCAATGGGCATAGAAAGCTCTTACCAGTGGGCGTAGAAAGCTCTGACTTCTTTAGGTACAATCTTCAGGTCATTTCCTATCGGAAGTGTGCCATCCAATTTTCCCCTCTCTCTTCTAGTCTGCCTGCGAAGATTGGCCTCATCATCCTTAGCAACCAGCACCGGTTATCATATATGTCTCCCTAGTTTCCCTGCAGCTCGATGGAACTGAATGAGAGTTTGCATGTTTATATACACTGACTAGTACTACAACACTATTGTACACCTATGTGCTTCACTGGCCAGGTAAGGGGTCAAAGGTCATCAAATGCGAAAATGGTGATAAAGGCTAAAATCACTACTATGCTCGTGTGAAATGCTAAGGCTCCGAAGGTTATTAAGCCTGGGCCATGATTTTTGGGTGGAATGTTGCACTGGAGTACCTCCATACAAGAAAGACATTTAGTGTCGAAACTCACTTTCAGTCACTGGCAGCGCCATCTAGAAGTTGTACCTCTGGTGGGCTATTCCGCAAATTTCAAAATCCCGAGCTCCACAGTGGGTGGATGGAAACGAATGAAACCTTGCATGTTTACAGTGGTTAGTAAGTACTACAAGTGTGCTTTGTACAAGCATGACCTATATCCGCCAAGTACGGGAAGAGGTCAATGGTCATCAAGTGCAGAAAATATGAAAGGTGCAAAAATTACGACCTTGCTCGTGCGAAATGCTAAGATTCCACAGAGTATTAAGCCAGGGCCATGATTTTGGTGTGGAATGCTGCACTGGAGCACCTCCATACAGATATGACTTTCAGTGTCGAATGTCACTTACAATCACTGACAATGCTTAGTCCGCTTGCAGCTGGCAATCGTCGCCTACCAGTTTATTATGGGATAGGAATGAATCTCCTCTCCTTGGTTATCAGTCAAACCAACCAAAATATGACTACACTTGATCATGAACTGAACTGAAAGGAGCGAGGGATATTCGTCAAGTTCGAAGCAAGAAGCCATACCATCTTAAGAAACATATCCAAGTACGTTACAGCTGGGAAGAATTACTAGAGAAAGACTGGTGTGAATGCTTTGAATCTTCTTAATGATGAACAGGATTAATTCAGACTTTTGAAGAAATAATACTATCACGCCGCGGAGCACAATTAATGATAAAAATAATTAAGGAATAACTAGAATACCAAAATAAATCCTTAACTGATACCGTTGAACTCTATATAATAACTTTCGATTAGCAGGAACATTTTTAGCATTCCCTACGAAATTACCTTACGCCATTTTAGTCATACTAGAAAATACTAACATCTATTTTCTCGTACTGCCAACTGCCCGAAGGTCTAAGGGAGGGAGAGAAAATTCAATCTTACAATGTCTTATGTCAATATTTCTGTATATGTAAGTTTTCCTCTGTGGTCATTGTAACTCTCTGTAGCACACACACACACACACACAAACATCTATATCTATCGCTGTTCATCTATTTAGCTGTTAACTCCGCAGACTCTCTCTCTCTCTCTCTCTCTCTCTCTCTCTCTCTCTCCAGTTAACCAATAAATGAAAAGATTGCAAATTGTAAACAACGCACCATGACAGTTCCATCCCAGTTAACTATTTCGTTGCCATGTTACGCTTAGGTGTATCACCACCAGTATAATTATCCCCATCACCATCACCTTTACAATCACCATCACCATCACCTTTACAATCACCATCACCATCACCTTTACAATCACCATCACCATCACCTTTACAATCACCATCACCATCACCTTTACAATCACCATCACCATCACCTTTACAATCACCATCACCATCACCTTTACAATCACCATCACCATCACCTTTACAATCACCATCCTCCTCACCTCCTCGTCCTCCTCCTCCTCCTCATCATCATCACAAACATAATATTGCAATCATCACACCAACCCTACCATCACCCGGCCAACTACAAAAGGGGTGATAGGATGCAACAATACAAAAAAAGCATAGGAAAAAAAGTGGGAGAACTGCCATTAGAGTGTCCATATATTTATCCGTGGAGGCTTTTTTTATTTTCATTTTAGTTTGACTGTGATGATAGTTACGAAATGATTCACATATACTTGCTCCCCTCCCCTCCCCCCCACGACCCCCGCGATATGCAAAAAATAAAAATAAATAAATAACGAGTGCAAAAGAAAATCAGCGACCCATAAACCAAGCACAAAATTGCAACAACGTATGGAAAAATAAGAATACGTAAAAAATAAAAAATAAATACATTTCTCCTCACCTCTCAGATATCCAGGCAAAGAAAATAATGCTGTCCCTTACCTATAAACTCATGCAGACTACCAGCTCTGTGGCCTCGAAAATGTGACCGTAACGAACAAACACCATGGTTTTTATACTGAGAGAGAATGGTAGATGTGGCTGCTTTCTTCATATATGGTGTTTACAGGCTGATAAATGCACTGCCATCTTTTACATACATCGGTGTATAAAACTGACCCTACACGACACAAAAATAATACTATGCATATGACAGAAATGTATAGAGGACACTTACTCAATGCGTGAGAGGTGGGGTTGGGGGAGCCGCCTCTATCTCCACTGCCATAACAACCAGCTGTAGAACAAGACCACAGACATATTAATAGTACCATCAACTTTAAAGATAATAATAATAATAAACATCATCAACATCATCATCACTCGCTTTCCCATTAATGGAGTGAGAGGGATCCAGAAATTGAAATAAAAAAACACTGAATTTAAAACACTATCAGCAAAGTTCCCACTAAATCGCGTCATACATCCGTTCATCCATCACTGGAGTCTCCTAACTTTTTGGCTCCACACAGGCCGTACGATCCACGGAAAAATTTACTACATAATACTTGTAAAATAGAGACACTTCCATCAATAACAGAGCTAAGTAAAATAAAATGTAAATATATAAAATGGGGTGAAACTCTTGTCACGTGAAACTCCATACATACTTCATCCATCAGTTTCCATCCTTCGTCAATTCCTTGGTATCCTGAGTTTCCATACCTCGCTTAAACACACATTCACTTACCATATCCATTCAATACATTCGCCTTCACATTCACCTGCTACCCTGAACCATTCTCATTCACCGTTTCTTCTCCCTGTCAGTTTGTTCATACCCATTCCCTCAGTATAACCATGCCATCTCGACACTCTCCTTTCTTTCCTTCCATATACACACTTTTTCTCTCCATCTCTCTCTCTCTTCTTTTCTTTCATATACAGACTTCCTCTTTCTCCATCTCTCTATTTTTCCCTATCATTTACAGACTTTCTCTCTTCACACCTCTCTTTTCTTTTCTTTTATTTAGACTTCCTCTCTCCACACATCTCTTTTCTTCCCTATCATTTATAGACTTTCTCTCTTCACACCTCTCTTTTCTTTTATTTAGACGTCCTCTCTCCACACCTCTCTTCGCTATCATTTACAGACTCTCTCTTTCCATCTCTCTTTTCTTCCCTTTCATATGCAGACTTCCTCTTCACGTCTCTCTTTCTTCCCTTTCATAACACAGACCTCCTCGCTCCACCTCTCCCACAAAAACACCTTTAGATATAATTTTCTCCTATTCCCTCTGCACACATCGTCAATATTATCAACAGTAACGTCTCTTCGATATCACACACCCTTAACTTCTTCCTTTCAGGGCTTTATTTTTTATTTTATTCCATCTCTCTACAGTCGCTTATATCTTGCTTATTTTTATTTTTATTTTATTTTAAAAGTAGGGGATAGATACAGTATGCATTTATCTACCACACACTCGATGGCACTAGACAACCACTCTATACTAGCCACCACTACCGTAACTACTACCATTCTCACCACCATCACAACTACCATTATCACAAACACAACCATCACAACCACCAACATCCAACTACAACCATCACAGCTACCATCATCACAACCACCATCGTCACAACCACCATCCCTACCATAACCAGTACCACACAAACACCATTCCTACCACAGTCCCTACCACACATCCACTACCACAGCCATTTTCAACACCAACACAGTAAAATAAAAATACACGCGCATAAAACGAGAAAGAGAGAGAGAGAGAGAGAGAGAGAGAGAGAGAGAGAGAGAGAGAGAGAGAGAGAGAGAGAGAGAGAGAAACACTTGAGGAATAAGAGAAAACGAACCGAAGAAAAAAAACAACTACACAAACGCAAGACTGTCACGAGGAGAGAGAGAGAGAGAGAGAGAGAGAGAGAGAGAGAGAGAGAGAGAGAGAGAGAGGAGGAGGAGGAGGAGGAGGTGGACCCAGAAAAAACAAAACAATGGAACTCGAAAGAAAACGCACCACAGAGAGAATATAGAAAACGAAGCAGACAGACCCAAGGGAGACTATAATAGACCGTGTGAGCAAAAACGTCCAGGAGACAATCACAACCCGTAAATCCCACACACTACTGCGGTAAATAATGAACGAGGCGTAAATATTGACAGGGAGGAGGCAGAGAGGAGAGGGAAAGGAGGAGAGAGAGGAGGAGGGGAGAAGGTGCGGAAGGAGACAGGAGGAGGAGGAGGAGGAGAGAAGGAGAGAAGAGATTTTGGGGACGGAGAGAATCAGGAGGATGTGGAGGAGAACATGAAAAGGAGAGGAGACTGCAGAGAAGGAAAGGGAAGAGGAAGAGAAAGGGGAAGGAAAGAAGGAAATTGGAGGAAAGGAGGAAATGAAAAATTGCTGAGAGAGGGACGGAAGAAGCAAAGATGTGTCACACCTATGAAAAAGTCGACGAACAAGGGAGGGAAAAGGAGGAAAGAGGAGAGATGAAGAGGTGGAAGGACGACAAGGAGAGAGGAGGTGTTGCAAGAGGAAAGAAGAGGGTGAGGGAAGAGGGAGAAATGAATTAGAGTTGATTCACAGAACTAAGGCAAGGAAGAAGGAGAGGAGGAAGTGACAGGGATGGAAAACTGGGAAAGTAAAGGGGAGATGAGAAGCAGAGATATGATCAGTGAGGAAGGAATAGGAACGGAAGGATGTTAGAGAGGAATGTGGGTGAAAAAGGGAGCGCATAAAGGAGGGTGAGAGGAGGAAAGGCAAAAGGGATGTCACAGGTAATTTTGAGCAAAGAAGGATGAAATAAAAGTGAAGGAACACTCAAAGAATGCAACACCCGCGTCCACCAGTTGTTCTAAAGGCTAAACATTAGACGCTGACCTGTGCTCTTGGCCTTCAACCGACTGCACTCAAATGCTAATCTTTTCATTCACGAAGAATAGTTTGAATCGGATCAAAACTGAGTTGCCTCTGCCCTGCGATGTTGACCTTTGACTTCTGCTTGTGATCTTTGTGGGGCAGGAAAGAAGAGGTGGGAGGGCGTGGAAAAAAGAGGGAGGGAAAGTGCGAATAAAAAGATGCGGGACAGTGAGAAGATGGTGCAGAGTGAGGAAAGAAAAAAAATGCGTCAGAGCTAAGAAAAAGAGGAGGGGAAAAGGGAGACCGCAAAGGCATGAGAGAGAGAGAGAGAGAGAGAGAGAGAGAGAGAGAGAGGGGGGGTAAATGGGAAAGGACGAGAAGAGAAAATGAGGGAAGATGGAAAATGATTAAGAGAGTGGGGAAGAAAAGAGGGAGATGTATTACTTGTCTATGCAAGAAAGGAAGGACGGAAGGAAGGAAGGAGGGGAGGAGAAGAGGGAGGGAGGAGAGGTGGAGATGAAAAGCAGAAAATGAGAGAGAGGAAAAAGAAGAAATACGAAGGAGGATAAAAAAAGACAAAAGAAAGAGCCAGGAAAAGGGAAAAAAATTGGGAAGAAAAGAGAAGGAGGAGCGATGGAAAAAAAAAAAAGGAAAAACAAGGGAAAAAAAGAAGAACGAGGACAAAAGAGGTATTGGGGGGGAAAAAGAATAGCAGACAAGAAGGAAAATGATCTGTAGCGCAGTAAGTAAAGGAGAGAGAGAGAGAGAGAGAGAGAGAGAGAGAGAGAGAGAGAGAATGTTCAAGTGAAGATTATATAAATACCAGAGTCAAATGCGGATAAAAAAAATTATGTAGAATTAAAAAACTAATGAAATGGGCAGAGTGAAAAACTGGAAATTCGAGGAAAAAGCAGAATGGCAGAAAAAAAGAAAACGAGTCAAAAGAGAAAGGGTTTATGGGGGTACTAAGGAAAGGTGGGGGATGGGAAGAGTAGGCGGAGCGAGGAGGAATGAGGAAGCTGGAAGGAGAGATGAGAAGAAGGAAATAAAGGGTGGATGATGGGATGAGGGAGGTGATGGGAAGGTGGGGAGGGAAGGAAAGAGGAAGAGGAGGAAAAAGGAAGGAGAGATGAAAAGATGGGAAGAAAAAATGGAGGTAAGGATTGGGAAGAAAAGGCGGGGCAAGAGAGAAGGGAAGAAACGGAAAGATGTGATGACGAAAAGAAAGGTGGAGATGAGAGAGAGAATGAGAAGAGAAAGAGTGAGGAGAGGGGAAAGTGAAATGAAGGAGAAAATGAGAGAGAATAGGCAAGAGTGAAATAAAAAACAGTGTGAAAATAAAAGGTGGGAGGCAGGGATGAGAGAGAGAGAGAGAGAGAGAGAGAGAGAGAGAGAGAGAGAGAGAGAGGATAAATAATAGTTAGGGACGAAAAAAGAAAATGCTGGTAAGAGGATGAATAACTGAAGAAAAAAGGAAGAAAATGGGATTATAAAGGAGTACAAAGGAAATCATGCGGGAGCAGATATACATGTCCTTTCTAGAATGTTATAAAGCATTATATAATGACCAGAACTATCCTATGACCCAAAGGCATCGAGAGGAAGGCAGGAAGCTCCCCCATCCGAGCAATCCCTACAGCCGAAGCCGGTAGGAAAAAGTGAGGAGGATTACCATGCTGCATAAAAATACTGTCATGGAATTTTTACTGAGAGAGAAAAGAGGATAGGAAGGGTAGATGGGGATACGAGAGAGAGAAGGTCAGAGAAAAAGCGACTGAAGGAGAGAGAGAGAGAGAGAGAGAGAGAGAGAGAGAGAGAGAGAGAACTGCAACACCCAAGTCCAACAACATTGATCTAGGACCCAACCATCTGACACTATCCTGTGATCTTGAACTCTGACCGACAGTTCTCAAAATCGAATTCCCTGATTCCTGACTTATCCCCAACATTTCCACCAATCCGAATTTCATCGTTCTTGGCTGACCCTCGGTAATTCCACCAAGTTTAATCAAAATTGAATAAAAATTGTTTGCGTTATTGGGTGAAACATTTGAACTTTTCCTGTGACCTTGACCTCTGATTTACTGTTCCTGTGAGAGAACTGCTTCATCTTTGCCATACCTTGAACCCTTCCACAAAGTTTTCCGTAAATTGGATAGAAACTGCTAAAGCTGACCTTGCCAAGTAACCCTGACCTTTAACCTACTGGCCTCAAAAACAAGACGCCAACTCCTCGACTGACCCCCAACCCTTCCACCATGCTTGACTCACATCAGATCAAAACTGATTTAGTTGTTATTGTTCACACACAGACATAAATGGGTCCATGTTTGGCGTTCCCCTGTGACCTTAGCCTCAGACTGGCTGCACCCAAAAGTGAATGCCATGGTTCTTGGCTAACCCTCAACCCTTCCAACAGGTCCGGTTAAAATCGGGTATAATCAATTTAAGCTAATTTTGCCATGTCTTCGACCTTTAATATTGACCACTGGCTGATTGCTATTTACTTCATTCTTGCTTTACCCTGAACCTTTCCACCACGATTCGTCTAAGAGGGATAAAAACTGCTTGGGTTGACCTTGGCAAGTAACCCTGACCTTTGCTCATACTCAGATCAAAGGTGGTTAGTTACATTATTCTCTCTCTCTCTCTCTCTCTCTCTCTCTCACACACACACACACACACACACACACACACACACACACACACACACACACGTCGAACTTTGTAATAACCACGTGAACTTTGACCTCCGACTGTTCCCAGAATCGAATCCTATCGTTCTCACTTTATCTTCCCACTTTCAACTAAGCTGGTTTAAATCACGTCACAGTTGTTTAAGATGACCTTGACATCGGACCTTCTACTCTAACTTGCAGTTCTAGAAAAAAAAAAAAAAAAAAAAAAAAAAAAAAAAAAATGGCTCCCTCCCTGGCTGACGCTCAACCCTTCCACCAAGTCCGGTTGAAATCGATTCACTACTTGAGTTATTCTCTCTCTCTCTCTCTCTCTCTCTCTCTCTCTCTCTCTCTAACACACACACACACACACACACACACACACCATTCCACTCATCGCACTCCATTCAGGCAGGTGTAGCAAAGCGGTAAATGTGGCGGAGGGGGGAAAAAAACGCTGATTAAAGGTGAGGCCATATCGGCAGGTATTGTGGGTTCACGCTTACCTGACAATGATCCCTGACCCTCTTTTTTTTTAGTTCCATTAATGGCGAAGTGCAATCAGACCTGAATTGTCTAGTAACCAAGGAGAGTCATTCCTAGCTCATAATCGACTTGTTGAATTTCATGCAGCCAATACTTAATATTCAAGACACGAGAGAGTCCAAGTTTCCTTACATGAAATTTGTGCAACTATAGTATGAGCAGGCAGAGGACAGACAGAAGGTAGGCAGACAGGAGAGACAGCAAGCAGGTAGACAGGAAAGACAGCAGGTAAGTAGACACGAAAGACAGTAGGTAAGCAGACAGGAAGGACAGCAGGTGAGTAAACAGGAAAGACAGCAGGTAAGTAGACAGGAAAGACAGCAGGTATGTAGACAGGAAAGACAGCAGGTATGTAGCCAGGAAAGACAGCAGTTAAGTAGACAGGAAAGACAGCAAGCAGGTAGACAGGAAAGACAGCAGGTATGTAGACAGGAAAGACAGCAAGCAGGCAGACAGGAAAGAAAGCAGGTAAGCAGACAGGAAAGACAGCAAGCCGGCAGACAGAAAAGACAGCAGGCAGGCAGAATAAATAAGTTAGCGGACAGGGAGATAACTAAGCAGACAGATAGGTTAGACGGTAAGCAGGTGTGGTAAGACGCAAGCAGGTAGGTAAGAAGGCATGCAGGTAATAAGGAAAGAGTTAGCAGGTAGAGCAATCAGCAGGGAGATGAAGAGGGCAGCAAACAGATGAACAGCATAAAACAAAGCGGTAGATGAGGCAGGGAGGGAAAGGTAGACAGCTGCGTACAGGTGAGACCACTAAGGCAGGTAAGACAATCTGCAAGTGGACAAAATAAGCAAGTGACAAGCATAAAACAAAACAGGAGATGAGGTGGGTAGGGGGGTCAAAAAAGTGTAGAGGTGAGGCCATAAAAGCAGGTAATATAAGCAAGTAGACAGGTAAGGGGAACAGGGCAGCAGGTACACAAAAAAGGCAGGTGAGCCGCATAAAATAAAACAGCGGGTGTGGCGGGTAGGGGGTCAAAAAAAAGTGGTGTAGAGGTGAGGCCATAAAGGCAGGTAATATAAGCAGCAGCAACACCGGTAATGGCACGCCGCTCCCACCCCCTGGGCATACATACCCTCGGGCCTGTGTGTGAATAACGTTACCCACAGAAAAGGAAAAAGAGAAGGAGAAAATAACATCATCGCCTTGTGTACATAGATGTTAAATGAGAACAGGGAATGACAAACATTTTAAACCTGAATTATACTACGTTAATGAAAAACATAAGACAAAAAGCAAGAGTTTAAAATACAAAGAAACAAGAATACAAGCAACGTCATACTCGACAAAAATACAAATAAATAAATAAATAAAAGGATAATCGACCCACTGACCCCAAAACAATATGACCTCAAAATACAACGAACATAATAAACAGAAACAACGACCAGAATGAGTGAATCAACAAATGAGAAAATAAACAATAAAAAAGTAAGGAAGAAAGGAGGATCGTCTTATAGTCACACAGGCCTCTTCTTGTTTATTTCAACCCTGGGGACTCTGTGTGTGTGTGTGTGTGTGTGTGTGTGTGTGTGTGTGTGTGTGTGTGTGTGTGTGTGTGTGTGTGTGTGTGTGTGAATAATGCCTGAGACAGGGAAAAAGAAATGAAAGAAAATGTCATCGACTTACGCACACGACAGTAAGCTAAATGTAGGGGGAATATTACCACGGTCGTGAATGCGAGTAATGTAATGAAATAAAAGAAAAGAAATATTTATGACAAGAATGAAACAGTCAACACACACACACACACACACACACACACACACACACACACACACACACACACTCACACACACACACAATCATTATGGCTACATCTTATTCCACCTATTCGAAATGTGTATTATAATGCCAAGAAAATCGTCTGCACACACACACACACACACACACACACACACACACACACACACACACTCGAAGAAACAACAAGAAGCTATGAAGGTGTATACTTTCTTTGCTTTAACTTGCCTTTAATTTTCCATCTTTCCATCTTGAACTGTAAGCTGTACGAGCAAATTAACACAGGATTTCATGTCTGTCACGAAGAAGTGCTAGGGGAAAGGATGAAGAATTGTAGGACTGCATTTTTTTCAACTACTGAGCTGCGTGAAACAAGCTACAGGAGAAGGATATTAAAGGCAAGGTGAAAACAAATAGAATATATAAAAAACAACTGGTAGGGAAGGGAGTTAACCTGATTCCCTAGAACCTCTTCATTACTATTTTATTCTATTTCTTTATTCGTTTATTTATTAATTTTTACATATGCCAAGTTAATGCCACTTTTGTCATGCAATTGTGTCTCTTTAAAAAGATATAATATTGTAAAACCTACGAGAAATTAACCAGGTAATGGGATGGACCTACGAGAAATAAACCAGGTAATGGGATGGACCTACGAGAAATTAACCAGGTAATGAGACAGACCTACGAGAAATTAACCAGGTAATGGGACCGACCTATGAGAAATTAACCAGGTAATGGGACCGACCTACGAGAAATTAACCAGGTAATGAGACAGACTTATGAGAAATTAACCAGGTAATGGGATGGACCTACGAGAAAATAACCAGGTAATGAGATGGCATAATATACTGGCTTATCCATGCTATTTTGTAGATTATCCTCTTTAACTTAGGAAAGGCTTCACTTACTGGGAGGTCAATGAAAGCTATATCTAATCCCTTAAATTTTTAAAGTTTATCCGGGACTTATTAAAAAAAAAATCGTCTGTTTGTGGCATGACTGGAGCGTAAATGAAGTCACCAGGTTGCAGTGGTAAAAGTGCAAAAACTAATCAATCGCTAAGGAACAGGTGTGAAGGAGCTTTGCCTACGGGGTTACGCATCAAAGTGTTATTCAAGTACCGGTAGCGTGAATTGTAAACGTCGAACACCGTATCATCATCAATTCTCCTTACACTCACATCACCATCATCATCATTTCTCCCCGTTTCACACCATCATCATTATCATCATCATCATCATTATCATATATAATCTTCCTTTCTTCTACTCTGTTTCACTCTTATCTCACTGTTCCATTCAGTTCTTCCACATAACATTAGTCAGTTTTATTCTCACTCACCAATGCCCTGTTCCCACTCTTCTGTTCCACATACAGAAAGCTCCCTCTTCCAACAGACCTCTCGATCACTATTCTTCGTCTCTCTCTCTCTCTCTCTCTCATCGATGTATTGTTCGATACCCACTGAACACAGTACCCTTCTTTTATCACCAAACTGTTATTATCCCTCTCTTCTAACAGGTACCTTTACTCCTCCCTTCCAAAAACAAACTATATTTAAACGAGAGAAATATTCTCACATTTGGAATTTTTGTTTACTGAGAAAATGCAAGTTTACAGGTGTGCATAATTCGTAATTTGAACAATTAATGGCGCTGTGAACTTCCTAACACCTCTTTTTTTTTTTTTTGCTCATAACATTGCAATAGCCTTTGTATGTTACTGATGGAAACTATGTGGATAACAAAACGAAATAAATATTACATACAAAAGAATATTATGAGGCAGTAATCAAAACATACCGCTAAGGAAGATGCACACTGCCCCTTGCCAATCAAATTACAGCTCCAAGATGCAATGGCTTATAATGATGCAGAATGTATTTGCAGAAAGAAGGAGTACTCTGAGCATGCAACGCCCACACCCACAAACTGATCTAAGGGACGAATATCTGACTTTGCCATGTAACCCTGATCGTCGACTATTGGGTCTAAAAATCGAATTACTTCTTTCTTGCCTTACCTTGAACACTTCCACGAAGATGTTTAAAGTGAGATCAAAACTGTTTCAGCTGAATCTGTCCAGTGAGCCTGGCCTTTGACTTGCCCATGTGACCTTGATCTTCGACTAACTGTTCTCAAAACTTAATCTGAAAACTTTGCTTTAATCTGCCACTTTCCACAAAAGCTTAGGTCTACACTGGATAAAAAATACTTAAGCTATCTCTCCTAGGTCACACTTCGACCAAGCCCTGTGACGTTCGGCTGTGACATACTGCTCTTAAAAGCAATATGTTAGCTCCCTGGCAGACGCGCAACCCATCCATCATGCTTGGCTGAAAGTGGATAATAACTGTGCGAGAACAGATAACCGATGGACAACCTAGTTAACTGAGTGGCAGGCAAAAGATGGAATGAGAGGAAAAGGTAGGGAGAGAACATGATGGCGAGATGAAATTACCAGTAGAAAATTCGCTGGGTCTGGGGAGCACAAACTGACACCCGACAGTCGGAATGAAAAAATATGGGAGAGACCTTTGTACTGCGGTGGACTAAGGCTGATTGATGATGATGATGATGATGATGATGATGATGATGATGATGACCTTTCCCTGTGGCCTAGACCTTAGAATGATTGTTTTCAAGGCCGACTCAATTTATTCTTGCCTAACTCCAAACCCTTCTGCTACGTTTGAAATAAATTGGATAAAATATGTCTAAGTCATCATGCCATCTGACCTTGACCTTAGACCTATTGTTCTCAAAGGCAACAAGTCAACCCCTTGGGTGATCATCAATCCATCCACCCAGTTTGGTCCAAATCAGATCGAAAATGTTAAGTTTTTTCTTCATGTACAGACGCACAGATCAAACTCTGATCTTGCCCTCTGACCTTCCACTGAAAGTTCTCAAAATGGCTGCCTCTCAAACCTCTCACCAACTTTGGGCGAAACTGGATAAAAACTGAGTATTTTGTTTACTCACAAACACACACACACACACACACACACACACACACACACACATAAACACCAGAGTCAATTAAAAGAAAGGGGCCCATCTCATCACATGCGCGGGTGTAAAAATTCAATTGCGTTGGTTAGGCACCTCACAAACACACACGCCGATCAAAAGACAGGGGCCGATCTCACTTCACACGCGCGGGTGTAAATATTCAATTACGCTGGCTAAGCACCTGTACAGCGAAGGCGTCGAAGCAATCTCGCCACTGCAGGACTAAAGGTGGTGTGACAACCATAATAACTGAGATTCTTCTTTCCTGATTCTTATAACTCAACCTAGACGACCACGATGACTGAGAAACGTATCACCAATTATTTGCAACACGAGCATTACGTCCACGTGAAATAGGTCAGGTCAGGGAGGTCATGTCAGGTTAGGTTAGGTTAGGTAAGGTAAGGTTAGGTCAGGTTAGGTAAGGTAAGGTTAGGTTAGGTTAGGTTAGGTTAGGTTAGGATGGGATGGGATAGGATAGGTTAGGTTAGGTTAGGTTAAGTTATCAAATGCAAAAAAAACACCGAAAACATAAGCCTGCAAAAATATTCATGGACATCAGAGTTTTACATTAGCAATTCATAAAGTTGAAGTTTAATGTAAATATAAATTTTTTATGGCCAGTAGCAGTTTTGTGGGGGAAGGGGGTACATTTTCCACATCATTTGCCCTCATCGTCTAAATGTTATGGGTCAGTGAAGCTATGTACAGCCGCGGACATAAATCTCGATCCACCTCAGAGCGATACATAACGGGAGAGTGAACGGTGACTTTTGAAACACAGCGATATTAGCTATGGAAAATAACACACTTTTTTAGAATACTTGGCTCGAGTTTCATAATTGTTCGAGTAAATTGAGGGATGATATTTTTTTCCTCAGCTGTACATGGACGGTATAATGAGAAAGGAGATATCCAAATTTCATCATCATCATCATCAACATATTATTATTATTCTGTTTCTTGACACATCATCATCATCATCGCTATCATCACCGTTGCAATCACCATCTACTCATTATAGCATCATCATTATCATCATCATTATCTACATTATTATATCATCATCACCTACTTCATTATAACATCATCATCATCATTATATTCTTTTTCTTCCCAAACTTTACCATCATTATCATCATACTCATAATTATCATCATCATTATCACCATCTACTTCATTATATCATCGTCGTCAATATTAATTTCCTTCTTTTTCTTTGTAAACTATCATCATCATCATCATCATCACCATTTACTTCAGTATTTCTTAACATTTTTTCAGCTACGACCCATATTCAGGAAATTAGGTAAGCTTAACGGCCGTAACAGGTGAATAAAATGCACCTGCAGTATAGCCAGGTTAATACAGGTGAAATAATTTAACAGTAATATGACATGTTTACCCTAAATTTACTTTAAAACTGCGATGGCCCGGAAAATATAAACACCTGATATAACTTCATAATTTCGTGGTTGTGTACTTGGCCACCCTGTTTGGGATACATGGCGTCTGGCAATGAATGAATGAATGAAATGTACTGCTGTACTGTACGTTCATGGATCACTCTGAAAATATGCACAAGTATATCATCGTTTGTGCATTCAGTATACAAACGTATACTGTTTACACACACACACACACACACACACACACACACACACACACACCTTGTCCCTGGTATTCAGACATTGCCCTAAGGTTTGTTTACGACTTAAACTTGGCATCCACGTCATGGGAGACGTAGAAGACCAATAATAATCTATTGCTTTCAGTTCCCAATCAGATACCTTGGAATCAGAAGAATCCATTCAGTGAGAGGCATACAATCAGTGATACAAATTAAACTAGAAAGAACTCAGAGAGCGCTTATCTCCGCCAATGCCACTGCCATTAAAAAGGATCCGGATCTGGATCCGTGGTGATACTATGTGGAATGCATAGGATCCAGATTCACTCTAAAATTATATCAATTGTTCCTTGACCCATGACCCACTCTTCCACAAAATTTTATTGAAATTCATTCAGAACTTTTGGAGATACTGTGTGGGATACATAGGATCCGGATCCGGATTCGGATCTGCCCCCAAATTTAATCAAGTTTTCTTGATCCCTGGCCCACCCTTCCACAAAAATTCGTTGAAATTCATCGAGAATTTTTTGAGATATTGTGCGAGATACTCAGGATCCGGATCCGCCTCAAAATTTAATCAATTCTATCTTGGCCCATGGCCCACCCTTCCGCAAAATGTCATTTAAATTCATTGAGAACTTTTGGAGATATCGTGTGAACAAACAAACAGAAAAGCATAGGTGAATACATAACCTCCTCCAGCTTCGTTGGCGGAGGTATTGAATTTGTTAACTAAAATACATATATTCCTATAAGCTGCTCAAGGGTCACTGAGGCAGGTAACAGCTACAAGGATTACAAACTGAAATATTGTTCAATCACCTTAACTTTCTTCTCTCCAATAAAGCCTAATTTGAATCACAGTACACTGGAAATCGCGGATGCTCAGTGTAGTCACTGATGGATTACAAAGGACAGTTCGGACAATCACAGGAGATCCTTGCCGACCCACTCGATATGGCTCGGCGACCCAATATTGGATCGTGACCCAGGGGCTACGAACCACTGAATTACATTATCATGACATCATCGTCATCATCATTACCATTAGCATCACTATCATCATCAACCTTTCAGTGTTATGGGCCAGTAAAGCATGGTAGGCTGAGGAAGAAATAACACAACAGTTTTTCATTCATCGTTATCTTCCGTATCATCATAACCTCCATCACATTTATAAACACCATCCACGTTCATCATTACAGTCATTATCAGTCATTACGACGAGGCTCTTTTCTCCATTGTTTTCATCCAATAATCATATCGAAATAATAAATTCCAGCTGTGTATGTGCGTTTGTTCGTTTCTTTCACGAGGACGGTAATACTGACCTAATTTGCTTTGCAATAGGTCGGGGTAAGCCCAGGGAGTGTAAAAAAGAAAATTGGCAGTCACGCGCGACGCAACGGTGCAAAGTTGTCGGAAATCGCGACACACGAAAATGTCAGTCTGTGAGTTGGTTCGTTTCTTTCACGAGAACGGTAATACATATCGACCTAATTCTTTTTGCGCATTAGGTCGGGGTAAGCCGCACATGGAGTGCCAGAAAAAGAATGGAGATCGCGCCCGACGCGACGGCGCGAAACTCCTGGAAATCGACTCGTAAAAATATGCGAAAATTATTTGTTCGACTTTTTGGTCAGAAATGGTCATCGTCGCCTCAATAATGGTACGGTATGGAAACACAGATAACGATATTTGGAAACATTTTGTGATGGAAAAGCTATTAGTCCTGCAAATTTTTGTGGACAAGCATTACCTCAATATGAAATAGCATCCTGTAAGTCAATCGTCAATAAATCAACATAAAGTACGGGGCAAAAACCGATATAAATAATGTAAGGGGCAATGAAATCTATATTAAGGGGCAATGAAAGCTATATTAAGGGGCAATGAAATCTATATTAAGGGGCAATGAAAGCTATATTAAGGGGCAATGAAAGCTATATTAAGGGGCAATGAAAGCTATATTAAGGGGCAATGAAAGCTATATTAAGGGGCAATGAAAGCTATATTAAGGGGCAATGAAAGCTATATTAAGGGGCAATGAAAGCTATATTAAGGGGCAATGAAATCTATATTAAGGGGCAATGAAATCTATATTAATTAAGGGGCAATGAAAGCTATATTAAGGGGCAATGAAAGCTATATTAAGGGGCAATGAAATCTATATTAAGGGGCAATGAAAGCTATATTAAGGGGCAATGAAAGCTATATTAAGGGGCAATGAAAGCTATAACTTAATATATGATTATGGATATAGTAAGAATTACACACACACACACACACACACACACACACACACACACACACACACACACACACACACACACACACACACACACACACACACACACACACACACACACACAATCTATAATTATATCCATAAAGCAGATACAAAATAACAAAGTGCTTTTTATTACCCTCCCCCCTGCTCTCTCTCTCTCTCTTTCTCTCTCTCCTTCGATCCAGTAATTCCAGCCTGATTCACTTACCCACTTTTCCATCCCCAACATACCTGCAGCTCTGGAATGCTGGCTGCAGGCTAAAAGAAAAAAAAAAAACTTATACTTGATGGAAAGTTATCAGCAAATTCCAGTTCCTGAATACCTAAGAAATCCTTTAATACTGTAGAAATGTGAAGGGCAAGACAGAGGAATAAAAAGGAGGAAGAAAGTAATTATGACGGAAAAACAATGTTGACATCTACGTTAATATAATAATTGCAGTGAAATAATAATAATAATAATAATAATAATAATAATAAATGACTACTGGAGGAGGAGGAGGAGGAGGAGGAGGAGAAAACAGATATAAAGAAGAAAATGTTGCGACGATGAAAATTAAAACAAGATAAAGGAAGACGCAAAAAGAAGGAACTGGACAAAAAGAAAAGAAAAATGGAATAAAGGAACATACTTGCAAAGTACATGAGGGACGGGGGCTTGGATCGGCAGAAAAAAAGAGGGGACAGACAGACAGCTAAATAGACAGACAGAGATACAGACAGATAAAATGACTGAGACTGACTGATAGCTAGACAGAAGCAGATAGATAGAAAAATACATCCGGTGAGTAGATTAGAAGATATAGATAGGGCAGAAAGAGATTACCTATACCAGACTGTGTGAAATTATATATGGGCACAAAACCTTCCATTTTTGCCTTCTACCTCTAACACTTTCAAAACAACGTGGAAAGACCCTTGGCGCAACGGAGTGAAGGAGTGGCGGAGGCAGGACCGGAGTGGCAGGTAGGAATGTCGGTGAGTGGCAATACACAAGCCTTTCTTTGCACACACACACACACACACACACACACACACACACACACACACACACACACATACACACACAAAGGACACTGAATTCTGGTTAAACGCCAATCCTTTAAGTCGAGCACGTAGCGACCGTCCGTCAACACACACTCCCGTTTTACCTCCGTGGATCCTATGACCTAGTTTTCATTTGCACTAGGCCACAACCAGACAATTTTTCAAGCTCATGAAAGTTATATTTTCGTAAAGGGATTTATGAATGCTACATCTAACCTCTCATGTTCGAAAAATTTCCCCTGAGCTGAGTAAAATCGTCTGGAATTAACTTTACTCTTATTACTCTAACTTGGTCTAAATTTTCGTCTCTCTTCAGCTTATCTCACGTAGTTCAGTGGCAGAAAAAAGCAATATTGTGGCTCTACATCCTTTCCATTGCCCTTCATCACAGCCTGCATCATATTCTTGCCTTACTCTCTTGTTACAACTCAGTACTGACGATGGAGAGATGACAATTTTAGGCCAAGTTAGTGTAAAACGAGTATTGGAATAAGCTACAAAATACGTCGTCGGATTTAAGAGCTGATTATGTGTCCGGTATTTATAGTTTTTCTTTTATACAGCCGGCCAATTCTGAAAAAGTCTGGATCAGTCTTGCAGCCTGTCTAAGTCCTTTCCAAACCCTGTGTTTTCCTGTATCTCCTTATAAGCCCATCTTGATTTTGGTTCGCTCTTGTTTGATTCTTTCGTTTAGATGATTTCTGTGTATTTTCGTTCTCTGCGTCTTTCGTTTTACACACAGACAGAAAAATCATTATTAGCAATTCTTCAGTGTTTATGTTTTCTTCTTCCTATTTCTCGACCCTGCCCATTCGACGTCTTTACCTCTTCACTCCGATGACATAATTATTTGTTCAAATACCGGCCTCGCAATGGTGTATTCAACGATTTCACATATCAGTAGTAGTGACAGGATGAACTACGGCTCCATTTAAATCTTCCAGTTCAAAAATTCTCTAGAGGCGAATAAAATCGTCTGAAAGTACTGTAGCAAGAACAGGATACAAAGGGCGTCCTCAGTCTGAAAGGGATGATGGAGAGAGGAGGGCGATTAATAAAAAGTCACTTAATTTCCCATCCCATTCCACCTTTACATTTTCCTTCAAACCCTCCCACCTACCACAGTCTCCCTGTCTTACCAATCTCCCCTCCCTTCTCCCCCCTCCCCCAATTCCCCACCATTACCCATAGCCCCTCCTAAGCCTCTCCCCCACCCTCTTTCTTTCCTCTAATCCCCCTGCCTCAGCCATCTCCCCACCTATGTCCCTTCTCTCCCCTTCATTTCCCAATCCCCCTGTTTAACCACTCTCTCCTACATCAAAATCCCCACCCTCGCCCCCTTGCCCATTCCTCCAGCCTCACCATTCTCCCCTCCCTAATCCCCTTGCCTCTCCAAGCTCCCTTCCTTTACCCCCTCCCCTCCCCTAGTCCCCCTGCCTCACCAATCTCCTCTCCTAATATCCCTCCCCCCTCCACCCCTCCCCCAATCCCTCTGCCTCACCAGTTTCCTCTCCTTTACCCCGTACTCACCCTCATACCCCCCCCAGTCCCTCTGTCTCACCCATCTCCCCTCCCTCTCATACCCCCCTCCCCCACTTTCCTCCCCATCCCGAATCCCCCTGTCTCTCCAATCGTCCCCTTTGCAACTCTTACCCCAGTCACCTCCCTTCCCCAGTCCCTTCCCCTCACCGTATTTCCCTTCCTAAGTTCTTCCCTCGCCCAATTTCCCCTCCTCTATCCCACCCTCGTCCCCTCGTCCAGTCCCCCTGCCTCACCAATCAGCCACTAGACATTATACAAACATACAATTCACAGTAATATGCATTTTGCCCTTATGGAGAGCTACAATAACCATACATTCATACCCTAATATTTGCCGTTATGACCCAACCACTCATTCCACATTACAGCTGAGAAAAACCACCCCGCCCTAATTTCAACTTCACCCCTCACCTCCCCCCCCCCGCCACTGTGATGACGATTTTCTCTCTCATTCTCGGTACAGCCAGACGATTTTGTGCAGACTAAGGTATCTTCGAAGTTATGATAATTCTGATGGTCTTAACTCTAATATTCTGAGCTAAAGCCAAGTTTCCTTCCTTAGATGAATAAAATCGTCTGGAGTCAGCAGGAACAGACCACTGGTACGTCATCGTCTTGAAAGGGCTGATGGTAATCGTCTCTAAGACCTCTCCTTTCAAGAGTCCGAAAGTTACAAGAATATAATTATCTACAGCAGCAGAAGCAGTCAGCCACAAGAGAACGGGTCACTGCACGCGACGGCCCTGTATGGACGCTGCTTGCCTGTGGTTCAGTGGCCTACTCGACCAGACACAAAGAGGTTGATCAAGAACAGCAACAACGTCTCTCAACTCCCTCTCTACTCCCCGGAAAGGAGGATGGTGGAATGTAGGATGAGGAAAACTTCAGTCAGCAGTCCACAAGGTTAATGTTCCACAGCTACAGCAGCAACAACTACTGCTACTACTACTACTACCACCATTACTACTATCACTACAACACCAACAACTACTGCTACTACTACTACTACCATGCTCCTCCCGCTGGTGCTCATAATAATAATAATAATAATAATAATAATAATAATAATAATAATACCAACAATACTAATTACATTGCAAAACTCGTCCGGATTTTGGAACAGCGTAATAAAAAGCATGACGCCGTAGTTTAGGAAAATAAAAAGGACCCACTCCACGTGAAGGATCCACACTTAATGGTATTGCCGCTGGTATCGTAATGGTATTGTGTAGTGGTATCGTCTGGGGTTATCGTGTATGCATGCCACGTCCACAGCAATGGCGCTCTCGATACGTTTTCTATTCCTTCTGCATAAAATAAAATGGCTTTCCACAAATTGAGACGTTCGTAGGTGTTCTGGGGGTAGTTTTCATGGTTCCATCCCACACACACACACACACACACACACACACACACACACACACACACACACACACACACACACACACAGGGTCTGTATTTCGTCCAAGGCCTTTCTTCCTTTCATTCTTACCGACTCTAAGCCTCACAATCCAAATACTGTATCCTAATTTCACTTCAGAACTACCAACCGCACAAATACTCTAAAACGACGCGAGTTCGATCCAAGGCTAGGACAGGGAACAGTTTGGAGGGCAGAACTTCATTAAAAAAAGAAAAAAATGCTAATCATCCACATAACCACACACGTGCCACAAAAACACTTGTTACCAGCCATGCACCTGGCCTGAATGAGACAGCACTTGCATGGTTCGATATGGTCAGTGAGTGTTAGTGCCAAAGTGGTGGAATATGAAGGCGTGCGGTAGGTATGGGGGCTGCCAAACTTAGACACACACACACACACACACACACACACACACACACACACAAAATGGTAGAGCAACTGGGAAATTACAGTTTGCTATGGAAAAGTGGGGGAAAGAGACGAAGGGGGAAGGAGGGATGAAGAGGTTAAACAGTATGTAATCTAGAGGGAGAAAAAGAGGAGGGAGAGATTAGGAAATGAGCAGGGGCGCGAGGCTTAGGTGAGAAGGTACATTAGGTTGTTGAGGAAATGATAGTGTATTAGGGGAAAACGAGAGGGGAAAAAAATAAGAAAGGAAAGAGATGGGGGAAAGGAGGGGTAGGGAGAAGAAATGGGATATAAAATAAAGGAGAATAAGAGGAACGAAAGAGAGTAAGAGGAAGAGAGTCGCAGAGAAAGAGTCTAGGAGGAAATGGTGGAGAGACTTGGAAATTATACACTGTGATGGAGAAAGGGAGGGAAGGAGGGAAAAAAGAGAGAAGGGGGAAGGAGGGAGGAATACATGGAAATGGGTATAATCTAAAGGGGAAAAAGGAAGAAGGATCGTTGAGAGAGAGCATCGAGGTGTGGGACTTGGAGGAAAAGGTAGAGCAACAGGAAATTACCGGGTATTACGGAATAATAGAGGAAAGGATAATATGACGGGAAGCGAGGGAGGGGGGAAGGAGGTATGCATGTCTGAGAGAGAGAGAGAGAGAGAGAGAGAGAGAGAGAGAGAGAGAGAGAGAGAGAGAGATCCATGGGAGAGGGTTGGTGGTGGTAATTCTGTATGCAGGGCTAGAGAGGTGGGGGGGGGGTAATTCCATGTAGTTGCCATTAAAAGTGCAGAAATTAACTCAGATTAAAAACTTTCTCGGTGTAGTTGTGACATGGAGGAGGAGGAGGAGGAGGAGGAGGAGGAGGAGGAGGAGGAGGAGGAGGAGGAGAAGGAGGAGGAGGACAAAGAAAAATGAATAAAGGAAGTAGAGAAAGGAAGAGGAGAAAGACTTAGGGAAGGAGGAGGCAGGTTAATGACTGCTTGTTGCTGATAGTTGTCATGCGAAGCTAAATATACTCGTTCACCACATTATTGCTTCTCTCTCTCTCACTCTCTCTCTCTTTCACACACACACACACACACACACACAAACGTTATGAAAGCTGCTAACAGGAAATTTTTGCACCACATGTTATATTTGAAGTTCTATGACCTGAAAACACTGCTGCATAAAAACGTGTGCAAACTTAAAATTCATATTTGTGAAACTGGTGAGTGTGTGTGTGTGTGTGTGTGTGTGTGTGTGTGTGTGTGTGTGTGTGTGTGTGTGTGTACATCGACATTTCTTCCCGCTCCCGTTCGCGTGTATCTCCGTAGGCGTGCGTGCCTACCTACGTTCCTGAACACACGATCCACAGAGTATCGTATAGGAGGAAGGCGGCGGCGATATCCTAAACGACCAATACACCTCATGAAATCTCAAGAATAATAATAATCCACAATCATCTGAATATCTACATGACAACAATAATCAGCGAATATCACACGTAGGAGATATACGGGAACCTTACAAAGCAGGTTTACGAACGAAACGTAAAAAACATCTTGCATTTTTCAGTACCCAATTGTGTATGGTGTAAAATTCTCTAGTGTATGCGTGTAGCGATACATTTTTCATCTTGTGTTCATGTATACTGCATGTAGAATAAATCTTTGTGTGAATGTGCATGCGTCTGTTGATGTCATGTCCTTATTCGTGTATACTTGATTGTGTGTGTGTGTGTGTGTGTGTGTGTGTGTGTGTATCGGTGTTTGCGTGTCTTCATGTGTGCATCAAGTACACGTAGGTATACCTAAGCATGTGTGTGTTATATTTTCGAAATATGTATTCTTACGAAGAATATTATCAGGCAAAAATAATGTTCTTGCCACAAATAGGTTAGAGCACAAAAGAGATACAAAATAAAGCCCACAATATTTTTCCACATATATATTCACTACCAGGAAAGAGGGAAGGTATTAATGTTTTCATGTTAAAAGCTATATAGTTCTCTCTCTCTCTCTCTCATGGTTTTTTAATATTTTTTCTTTATTTTTACGCAATATCACCATAAAAAGCTGTGACGCAAAAGCGAATAAGTAGACGTAAGGAAAAAAAATCTTTCAGAGGAGGTACTAGCATGTCACCCCAAAACACGAGAATACGGCTCAACATTACATTGTCCTGTGAATGAATGACTGTGTAAATGAGTAACTAACTGCATGAGTGAATGAATGAATGCATGAATGAATCAGTGCACGAATAAACGAATGAATGCGTGAATGAACTGATGACTGACTGACTGACTGAATGAATGAACTAGTGAGAGAACTGGCGACCGGCTACATCAATGCATAAAAGAATGAATGAATGCCTACAGTATATGGATTAATAAATGAGTTACGTTGTTGCGACGAAGAGAGAGAACCATAAAGATGATGAAGGTGAGAGGGTGTGTGAGGGTGGTGGTGTGGCATGAGAACATTGGTCGTTACTTAATAGGGACAGAATCAACATGAACTTTGGGAGCAAAAGAAGAATGACGATCTGATGTGGGAGAAGGAAGAGTCGCTGCTGAGTAGGGACATATATATTCGGAAGAGGGGAAGTATATGGAGAAGGGTAGTGTGGTGTGGGAAGGTGTCGTTGTTGAGTAAGGACACATTAAGAACAGCGAGTATATGAGGGCGAGTGGTCTGGTGTGGGAGGAGGAGGTGTCGTCGCTGAGTAAGGACAAATACAAACAAGTGGATATAAGTTTGTCGAGTTCAGCACACACACGGAACGACACAGGGCATTCGATAAAAGGATATACAATTACTCTACTTGCTCACATCAAAAACAACAAATATCCCAAACACCTAACTCTCAGTTTGCTCAAAAAAAAATATACCCAAACACTGAATGCTCCAGCCAAACTGCAAAAATCAAACACCAAACACCTAAAACATAAAAAAACAAACAGCTCCAAAAACCAAACCCAAGACACTCCAAACACAAAAATCCCAAGTACGAATTATCCCAAACACCAGCATAAAAAGGATAAATAAATAAAAAATTCCCATACATCCCATGTACTGAGTAATCCAAACACCGAACGCCAAGCACAACAAACACCCAGACACTGCAGACTCACGTAAGAAGAGAACACTTATAAAACAAATAACCCCGATTTCCTAACACCCCAATCTGCGAATACTCTGAACACCTCATACATCAAACACCATAAAACACCAAACACATCAACACCCCAAACACCAAATACACACCCCAAATCCAAAATAGCCCAAACACCAAACACCTAACAACCTAAATATCAAACCATAAACCACCAAAGAAACACCCTAAACAACAAACACCCCAAAACCAAACACCCCAAACACCTTACAGGCACCCCAAACACCAAACAGGCATCCCAAACACCAAACAAACACCCCAAACACCAATCACCACAAACACCAAACACCCCAAATACCAAACAAACACCCCAAACACCAAACACCCCAAATACCAAACAAACACCCCAAACCCCAAACACCTGTAATTACCTGCGGGCGGAAACTAGGTGAAGGTGCGGGTCTTCCCAATAGCTGTGGCGGTTCGGTAATTGACAGACTTGCCGCTCGCATCTCTACGGCAGCAGCGACAATCAGAAACACGGCGCAATCAGACCACAGACGATGTAATACGGCGGAGTACAGAGAAACTAATACGAATACAGCCTGAATACACCAAGTGTTTTATATTGTGCCTATGAATTTACCAGGAAAACCAGAACAAAGCCGAAATATTACAGCAGAATACAGAGAAAGTAATAGTAATACAAACTGAATACAAAAAGAATATCAGATTATGACTACAAATATACCGGGGATCTATCCACGAATACACCCGGAAATTCAGAACACATCAGAGCACAGCCAGGTGGATATGAACACAGCTACGAAAATAATACAAGAAAGTAATCAACATAACTCCTCTTATTAGCAGGGAATTATACATACAATTAACATACATCCAATTATTACCAAGAATACAGATGATAAATCAAAATACACGCACAGTAATTACAACACTGCCAAAGTGAGCAAAATATAGCTTTGGTTATCACAATACAGAGTTATCAGAGTATTATCATGAAAACAGCAAGGAAATCATGACACTATCATGAATACAACATGGAAATGACGATATTATCACGAAAACAGCAAGGAAATGAGGATACTCTTACGAATACAGCAAGAAAATGTGGGTATTATTATGAACACAGCAAGAAAATGAGGATATTATTATGAATATAGCAAGGAAATGTGGGTATTATTATGAACACAGCAAGAATGTGAGGATATTATCACGAAAACAGCAAGGAAATGAGGATACTCTTACGTGTACAGCAAGAAAATGTGGGTATTATTATGAACACAAGAAGAAAATGAGGGTATTATTGTGAACACTACAAGGAAATCAGGATATTATCACGAATACCGCAGGAAAACCAGGATATTATCACGAACACAGCAAGGAAATTAGATTATCATAGACAGCAAGCACATGAGGATACTATCATGAATGGTATGCAAATGTGGATATCATGAATACAGCAAGGAACTCCAAGATATTACCATCAATACAGCAGGGGAATCAGGAAATTATCATGAATACGGCAAGGAAATGACAATATTATCAAGAATACAGCAAAAAAAAATCAGATTATTATTTTGGTTACGGGGTAGGCTGATGATCGTAACGTAGCGAGGTCGAGCTGTGGCAGAGGCAGTAAGAAGCTGAATCATTTGCGCCAATATTCTTGCTGGTTACGAAGGCTCCCTAAACACCTCTTCCTTACCGACTGATTTATATTTCTGGTACGTCAATAGATCCCTGCATGCTATTTACCTAATCTCCATCGACAAAAAAACAAAACAAAAAGAAATAAAAAAATAAAAAAGAAACTACCACACACAACAATGATAAGGTATAGAAGGCAAAATAAATCCTTAAAGACGAGGAGCTACGGACCCTTATTAGCCGATGAGAAAACGACCCAGGGATTTCGATAAAACTGTCGGACTTAAGCTTCTAAAAGATCCAGCGATTTGTGATAAAAAAAAAAAAAAACAGAATACTATTGCACATGTCCTGAACGTGACAACTCTAGCATGTTTCAGTACAGACGGTTCCATAATAAAGACCAGGTGGTGACATGCGAAAAGTGCGTGCGAGGAACGCTGGCGTAAAATTTCTAGCTAGGAATCTCAATGTGTGTGTGTGTGTGTGTGTGTGTGTGTGTGTGTGTGTGTGTGTGTGAGAGAGAGAGAGAGAGAGAGGCGGGGGGGGGGTCATAGAAACACGCACATAATAGAAAGAAAAGCCTAGGAATGACCACTCACTCTCATTTCTCCATGACATACCCTCACAAGGCCCGCCAGTAAAACAGCCTTGCCTGGCCATAACCAACATTACCACCCGACACGCGACACTCTCTCTCTCTCGTGTGTGTATGTGTGTGTGTTTCATCTTCCACTTTCTCTTTTTCATTTTCCGCCTCCCCCCTTCCTCCCAGTGCTCCAGCCTCTCCATGCTATCTCTTCAACCCTTTCCACTCCTTCCCTCAATCCCCCTCCTCTCCCTAACCCTTCCATCCTCGTCTCAAACCCTCGCCTCTCCCCATCTCTTCCCACACTCCTCAACCCCACCTTTCCCCAAAAACCAAAACCCATAAATTATTTCCCTTCATCCCCTTGCCCCATCTCCTTCCCTTTATACCTCCCAGTTCCCGAAATCCCCCTCTTTTCCCAACCCCTCTCCTTTCCCCACAACCACTCCACTCTCTCCAATCCACTCCTACCCTCACAACCCCTTCACACACTCTCTTCAACCTCCGTTCTCTCTCAAAGCCTCTTCCACTCCCTTCTCAGCCCGCAACCCCTCTACCCTCACTCTTCTAACCTCCCTTTCTCCATAGCCCCCCCAAACCCCCTCCACCCAATATACTCCGCAGCCAAAGTCCTCAACACATATTTCACCCCTTAACACACCTTGCTCCCAGCTCCTCCTCCTCCTGCTCCCAACTTCAATTTCATTTTCTTTCTGTTTATTTCTTCTTGGTCTTGGTATTTTCTTTTTTCGTCTTTTTCACTGAACATCGTTGTTTGAAAAAACCTCTTTGGATTTTTTTTTTTTTCAGCTCCACATGAGTGATCAAGCATGGTGCTTGTCCCAAACAATGTCACTCACTCACACACGTACTGAGTTATTGTACTGCACATTTTTGAAAAATGTGATCCCGGCTTAATAGGAGGAGGGTTAGGAAAACTAGATTCTGCACAACGGTAAACCTCCACCCGGGCCAGGTTTCCCCCCACCAGGGGGACGGCCCACAAAGGTCCTGCCCAAAACCGTGTCGCACGGCGAAAGATTTTTACCTGGGAACACAAGCTTCTGCACAGTAGTAAAGCTTCACTCGGGCAAGGTTATGAGCATGGTGGGACTCCCGAGGGCCGCCTTCCAGGGTAAGGGAAGGGTGAGAGGGGGGAAGGACGACCCAAGGTGGTGCCGGGCAAAGTCGTTATGTATAGCCATAGTTTTTAACCTAGGATCACGAAATTCTGCTTACTGGTAGACGTTCACAACAGCCACGTTTTCGGAAAAGTAGGAACCCCAAGGGCCACTCCCCTCTGGGAGAAGGGGGCGTTGCTCCAGGACAAAGTTGTTATGCACAGATATGGCTTTATACCTTAGGAGCACAGTGGTAAACAGTCTTCCTTCCCGTAGGGGAGGGGAGAATGGCGGCGACTCCCGGGAGTACCGACCAAATTTTTAAAACTGGGAACACATAGTTGGCATAGTGGTAGGCATTCACCCAAAGGCACGTTTGGCCCCCAAGAGGAACAATGCCGTTTTTTTTTCTTTTTTTTTCAAGAACATTAAAAAACACGAAGTTTTGCACAGCAGCAGACCCTCACCTGGAACAGAGTTTAGCCCAGGCCGGACCCCCCTAGTTTGCCCCACTCCCGAAAATTATCATTCCTTTCTCCTCATAAATACTGCATTGGTGGGTGCGGCGATCAAAGGTCTCAGTGAAGGTTTTGAATATTTCTCATATGCTGAACATAGTCCTCTGATGACAATAAATATGAGACGTCATGTAGTGAAGGGGCCGATCATCCGACTGCAAGGATTTCTCTCAGGCCATACAGTTCGTCTGCCATCAGCCTGAATAAAATACCTAGGCGTATTAACCCATTCACTACATAATGTCTTTTCATTTCGCTACCTCTAGGCGACTATATTCAGATCTGGAGAGCCCCCTGGTAATGAAAGTTACTGACGACTGTATTTAAATCCTATCAGCTCAAAAGTGAAGCATTTCACCCTCTGCTAACCATTTACCCTTTTACCGAATTTTGTCCGAATCGGAGCTAAATTGTAAAATCTGACCCCTTCCCGACCTATTATCTTTGACCTATTTCGGGCAATATCTACTGTGCCTCCGACCCAGAAAAAAAAAAAAAAATGACAGGTTTGGCATTTTTAGTACTGAGGGGTCTGAGGAAAAAAAAAAAAAAACAGAAAAAAAGGAAAGACGATAATGAATATGTATCAATGAGTTATAAATATGTAGTGGAAAACCGGATTCCGGAATCTTTTAGTCTCTCTCTCTCTCTCTCTCTCTGTAAAGAAGAACTCAAAGGCTGATGGTTAGCCAAAGTAATCCCCTCCAAAGTTACAGCATACAACTCTTACTTACAGAATAATAAACTCACTAAATAATGCTCAAGTCCCTTCTTAAATATTCCTTACGTCCAGGGTTAAGTTTTAAAGGTATTTTGGTGAGATGTAAGCGGGATCTAGGGAGTTTTCACACCTCTTCGTTACCAGCTTATTTATACACAGGACTCAATATATTCTTGTTATTAATGCTTTGGCTGCAAATATTTCCTCTAATCTGAATAAAATCGTCTGGTAATAGGTGGGGTAATATGTAATCCTTTTATTTATCAACCAAAACGATCATGGCAGCTTTATCTTATTTCTTGTGGCTTTCCTTGGGTTGACTTAAATGGCTTAACAGGAGCCGGAATATAAAAGCTTAACATATTGCAGCTAAAGAGCAAACACATTCATTGTAAATGATAAACAGCAATAATAATAATAATAATAATAATAATAATAATAATAATAATAATAATAATGATAATAACTAGAGGCCCCCTAAGGGGGGAATCACATCAGCCGCTAGCCGATACATAGCTAGCGCGGCTTGAAATGACCTTAACCTTGACCTACTTTCACCAATTTCGAACTCGTAGGAGATTTCCATCCTTACTACACACCTGTAAGATTTTGTGATGATATCGTGAGCGGTTCCGAAGTTATCGTGCTAACAGACACACAGATCTTGACCTCCTTTCACCAATTTCGAACTCGTAAGAGATTTTCATCCCTATTACACACCTGCACAATCTTGTTATGATATCTTGAGCGGCTGCAAGATTATGGCGCTAACAGATAAACAGACAGACAGGCAAATTGAAAACAATACCACTTCGCTACCGCGGCATGTAATAATAACCAAAATTCTTCCAACGCATGACACATTCAACACTTTTGCATTTTACACTTAAACAAACTGAAACAGAGTAATAAGATATCCTTTATACACCAGCACTTAAAATACACTGCAACACTTATTACCATATCATCCTATTTCTGAATACAGGACGTAAATATTCTTCCGTATACAGGGTAATTCGTAAGTGGCACTCCACTAGAAACTCACAGGATGGTATCGTGTTTTGGGGGATGCGGCTTAGTCTGCTGGTGTGGGCGTGGGCGTGGCAGTGGAATAGAAAAAAAATGATCCACGACAGACACTACAAAACATGAGAAATACCCCGGCAGAGTGGAAGGGAAGAGTTATATATGGACCACCCTGTATAATTTATGGTAACTGAGTCATCACTGTAGTCATACACTGTAAAGAATATACGAGAAATTATTACATCTTTTACGAATATTGCACAACTATATTCTCCTGTATACTCTTAACGCAAAATAAGTTAGCACTGAAAAGACAAATATATATACAACGAAAAAAGACAATACCATAAAAATCTATAATAGCTCCTTCAGGGCAAAATGACACACAGGCAAAGCTACAGAAGTCCGAAATACTCAACCAATTCACCACGATGACGTACATTTATCTTGCTACCGACTTGTGACTAGATTCAACCGCATTTTTGGAAGGAGCTAATGAAGTTGGTGTCTAACCCTTTCAGCTAAATTCTGCTAAAACAGTTGCAGCGATGATAGCTATTTATGTCCGTGGAGTATGAAAAACTTACCTAAATTATGAAGTACAGAAGATAATTATAAAGATGGCATGGGCATCGTACAACACCATAGGCCAGAAAATAATGGGATATAATTTCACCCGAAAAATTTATTGTGTGTCTAAAGAACGTTTTCGAGTTTACAATGGGATGGCAATGGAAGAAACAATAACAGTGAGCAACTGAACATTCTTAAATTTGCTGACGACACAGCTAATTTTGGTGAATCAGGAAGGAACTATGAGATATGATAGCTGACCTGAAAAGTGAGAGTCTGAGGGTAGGCTTGAGCAGGAATAAGCAGGGAAACCATTTACAACGCTGGGTGGTAACCATATAACCAACCAATACGTGTTCCCTACGTGTCAACATGTGGGTTGGTAATGGGTTAGTGCCCCTCCCCGTAAAACAACTAACTCAAAGACAAACGGCTACCCCCTACAGGATTATGGCGTCTGGCTGTAGATCGACAGTAGATTACGCTTAACAGACGTATCCGGGCCCTTATAGTAAAAAAAATAAAAAAATCAGATGAAAGAGTGAGGATATAAGGAATGCATATAATTAGGGCAGGCAGTTCAGACAGAACCCATGACAGTGAAATCAAGCGAAGAGTAATAAATGTTATGTTTTTTTTTTTTTGGTCAATTAAGTATCTACATGAAGAATAAACAATTGCTATTACGTCAGAATTGACAGTTACACGATAAAATAAAGGTTATACAATCAATGTGCCTTCCTGTTCCAACTTATGGCACGAAACATGGACTCTAAAAGGTCCTTGGAAAATAAACTGAGAGGAATTGAAAAGACTATATTAGGGGTCACATGGACAGAGAAAAAATGCTTCAAGAATAGGGGTACAGATGAAGGTAGATGAAATAATGACTACACTTTAAGAATATGAAACCAGATGGCCAGGTAACGTTCCTCGTATAGCACAACCAGAGAGACTGAATGGCAACCCAGAGATGGCATGAGCTGACGAGGCAGACACAGTAGAAGACAGCATGATGAGATTCGGTGATTTGCTGGGACTGGATGGAACAGGCTCACACCCAATAGCTGGTGATGATGATGATGATGATGATGATGATGATGACGATGAAGATGATCTCCAGACGATTTTACTCAGCTCAGGATCGACACCTCTAATTGCAGTGGCTTGGACCTTCATATATCTCCTTCAATAACCCCTTCACTACCTGGGTGCCCTCCAAAGCTGAATAAAATCGTCTGGAAGCGTAAGAATAAAACAAAAATGGTGTCCTCGGGGCTGATGAGGTGAGAGTACATTCGATACCATTTGACTCTCTCTCTCTCTCTCTCTCTCTCTCTCTTTTTCTCTCTCTCTTTCTCTCTCTCTCTCTCTCTCTCTCTCAATATCACTATGGCACATACCTCTGTACTGATAACCAAAACCACCAATCACCGTCACTACTAGAACAACTACCACAACTACCAGACTCTCTACCACAACCATATCTACCACCACCACAACCACAGCTACAACACTACCCTCCCCCCTTTACATTTACCACAATTAATTTAACCACAAACACAACTATCACCACCACAATTTCATCTACCACAACCACCACTACTACTAGCCACCAACATGACTACCAGTACATCTACCAGCACCATCAAAACAACCACAACAACCACTATAACTACCTCAACCTCGCTCATAATTTCAACTACTGTACCATTAATACAACTCCAAATAACACCACAACTACCGCAACAACCACAACCACAACTAAAACAACTACCACAGCAATCACAGGTACCAATGCTACACCAACTACCACAGCTACCACAACAACCACGGCTACCTCAACAATCACAATAACCACTACAACAACTACAGCTATCCACTACTACAATAGCTACCACCGCTACCACTACTACAATAACTACCCCAGCAACCACTGCCACAAAAACCACAGCTACCACAACAGCCACAACAACAACAACTACCACAACAGCCACAACAACAACTACCACATTACTACCACACTAACCACAGCTACCACAACCACCAGCCGTATGCAAATGGGAGAGAGCAAGTAAGAGGCAGGAGACTTTGTTACGGCCCGATATATCGCTACTCCCCCCTCCAACCCCCCCTACCCCACCCCCCTCCATTACTCTGATGCCACTTCACCACCACCACCACCACAAGCATCACTCCACCACTACCACTACACAACTACACCACCACTACTACTAATACTATTTCACCTCTACATTACTACCACTAACATCTTTTCTCCACCACTAACACAATCCCCTTCCACTACCCTTCTCCACCACCACGCCACCACTAACAAACACTCCTCTTGCACCACAATTTCTGTACCACAACCATCCCTCCACCACTACTACCACTACCACCAACACGCCTCTTCCACTACTATATCTTCACTTCTCCATCATCACCACTAACACTCCTCCTGCACCACCATTCTTCACCACTACTACCACTACTACCAACACTCCTCTTACAGCATCATTTCTCCACCACCATCACCAATACTAACATCAATGCTCCTCTTCCATTGCCATTTCTCCACCATTATCACCAACATTGACGCCAACACTCCTCTTGTACTATCACTTTTTCTCCTACTATCACTCCTCCCTCACTACCACTAACTCTTCACTACTTCACTACTACTCTTACCACTTTACACTTTTGCCACTACTCAACTCCTCTACCCAGCACTACCACTAACGCCAAAACTGCTACATCATTGCTCCAACATTATTACTAAAACAACAACTTCAACTTCTCCGACATTTCAGCACCGTCACTACTCTCACACCGCTTCACTACCACCACTACTGTCTCTCTAACTCTACTCCACACTGTTATTATTACCTTCTCAAAACACTGCCACCTCTCTTACACATTTCCAACACTACCGTTGTCCCTACACAAGTACCACTAACACGTCTAATATTTTCACTACTACTCCTCCACTGCTTAGCGCTTTATCGCAACACTACCACTACTACTACCAGTAACAATCCTGACACACACTACCACTCCACCTACATCATTCCATCTCTACCATTCCACCATACAGTACCAGTATCATTTTCACTGTAATACCACAAAGTTAACTGGTAAAGTTTGATAAAGTTCCTTTATCAAACAAAAAACTCTACAGTCAAAGAAAAATGCATTACATCCTCAATATATAGAGAATACAGGTACAATACAAAATATATCACAGACGTTCCTAAAAAATGTATTCAACAGTGACGTCATTTGTTTATTTAATTATTTATGAATTTATTAGGAGACTATGTAGTGAAAGGTATGAAAAAATCTCCATTAGGCCTATCCATGATACAATGAGAGCGCGTTCTTAAGGGAAAAATGTCGGCTGGTGACAACAAGAATATAAAAGACATCATTATACTGAAAGAGCTGCAGACACAGGAAAAGCTCGAAAGGCAACTGTGCATGACAAGAATGACACCAACAAGGAGTAGTTCTGCATGTGAACAGAGACTTCATAGCAAAAGACTTCACCTTCTAGTGATCGGGACATCCCTAGTATTCTATTTCATCTAAAACCAGACGATTTTATTCAGTTAAGATCTAGTCGTGGGAACATGAGAATTAAGAGAAATAAACTTGTTACCCTCTGCACTACGACATCTCTCTCCTTAAAGCCCGTCCATACAATCTCTGGGCACTACGATGTCTAAATACATCTTTGTCTGGGATTTTTTGTTTATCCTACAGGTACTGGTGATCAACTGGCTTGGCAATTTTTTCCCCTATCGACCATGTTTGGCTTCACAATCGTGGCCACAAGTTGACCATAACATTAAGCGTCCCCTGCTTTGCTTACCCATATTCCAATGGTTAATTTGCGGGACCCATTAACCATATTTTAAGGCACAACAGGCACCTCATGTCCAAGCGTGCTACCCGTGAGTCTCAAATCATGGTGAAGAATCAGGCTGAACAGAGGATCAGAGGAATGGAATGGTGTTTCAGTTTATCACGTCTACACGATCAATTTCCAGGTGTTTTCCATTACCACACAGCACCGCCACATGTGCTCAATGATCGTGTGGACGGGCCTAAACATGGATGAAGTCGTCCGTAAATAGCAAGATAAATAACATACACATATCTTACTGAAGGGTTTACACAGAATGGATTTACACCAAATTGTTTTAAGTCTCTGAGCGCACCGAGAAGTGTTGTGGAAAAAGGAAAGGGATTTAGTGTTACCTGGGCAGAAAATACACAGAAGAAATGTGATTAAACCCATCACTACGACAATCCCCCCTTTCTTTTTTCTTTTATTAGTTAGGGTACTACTCAACAGTAATTTCTACTTAGCAAGGGCCTATAGTAGCATTGACGCAATTGTATGCTATATCTAATTCCCGCAGTTCAAATAATCTCTCCTAGGATAAATCAACTTGTCTAAGAACAGCAAGAATTAAATACGAAGGACTTCCTTGGGCTGGGGGGATGAAAGTTATTCAGGGGGAGGGGGCGGAGGCAACGATTAATATAGCTACTTAGGCTTAACCCAAGTACTCCGTTCAGTATATGATAAATATATACACCTATCTATATATTTACCTGTATATATCTAACTATCTACGAGTATATCTACATCCACCTGTATCTGTGTCTGTCTGTCTGTCTCTCTCTCTCTCGATAAACAGATAGATACATAGACAGATATACAGATATATATACCAGTATACTATATAAATAATATATATATATATATATATATATATATATATATATATATATATATATAGAGAGAGAATTTTTGCTACCCTAAAGCTTTTTAAGGCTTAGAAAAGACCCAGTCGTGGTGGAAGGCTTAAGAGATTACGGTATTTTTTTATTTTTTATCTGTACGGGTTAAAAAGTTGGCAAGGGATGAAAAGATGTGGAAATTAACTTTATGGTGCAAAAAGAGATTAAGTAGTTTCTCTTTCTACGAACAAGACTAAGGACGCCTTTAATAGCCGCACCCTCCCAACCGTATCCACCATCGCAACACACCCCAAATGCAAGAGATGTAAACACACACACACACACACACACACACACACACACACACACACACACACACACACACACACGAGAGCATCTGTGATGGGAGAAGATTCTGAGCTATATACCCTCTACTACTTTCCACACCAGGCTACTCACAAGACGTGCGAAGCTGGTAGCATGCAGTAAAGGATAGCCAATATAACTCTGAATCTCCTGCCATCGTAAATGCTGTCTAGTTTATGTGCTTTTCAACTTTTCTTGTTTCCACATTTTTTTTTTTTTTCTGCTTCTTAGCAATCATTTTGGAACAATCATTTTATAGGTCATGATTTTTTATGGAAGCTAGCTACCAAATACATATTATATCCAACTAGTACAATAATCAGTCTCCAACTGCATCTCCTTACTGCCAACCCCTACCTACATGCTTCCCCCAGGGATCTATTCCTCCCTTGATAAACCCTTTTCTTGGACCTACTTTCACACATGGGCCCACTTTCCCCATAGACCCATTTCTCCCAGTGGACTTAATTCTCCCCTTGGACCTATTTCCCCCATGGACTTTTTTCTACTGACCTGCTTTCCCTCATGGACCTATTTTCCCCCAAGGACCAGTCATGAACCTGTTCCACCAAGGACCTCGTTCCCCTCCACTTACCTAATGTTCAATGGGGCAATACCAATCCGTGGAGTTTTACATAAATGAAAAGGCCTCCAAATGCTACAGAATGTTTTTAAACTGTAACTCGCATACTGTAGCTCCAATGCTGCTCTAAATATGAAGGAAACATCCCTGATTTTTGCTAAGCGTTTTGTTGCATAAGACGCTCGTATATGAATTTTCGTTTCTGGAGTTACGACTGATGAAGAATGAATGGAACCAATCAAGAAGGGGCAAATGCCGCGGGGCACATAGCCTTACCCTCCAACTCCACCCACGCAGGTCCATGATTCCAGTTGTTTCCTACCATCAACAACATAACTTTTTGACCACATTACAAACATGATGGTCACAAATGTGTTGTCTCCAGCATTATTATTAAGCTTGCTACCACTACACCATAATATTAATAAGAGTTCTGTCTACTTTCCCATACACTGTCACGGAGAGTACCTTGTTCCTAGGGTTCTCAACAAGCACCCCAAGTTTGTAAATTTAAAGCTTTCCTTATATAATGCCCTTCATCTTTCCAGTGATTAACACAGCTGCTTTATGTACCTAGTGCCTGTTGCCATTAAAGACGACAACACACTGACCTGGCTCATGTATTCCTCTATAAGAGTGGACACAACAGTCGCAGACTCTTGTGTCTCTGCAAACAACGGAAAAGTTCCGATCTGGAGGGAAGAACTGCTTAGATCGAAAATATATGATTCTCCAATATCTGCCATGCTGCTTTGCGTCATCAGCTGACCGGGGTGTTTGTTTACATTCGTCAGTACGGCTCGAGTACTGTTTTTGCGGGGCCACTTTGGCTTAAGCTAGGGTTGCCAGGTCTACAGAAATTTCTGTATTTCTACAGATTTTTAGACGGATCTACAGAAATACAGAATTTTGTGCTTAATCTACAGATATTTTGATATATTACAGAAATTCTCAAGAAATTTTACAAGCAATATGGAAAGGAATTCAATTTACAAATACCATAGAAAAATTTAGCAGTGGGCAAGAGGACAGTCCTGAAAGAAAGCGTATTGTATACAGTTGTTAACCCTTGAAACTAAAGTTTTCTATGAAATATTGTATTTTCTTTAATTTCAAATTATGTCGCTTAAGCTATATTAGACTAGTACTTGCAGTATAACAATTAATATACTTATAAACTGCTTAATCTGTGAACTAATACGAAATTTTCAATATTAACTATATACATTTTTCTACTATCGAATGCGCCGGTGTGTACTGACATTTTTGTTTACATTCTGAGGGAGTCAGAAGCAGGTATTTCAGAGTTAGTTTCGGAAGTTTGGACATATTTGGAATATATTAGTGGTGTTAGCGACTGTTCCTACGGTTATCCAATATAACAAGCTCATAGTTATTTGGCCTAGAAAGTTATGAGCAAAACGAAAAGTGAAAAAGGGGCTCGCTCTTTTAGCCCTTGTTTTCAGTATGTTTTCAGTTACCGGTAGGTTCGTGTCTAACTTGACCCATAGTAACTGTGTGTTAACCCGCATTTTATGAATTTGAAATTTGAAAATTCATACCATATTCTTAATTTAATAAAACTATTAATCGTAGATTATTCGTATGGATTTAATCATATTTTTTTTCTTTTAAATAAAGGCACATATAACTTCTAAGACATATTTGCATACCTTTTGTCAATATATGCGTGAAATTGTGATCTACAGAATTTTTTTCAAATCTCAAGAAATTTTATGGATGATTCTACAGATATTTTAGGGCCAGCACCTGGCATCACTTGCAAAGCCAGGCTTGAGCCTCAGGCCTCACAAAAACGTGCCTTAGTTTTTTGGTGATATTTGAGAATTTTTAATGGTGTATATATGTATATAGAAAATAAGGTGGTTTTCATTTTAAGGTATGGTCCTATGGTGTATGGTATGGGATGTGCCTCTGAACCGATGCTGCAGCTCACCATCCACGTCCTGGGGATGGGGAGAGTCTAGAGCTGTTGGCAGGCCCAGGTGGATTCTTCATTCCGGCTCCGATGATTGTTTGGGCTCCGATGATTCTTCGTTTGGGCTCTGATGACTCTTCGTCCAGGCCCTGATGATTCCTTGTCTGGGCAGGTGGTATTATTTTACAAGTGCACAGGGATTTGGAATCTCAATTTTACTCTTACAGATATCTAAATCTCACCATTGCGAACATTTTGAACCCTAGAAACAACTTCCGCAAATATTAACGCGAAAAAATATTTTTGAAAATTTTCCGAAAAATTACTCTCTACAGTCTGGCGATACGTGAGACCCATCGCGGCTCGTGCCTGATGCACTGTGGTCCTGTCTCGCGTGTGTCTACCATCACGTCACGGTTCACGTGACTTATGGGTGGGGCTAAAGCATGTGTCTACTGTTATGTCACATGCTATCTGCTCATGCGTGAAGTTCAAACTGATACAACCGGCGCGCAAATTTGAATTTCAGATACGCTAGGGTCCCGCAGGATTTGAAAGTCAGTTCGTCTCCAGCCACGACCTGTGAAGCCTGCAAAATTACTGTAAGTACTTCAGGAGCTGTAAACTGTTGAGTAAAGGCATTATTTCGTATTTACACCCGGTTAGGTTTGGTTAGATGAGGTTTGGTTAATGTCAGGGGGGGTCTGGGGGGCGAAGCCCCCCAGTTAAAAAGTACGGCCAGGGCTGGGGGGTCTGGGGGGCAAAGCCCCCCAGTTATCAAACACAGACTCCCTAAGAAGCTTAAAATTCCATTTTTCCGAAGGATTTTTGTGTTTCGGTTTGAATTTAATAACAGTTTCAGTCGGAAATAACTCGTTTTTGCGTGTTTTCCCCACCCAAAACCCCGCTTTCCCACAGGTCCCCCATTGTTCTTGGCACAGAAAAATAGAATTTTATGGCTTAGCTTAGTTTAGCTTAGGAGATAATGGTTTGCTGGTGACAGCGGGCAGGCGATTGTTGGTGCAAGGCGGAGGGGAGTAGGCCAGACGGCCCGGCGCGCAGCGGCCTGGCTGGTGAAACCAATGTATTTCTGATGGTTTTTGATGTGCTGTGAATTATTCTGACCTACATTTCTATCGCAGATCAATATATTATGTGATTTCCCCCACCCAAAAACCCCGGGTTCGCCCATCTCCCCCATTCTTGTAGGGGGAAGGGGAGTTGGGGGATATCTTGAAATATACTGATTTGCGGCAGAAATGAAGGTCATATTCGTTCAAAACACATCAAAAACTATCAGAAATACCTTGGTTTCACCAAAAAAGACGTCCCTGTGCACTTGTAAAAAATTACCGGGCAGGTCCTACAGCCAGGCTCGTCGATTCCTCCGAAGGGAAGATGCGTACTCCAGTGTTGACTGCTATGGCAGGTAAATATAAAGATGATAAGTTGAATTGTTGTGAGCAGGTGGAGATTCTCAGACATGAAAGGATTGAACTTGCTGGTGAATCTCTTGAGTGTGTGGAAAAGTTTTGTTATTTGGGAGACATGTTGTGTGCTGGAGGTGGGGCTGGAGCTAGCTCTGTGGCTAGGGTTAGAAGTGGTTGGAAGACGTTCAGGGAGCTCTTGCCTCTTGTGACATTGAGAGGGCTCTCCCTACGTGCTAAGGGGTCTTTGTATGCAGCATGTGTTAGGAGTGTAATGCTGTATGGTAGTGAGACCTGGGCAGTGAAGGAGGAAGATATTCGCCGGCTCAGACATACAGAAATGACAATGATTAGGTGGATGTGCAGTGCGTCCCTGCGTCCAAGGCCTGGAGGGGCTGGGTTTACGATGGAAGAGTTGAGAGGTAGGATGGGACTGGAGTGTATTGGTGTTGTGATGAGGAGAGGTAGATTGAGGTGGTTTGTACATGTGGAGAGGATGGGGGATGATAATTGGGTAAGGAAGGTGAGAAGTGTTAATATTGGGGGTGGGGTTATGAGGGGTAGACCGAGAAAGACATGGGACGAGGTCATTAAGTGTGACCTTAGGGTTAAGGGACTGAACAGGGAGGCTGCAATGGATCGTGTGGCGTGGAGAGCCGCCATTAGGTGACCAAGGCCGACACATGCAAGCATGTTGGAGCCTTTAAAAACGAAACGAAACGAAACGAACGAAAACCTCCGTTATCTGTAGGGGTTAGGTTGTCCACTCAGGAATTTTTTTTTAATCGAGGGCATCATATCTGCATAAAAACTCCCAGTGTATGAGTATTTTTTTTTTAAATCAGGGGCATCATATCTGCATAAAAACTCCTCATAAGTATTTTTTTAAAATCGAGCTCATCATATCAGCTTATTAACTTCATGTGAGTATTTTGTTTAATCGAGCGCTTCATATCAGCATAAAAACTCCTTCATATGAGTATTTGTTTTTTAATCGAGCACTTCATGGCAGCATAAAAGCTCTAGTGTATGAGTATTTTTAATAGAGGGCATCATATCAACATAAAAGCTATCTGTGAGTATTTTTTTTTAATCGAGCACTTCATATCAGCATAAAAACTCCTGTACAGTAATCACTCTAATATCCAGACGCCCAATATCCGAACATCCCCTCTATCCGGACATAAGAATGTTTCATACTGTACTTTTTTCCATACTATACTTACCTCATTTCACTCTTTAATGTCCTTTATTGGTGTGAATAGGATGTTAGGAGCTACGCATGTGCAGTAGGAAGGTGTTTTTCTGAGTTAGGCTAGGTTAGGGTCCATAAGTACCAGTCCAGGAGCCAGTCACCAGAATGTTTATTATTGTATGAACCTACTTCTAAACCCTCATTTTATGTTTCTTTTGCATTTATTTCAGTCATTTATGTGCCTTATTGGTGTGATTTGGGTCTTAAATAGGTGCTATGCATGTCCAGAGGGAGTTGTATGGGTGTTTCTCTGAGTTAGGGTCCATTAGTACAAGTCCATAAGCTGGGGCCCAATATCCGGACAGAACCAATATCCGGACCTACCTATGGCTCTACTGTATTACATCGGATATTGGAGTGATTACTGTATATGAGTACAGGTATTTCTTTTAATCGAGCGCTTTATGTCAGCATAAAAACTGCGTATGAGTACTGTACTGTATTTTTTTTTTTTTTTTTTTTCCTACTGAGTGCCTTGTATGAGCAAGAAGACTAGTACTAATGGGTACTTTTTCATATCAAGCACCACATTTGCACAGGAAAACTCTGAACATATGTATACTGTATTTCTTTGTACCGGTACTGGAGACTTTGTGTAAGTGGAATAGCTTATGTATGGGTATTTTTTTCATACTGGGTATGTCATGTGAACAGGAAAATAATTAGAAATCGGTATTTTTTCACATCGAACATCTTGCATGCACAGGAAAGCTTTTGCATGTGGATATTTGTTTGTATTGAGCACTTCGTATAAGTGGGAAAGCACCTATGCATGGGCATTTTTCCATATTGAGCACCTCATATTAGCAGAAAGACTTTTACATACTGTATGGGTATTTTTTCATATTAAGACCTTGTATAAATAGAAAGACTTTTACATATGGGTAGTTTTTCATATCAAGCACCTCGTATAAGCAGAACAACTCTTACGTATGGGTATTATTTCACATCGAGGTCTTGTATTGCCGGAAGACTCTTATGTATGGGTATTTTTTCATATCCAGTGCCTCATATCAACAGGAAAACCATTACATACAGGTATTTCTTTGTATTGAGCACTGCCGATAAGAGGGAAAGCTTACATGCAGACATATTTCATATCGACCACGTTGTATAAGCAGGAAGACTCGTACACGTGGGTATTTTTTTTTTATTGAGTGCTGATACAAGGCACTCGGTGGAAAAAAAAAAAAAAAAAAAAACATATGTAAGAGTCATCCTGCTTAAATGAAGTGGCCACCCTTATGGGATTAGGGCGTCTGACGATAGATAGATAGATAGCCTCGTGTCAACAGGAAGGCTACAGGCAGACCCCGAGATATGATATGCCTAGATGCGATTCACCCGCATAGCGATGGGGGTAGAAATACCATCCTACCCCACTGAACGATGGCCAAACCCCGGTATGACTATTTTTATTTATTTTTTATTTTATTTTTTATTTTTTAGATTGATTTATAAACTGCTTTTAGACTTAGAATAATGTGTTTTAGTCACAGGTGGAGTGAACAGTGTCATTTTGGGGTACAGTTTACTAAGTTTGATTTTTTCCAGACATATTTAATGAATTTCAGATTTTAGTTTGGGTTTAGGTGAGGTCTGTCTACCTATCTATCTATTACCAGACGCCTCAATCCCATTCGGGGTGGCCACAAACAAATCACCTCCACGTCGCCCTGTCCCTTGCCATTTCACTGCCCTGCTCCCAACTCACACCCCATGTTTTTAGGCTTAGCTTGTTTTAAAGCTAAATTTAGGGTTAAGGTTAGCTAGAAACTTGTTTTTGTACTCATTTGAGTGGGTTTAGGACTTGGTTGGGTGGAAACCCAAGGCACCAAAATGCATCCCTATAATGTACTTTGCATGTTAAATCTACCCTGAGTTACAATATGCCACCTAGTGATGGGTTTTTACTTAAACAGTTGCATCATTAAACCGGGGTTTGCCTGTACTACACATGGATAATTTTTAAACAGGGCACATCTTATAAGTGGGCAGCTCTTATGTATGGGTGAAGCCAACAGGTCTGTACGTTGGCAGCTCTTATGTGTGGGTGAAGCCAACAGGTCTGTAAGTGGGCAGCTCTTATGTATGGGTATTTTTACCTGTGGTGAAGCTGACAGGTCTGTATATCTGGGGATCTTTTTCATATTTCTCCTTCTGGAATATCTGCTTTTGGAGAGCTCAGAGCAAAATTCTTATGAAATACAAAGTTGTTCAGGTTGAAATTTTGATTTTATCATATCAGCTGCTCCGTTGGCTGACACATCAACTGACTGTTATGTGACTTTCTGTTTGGATTATAAAGAGTCATTTTAGTGACTTATGAAATGCAAAGTTCCTTGGCTTGAAATTTTGAATTGAATTGACATGTTAGCTGTTGCATCAGCTAATTATTTAGCAGTTTTCAGTTTTGTCCATAAGAAGGCCTTTTAATAAAACAGTTTCACATCCTATGAGTTTCAAAGAAACTTTAAATTGGCTGCAGTAGTTTTGCTGCAGGTCTATGAAGATAGATTCTTCTTATTTCATATTGAGCACCTTACATAGAGAGGAGGAGTTGCATATGGGTAGTTTTTCATATCCACTACCTCATCAGCAGGAAAACCTCTCTCTCTCTCTCTCTAAATCTATCTATAGCATATCTAACAGTATAACCAGACGCCATAATCCCATAAGGAGTGGCCATTTGTCTTTTGAGTTAGTTGTTTTTCCATATTTTTGTGAATGGAGGGCCTTGTGTAAGCAGGCAAACCAGCCTATAGATATTTTTCCACAAAACAGATTATATAACCTGGATAATATATCTATTTATCTGTTGCCATACTCCATAATCCCATATGGGATGGCCACAAACAAATCGTCTCCACGTCACCCTGTCCCCCGCCATTTCCCTGCCCTGCTCCAAATTCACACCCCCCTCTCTCATATACCTCTCCACTCCATCCCTTCATCTCATCTTTGGCCTCCCCCTCCCTGATGTATGAAAATACCTTAGCAGGGGGAAGTCCACATATCGCTTTTTTCGAAGTTTTGCTTTTTTCGGAATGGCTTGGGCTCCAGATACAGTAGAACCTCGGTCCTCGAACAATCCGTCCTGGAAGGCTGTTCCAGGACCGAATCGGTCGAGGACCGAACTAATTTTCCCCGTAAGAAATAATGTACATCATTTTAATCCGTTCCAAGACCCCAGATGCTTACCTATTTAAGTTTCAGCACTGGTACCAGTGCTTTCCTTTATGAGGTGACTGTATATTTCTCTTGCCTTTTCACAAATTATATACTCACTAACACTGTCTCCTCCTGTTTCTCATTGATGAAAATAAGGAATAATTTTTCCACTTCTTCAATTATTTTCCGCACTACTTTCCTCTTTTCACTGCCAGTAGCCGTACTGGATGTACTTGCTTTCTTTGGAGCCATTATTAGGGGCTAATACTGCACTGAATGAAGAAAAATGTGAAGCACAGCAGGACGACACGTTGACGAACAACAAAGGTGGACGCGTGACTGTCGGTCGGCCAGCTTCCCTTCGTTTGGCTACGTTCAGGTTGGTCCAGGTCCGATATTTTGGTCGACCTCTGGAGCAAAAATTTCTTGAATTTTTTGGTCGAGGTCCGATTTGTTCGACATGTGAGACGTTTGAGGACCGAGGTTCCACTGTACTCTGTTCTAGTGAGGTTTTATTGTAAGTAGAATTGTTTTAAAAAAAGGAAATATTGGGCAGGGAAATGTGGTGGTGGTGGTGGTGGTGATGATGGTAGGGGTGGTGGTGGTGGTGGTGGTGATGATGGTAGGGGGTGGTGGTGGTTGTGATGATAGATGGTGGTTGTGATGATAGATGGTGGTTGTGATGATGGTAGGTGGTGGTGGTGAGGTGGTGATGATAGATGGTGGTTGTGATGATGGTAGTGGTGGTTTGTGGTAGTAATTATGGTGGTGGTTATCCTGTGTAAAATCAATCATTATCATTGGTGTAACTCTCATCATCATCATCATCCTATAGATAATGTGTATATGTGTGTGTGTGTGTTCTTATCTAATTGTATCTTTACAGGAATGAGTCAAGCTCATACTGCCCCGTGTTTTAAACCATATTTATCGTACATATCCTTAAATTTGTGAATTGTTTTGGCGCAGTATTTATTTGGTAGTGCATTCTGCTGATCAGTTGCTAAATATTTGGGAAACTAAATTTCCTTACGTCTTTATCACCTCACTATGCAGTTTTTTTTGCAGTGTCCTCTTGCTGATGCATCCTCATAGGTTAAGTAATCATTTATGTCTATTTTCTCCTTCCCTGATATGCATTTATATAGCATAATCATGTCACCTCTTTTCCTTCTCTCATGTAGTGTTGGTAGATTCAGTTTTTTTTTGTCTTTCTTTGTAGCTTAGATCCCTTCAGCTAGGTACCCATCTTGTAGCAGCCCTTTGAACTTTTTCGATCTTGTCTATGTGTTTTTTGAGATGAGGACTCCAGACTACTGATGCATATTCCAGGGTTGGTCTGATGAATGATGTTATTATCTTTCTTAGCATGTCTTGATTTATGTATGTGAATGCAATTCTCATATTTGCAAGTAGTGTATACATGTTCCTTACCTTCTCACTGATGTGGTCAGCCAGAGATAGTCTGTTATTGATAATCACACCTAGGTCCGTCTCTCTCTCTGATGTGTGTAGGGTTTTATATCCTAACTTAGTAGGATATAATCCCAATCAGGTCTTTTTCCACTTTTACCAAACTTGATTACATGACACTTGTCCACATTGAATTCCATTTGCCATGTATTACTCCATTTATGAAGTTTATTTAATTCTTCTTATAGCTCATTACAAGAGTCTGTGTTAGTAATTCTCCTTTGTATTTTTGCATCATCTGCAAACATATTTAGATAGCTTTCATTTCCAGTGTTACTCTCTGTATCATTTATATACACTAAAAACATGATTGGTGCCAGCACTGAACCCTGTGGAACTCCACTAGTCACTTCTCTTCCATGATGAGTAATTTCCCCTTAGTACTGTTCTCATTTCTCTTTTTATGAGAAAATATTGCATCCAAAAATACAGTTTGCCTCGAATTCCTCGTTGATGGTACAGTATCCATAAAAGTCTTTGGTGTGGTACTGTGTCAAATGCTTTCATGAAATCTAAATAGATACTGTCCACTCATTTTTCTCTTTCCTGTAATGTGTCTGTTACTCTGTCATAGTAGCTCAACAGATTAGTAACACATGATTTTCCTTTTCTGAAACCAAACTGTCTTTCTGTTATGATACTGTGTTCTTCTAGATGATTTACCCAAGCTTTTCTTATAAGCTTTTCTAATACCTTGCTTACAACACTGGTTAGTGATACTGGTCAGTGGTTGAGTGGATTTTGTCTATTCCCTTTCTTGAATAAGGGAACAATGTTTGCTTTTTTCCAAATGTCAGGTAGTTTACCTTGTCTCAAGGATTTCTTGAAAATTAAAGATAATGGTTTACTTAACTCCTTTGCACATTCATGTATCACCCAACATGAAATGTCATCAGGACCATTTGCTTTTCCTTTGTCTGATTTACTTAACTCCTCCTGTACTACTTTTCCTGGTATTTGTATATCTGGTAGTGTGTGTGGGCATGCATATTCCACATAGTCCCTCTAAAAAAAATTTTCTTTAAAAACTGATTGGAAATTCTTTAGTGCTTCACAAATATCCTTCTCTTGTGTATAGGTGATTCCCTTGTCCATAATGGATTGTATTTTATTTTTTACTTTGTGTGTGTGTGTGTGTGTGTGTGTGTCTGTCTGTCTGTCTAATGAGAGAGGAAGGGGAGGAAAGGGGGGGGATGGAGGGGAGAGAGGAGGTAAGGAGGGATGGAGGGGAGAGAGGAGGTAAGGGGGGATGGAGGAAAAGTGTTTTTCAAGGAGGAGGAAGAGGGAAGGAAGATTGATGACAAGAGATGGGGAGAGAAGGAGGAGAGAGGAAGGAAAGAAAAAGGAAGGAGAGAGAGAGGTAGAGGAAAGATGGGGGGGGGGACTAGTGGGGGTGGAGGGAAGGGAGGATGTAAGGAGGGAGAGGGACAGGAGGAAGAGTGCTTTTCAGGGAGGAGGAAGAGATGGAAGGAAGAAGGAAGACAAAGGAGAGAGAGAGAGAGAGAGAGAGAGTGTTGGAGGAAAGAGGGGGGGAGAACTAGTGGGGGTGGAGGGAAGGGAGGATGTCAGGAGGGAGGAGAATTGGAGGAAGAGTGCTTTTCAGGGAGGAGGAAGAGGTGGAAGATAAAAGGAAGACAAGGAGGAGAAGGAAGGAAGGAAGGAAGGAAGGAGAGAGAGAGAGAGGTGGAGGAAAGAGGGGTTGTGAAGGGAGGGAGGAGGTGGTGGAGGGAGGGAGGAGGTGGTGGAGGGGGGGAGGAAACTAGTGGGGGGAGGGAGGGAGGGAAGGAATACGGGGGTAGGTGGAATGTGCCGGCTTTTGGTCAGTCAGGCTCCAGCAATTACAGGGGAAGGGTCTGCAATTTTGGTAAGATATTTTTCCTTTCTCTTTTCAATAAGTATTTCTTCTCCAGGAATTACCTTTCTCTCTCCATTAATTGCTTCTGTGGTGATACTGATTTTAATTTGTATTGTAAACAGGCCTGAGTGTTTCTAAAGCCTACTCAGATGATTTAAAGGGTAAGAAAGTAACATAACAGAGCTGGGTGTGAACTCTGGGGTGGGGTGTATGTATGTGGAGCTTGGGTTGTTTGTGTGTATTTTTGTGTGTGTGTGTGTGTGTGTGTGTAGATTTTGGGTGTGTATGTATGTGTGTAGATTTTGGGTGTGTATGTATGTGTGTAGATTTTGGGTGTGTATGTATGTGTGCAGATTGAGGTGTTTGTGTGGAGTTTGGATTGTGTGTGTGTGTGGATTTGGGTGTGTGTGTGGATTTGGGTGTGTGTGTAGGGTTTGGTTGTGTGTGTAGGGTTTGGGTGTGTGTAGATTGGGGGTGTATGTGGAGATTTTGGGTGTGTGTGTGTGTGGATTTGGGAGTGACTGTGTGGAGTTTGGGGTGTCTGTGTGTGTGGAATTGTGGTTTTGTTTGTGTATGGATATTTTGATTTTTTATTGAGATTTTCTTGTGATGGCTTATAAGGAATATTCTTTTTCAGGGGTGTGAGTTGGGGAGAAGACAGCCTGATAGTGAAGATGAAGAAAGACCTGGATGTTCAGCAATTGGCCATGTAGCTGTAGAGAGACTGCTATCACAACCACAACTACTGCAACCACAACTACCCCTACCACAACCACAACCTTCTTTGGGGGACATTTAATTGGATACTTACTAGGTGAATATGCCAGAACCTTCTGTTTTATCTATCTATCGCCAGATGCCTCAATCCCGTTTGGGGGGGCCACAAACAAATCACCTCCACGTTGCTGTCCCCCACCATTTCACTGCCCTGATCCCAACTCACACCCCCCTCTCTCATATACCTCTCCACCCCATCCCTCCATCTCATTTTCGGCCTCTCCCTCCCTCTTCCCCCCTCCACCTCACTCATACAGTACACTCTCTTCGTCAGTCTCTCACCCTCCATCCTCTCCACATGGCCAAACCACCTTGGTGTGTTCCTCATAACGCTTCCTATCACATCCACATCCACACCACAACGTTCCTTTATATCCTCATTCGTCAGCCTGTCTCTCCATGCGACTCCAAAGGCTTCTTTTAAATAACTCACTTCCACTGCTCTCACTCTTAACTTGTGTCCTTCCAACAACGTCCAAGCTTCACTTCCATACGTTAGAGTTGGTATCACAATACTGTCATGTAGTAACTTTTTCACTTGCATGCTCACTTCCCTGTTTCTTATCACTGCTTTCAAAGAACCAGCAACCTTTCTTCCCTGCTGTACCCTTTCAAGCACTTCACCCTCCAAACCTCCATCCTTACTCATCACACTACCCAAGTACTTAAACGTACTCACATTTTCCAATTCCTCACCATCCAACCTCGCTGTACATTCACTGACTTCACCTCTCTCAAAGACCATCACTTTACTCTTCCCTACATTCACCTGTAGATTCAGTTTCTTACACACACTCCCAAACTCATCCACCAAGCCTTGCAGCTCCCCTTCGTCTTCACTTAACAACACAGTATCATCTGGAAACAACAGTACAGGGAGTTTCCAAACACTATCCTCTCTCACCAGGGCCACTCCAACATCCACTACCCTACCTTGTATCTCTTTTATTACCCCATCCATGTACAGATTGAACAACCATGGAGACATGACACATCCCTGTTTCAACCCAACCTTCAAAGAGAAAAATTCACTTAGTTCACCATCCACACGCACTGCAGCCTTAGCACAATCATACATACTCTTCACAGCATTCAACAACTTCCCATCTACTCCATATATTCTTAATACTTTCCACAATCCTTGTCTATCCACCCTGTCATAAGCTTTCTCCAAATCCATGAAAGCTGCATACAACTTCTTTCCCTTCTCTAGAAACTTTTCCACTAAAGATCTAAGAATGAATATCTGATCTACACAACCTCTTCCCTTCCTAAAGCCTCCCTGTTTTTCTCCAACTAATTCCTCTGTTCTTCCTCTAACTGTCAATAAGTATCCTACCATACACTTTTCCTATTATACTAAGAAGACAAATGCCCCTATGATTACCACACACTTCTTGTTTCCCTTTTCCTTTGTACAAGGGAATAATTATACCTGACTTCCAATCCTCCGAGACTCTACCTTCCTCCCAGGCCAATCTGCACATCTTCCACATCCGTTCTACCACTATCTCTCCCCCATGCTTCAGCATTTCACCACACACTCCATCAATTCCTGGCCTTTCCCCAACTTAACTTTCTTCATTGCTTCCACAACTTCTATCCTACTGATTTCTTCCTGTCTTCTCACCCTCCTTCTCCCAGCCATTCCCCAGCCACTTACTCTTATTACTTCCATCCTCTGTTCAACAGTTCCTTAAAGTGTTCTCTCCATCTGCTCACTTTTTCTCCCTTCTCCACTAGTAATCTACCATTTTCATCTTTCACTCCCCTGCTAACTTCACTTCCACCCTGTCTTACTCTCTTCACCTCTTTCCAGAACATTTTCTTACAGTCCCTCCACACTACACTGAAATTCCTTCCAAATTCCTCATCCACTCTCTTCTTACTCTCTTACTAATCTTTTCATCTCTTTCTTTCTACATATAACTCTCTCTTCCGCCTCTTAACTTCTTCCACGCCCCTATTCCTCATCCATTCATTGTATGCTTTCTTCTTTTGTGCCACAGCCTGTCTCACCTCTTCAGTCCACCATGCTGTTCCTTGTACACCCCTCAGTCTTCTCTTATTATTATTATTGTTATTTTAAGCATACTACTTCCACCTGGCTTTTGTGGAGGGGTTAGGTATATCTTTCCCAGCTAATTTCTGAAAATAATTGGAGTTTTTAGTGACAGATTCCCAGCCTTCACAGTTTATGGCCAAGTGTAGCCTGATTGGGAGGGTAATTTTGACTAGTAACCAAGGAGACATTCCATACTCATGACCAGGGCTCTCTGTAAAATTTCTAACCCCCTTTCTGTTAATGACCAGGTGTAGTCAGATTGGAAGGGTAATTTTGACTAGTAACCAAGGAGACTTATGACCAAGGCTGTTCGTAAAGATCCTTAACCCCTTTTCAGTTACTTTATGGCCAAGTGTAGAGATTGGAAAGGTAATTTTGACTAGTAACCAAGGAGCTTCATAACCAAAGCTGTTCGTAAGATCCCTAACCCCTTTTCAGTTACTTTTTTGGCCAGGTGTAGTCAGATTAAATCATTCCATAACTAAGGTTCATAAAATTCCATGCAAAGACTATGTAAAGATTCCTAACTCCCTTTCAGTTACTTCATGTCTGTGTAGTCAGATTGAGATGGTAATTTGGGCTAGTAACCAAGGAGACTCATTCCTTAACAAAGGCTAAAATTCCATGCAAGAATAGAATTATGTAAAGATCCTTAAGCCTTTTTTTTCAGTTAATTTATGGCCAAATGTAGAGATTGGAAAAGTAATTTTGACAAGTAACCAAGGAGACTCATGACCAAGGCTCTTTATAGATCTCTGACCCTTTATTCAGTTACTTCTTGGCCAAGTGTAGTCAGATTGGAAAGGTAATTTTGACTAGTAACCAAGGAGACTCATTCCCTAAGACTCAAATTTCATGCGACAACTTTTCAAAGATCCCTAACTCAGTTTTAGTTAATGCCAGGTGTAGTCAGATTGATGCTTTTGATGCGTATTTTGACTAGTAACCAAGGAGACTCATTCCCTGACCAAGGCTCTAATTCCATGCAGCAACTATTCAGAGATCTCTAACTCCTTTTCAGTCAGTGGGTGGCCAGGTGTAGCTAGATTAGAAAGATAATTTTGACTAGTAACCAAGGAGACTCATGACCAAAGCCCTATGTAATGATCCCTAGCCTGATTTCAGTTACTTTATGGACAAGTGTAGTCAGACTGGGAGGGTAATTTTGACTAGTAACCAAGGAGACTCACAACCAAAGCCCTACGTAGTGATCCTTAGCCTAATTTCAGTTACTTTTTGGCCAAGTGTAGGCAGATAGGAATGGTAATTTTGACTAACCAGTGAGACTCATTCCCTAACTAAGGCTAGTATTCCATACAGGAACTATGTAAAGATCCCTCACCCCATTTCAATAAGCTGATGGCAAGTAGTAGTCAGATTGATGGTAATTTTGACTAGTAACCAAGGAGACTCATTCCTTACTCATGACCAAGGAGGCTCTTCATAATTTTCAGTTTATGGCAAAGCACTCAGATGGGGGGGGGTAATTCTGGCTATTAACCAAGGAGACTTATTCTTTACTCATGACCAAGGCTTTGTAAAGATCCCTAGCCCCTTTTCAGTTAATTGATGGGCAGGTGTAGTCAGATTAGGAGGGCAGTTTTGACTAATAACCAAGGAGACTGTCACAATAGCTTTGCCCAGGTGTTCATTCCTTTGTAAATTATTTCACATAGCACATTGGCAGGAAAAAAGCAATGGTATGGCTGTACAGTCATCCCATAGCACTTCTTTGTGACTAGCATCATGTTCTAGTGTTTATCTGATTACAATTCAGCATTCAGAATGGAGAGATGGCAATTTTAGGCCAAGGTAAAGTAAAAGCAAGCAAGTAACGAAGGAGACTCATAGCACTTGTTCATGACTAGCATCAAATTTTAGTTGTAAAAAATAGTAACCAAGGAGACTTATTCTTGACTCAAAACCACAGCTCGTCAGATGCAACCACATCTTGGTATTTTTGGTGGGAGTGACCAGTCAAATTTTAGTAGTTGTAAATTGGAATAGTAACCAAGGAGACTCATTCCTAACTCATAACTACAGCTCGTCAGATGCATACACATCTTCGTATTTTTTTGCAGGAGTGACTGATTCAGAAGTGGCTATAGGTATAAAAACAACTTTCACTTTGAATACTTGGCTGTAACAAAATTTTATTAGAATATGATGCTATGCCCTTCTTTTTTGGTTTATAATATCATAGCATCATGAATTTTGAATTGTAACTGTAGATGAGTAGAATGTTGCTAGTCATGAAGAAGTGCTGTGGAAAGGGTACTCTATAGCATTACCTTGTTCTGCCACTGAACTGTGTGAGATGGACTGCGTAAGGCAAAATATAGGCCAAGTAGAAGGTAGAAGTAGTAGTGCTATTTACTGTATAACTGTCTACTCTAAATGTGAATAATTTGTATTATATTCCTACAATCATTGCAGTGGTGTTCCTGTGGCGGCCTTGGGTTTGTGTGGGTGTAAGTGAAGTACAAGAAAGCAAGGTTCTAGAGAGATGGCAGCGTGATGGCGGTTCAAGAGGAGTGAAGGGAGACTGCTTGGAGAACTCAGAGTAGCAGAGGGGCCATGACTGCTTGGAGAGGTTGAAATCTGTTGTGATGGGTATAGTACCGTCTCCTGCCTCTCCTGTCTGTTTTTCCTGTCTCTTGTCTGTCCCTCTTGTCTTTGTCTCTCATGTCTTTTTCTCTCTCATGTCACTCTCTCATGTCTGTCCCTCTTGTCTGTCTGTCTCTTATCTGTCTCTTTTCTGTCTTTCTCTTGTCTGCCTCTCCTGTCACTCCTGTTTGTCTGTTAGTGTAGGCAGGTAACTAAGGAGGGTTGAATTGAGCAAGGACACTCATTCTTACATTATAGCCAAGAATTAGATGGAGGGATGGAGTGGAGAGATGGGGAGGGGGGTGTAAGTTGAAGGGATGGAGAGTAGATACAAGTAGATATGGGAGTGAGAATGTGTGTACGAGGGATGAGTGTGGGTAGATATGATGGAGGGAGGGTGTGAGTTGGAGGGATGGAGATGAGAGGGGGTGTGAGAGTTGGAGGGATGGCAGTGAAATGGCAGAGGACAGGACAGTGTTGAGGAAATTTGTGGCCACACCTTACAGGATTAAGATGTCTGGCAATAGATAGATTAGATAGATATATAACTGAATTTCCAGCAAGCACACTGTATTGGTGAGGGAGTGGTAGTTATGTCCAGTGAAAACATGTAGTAACCAAGGAGACTCATTCATACCTCCATAACTATAAAATTAATGAAACTAATTAAGTACTAAATTTGTGAGAATGGGCCAGTTCCACCAGGTGAAGGACAGACTACAGTATAGCTAAGTGGCAAGATTATTTTTTCCTTGGTTAAGAAATCTAAGTGAGATGGAAACACAGATTTTACTCTTAAATTGGTATAGCTTTTTGTCCTTTTGTGGAGGGATACAGCTTAATGCCAGATTGACATTATCTTGCCTGTACACCTTTCTCATAGCCCAGAGGTCAGCAACCCTTAAAGCTACAAGAGGCATTTAGTTTAAAGTTTCAAAAAATGTAGTACTCTTGGAGCCGCAATACAGAAAATTCTAATAAACCGAAATCTGCAATATTCTAAATCTAAACAAAACATTACGGTGATATTGTTTGATCTGCTTATAGTATAGATCTTATCAAAGTTGAATGAAAAATCTAATGTTGCCTTGAATGTATAATATGATGCCTTTGTTCTGAAAGAATAAATGGTCATTTATGAAGCTCCTGGAGCCGCAAAAGTGTCCTAAGAGCCGCATGCGGCTCCTGAGCCGCAGGTTGCCGACCTCTGCCATAGCCCTTCTTTAGCATAATTAACAAGTCATTTAGATACGTGTGTTAGAGCAGTTAACAGACTATACAGTAGACTATGCAAGAAAGATTAGGGAACAGTTGATACGTTATGACCTAAGTTTTATCCAGTGTGGGTGAAGGCATTGGTAAAGTGTATGGTATATCTACATAGGTGCAGTCATAGAAATTTACTGTCCATTGCATTGGGCATGTGGAGAGAATGGAGGATGAGAACTGGATGCAGCGGGGGAGAGGTGTGTGTGTTGAGGGTAGAGTTAAGGGGTAAATTGAGATGGTTTTGGGAGGCAGGATGGGGCTGGAGTGTATTGGTGTTGTGATGTGAAGGGGGTAGACTGAGATGGTTTGGGAGGAAGGATGAGATTGGAGTGTAGTGGTGTTGTGATTAGGAGGGGTAGAGTGAGATGGTTTGGGCATGTGGAGAGGATGGGGGATGACATTTGGGTGCGGAGGGTGAGAGGTGTGAGCATGGAGGGTAAAGTTGAGAGGCAGACTGAAAGACCTGGGATGAAGTCAGTGTCCTCAGGGATAAAGGGCTGGACAGAGAAACTGCTAGAGATGAAGCAGCATGGAGAACTGCTATTAGGTGATCAAGGGTGATGTATGGAAGCATCTTGAAGTTTTTATAAATGAATGAATGAAGGAAATAAGTTCCTTTTTCCCGCTCCATTAGGCGGGTAAAGATGTTGAGGTATAAATGTAAGTATCTATCTATCTATTGCCAGACGGCACAATCCCATAAGGGGTGGCCATTTGACTTAGAGTTATTTGTTTTATGGTGCTTCCTCTATTATTTCTTTCCCTGTCCTTCCTTTCTGCACCCTTCCTCACTCCAGCATAAGGTGAAAAAGATCAGGATGAAGGAAAATGAAGATTGTTTCTAGCTAGTTTGCTGTTTCCATTTGCTTAACTTGAATAGGGAAGTAGCATTATACTGTATAGGAATAAATGCATTGGTTACTAGGCATATTTGGGTGTTAACATATTTCACTGAGAAATTAATTTACTAGAGACCTTAACTCTGTTTTGGGTTCATGCTTATCTGGATATGAATCTAGGAGACTTCATGCTAAAATTCCCCTTCTGCAGTCCACCATCCTCCTTCTGAGAGATAGGTAGATATGTGTATGGCAAGAATATTAACTGATAGACTCCTTGAAATGGCTGGTTTGATACAGCCTTCAGCATGTCCTTCAGCCTAAGATTTAACTAGTGTTGATGGTTGAGGTAGCACTGACATTGTAGTTCAAGGGTAGAGTTGTAAAGCATGTTTGTACTTTAGGGCAGTACGACGAGGGCAGCTTGATGACAGAGAAGGCCACCCCCGCTGTGGTGGTGTCGGGTGGTAGACATCCACCACCACCACCAGTGATGAAGGGGAGCAACTTGGCTGAATACTACAAGATGAGTACATTTAAAAATGTTATACTTAATCACTTAGGTGCCAGTCAGTTGAAATAACCATTGATGGGCCAGTGGAGTGTTTTATACATAATGTATAGTTTTCTGTAAATCTTGCTGTGGTACTGCTTTTGCTAATTGCCAGTTGGTTGCAGAACTGGCCTCAGTAGGTGTTAGTCAAAATGCACTGCAACTTGTGCTTAAATAGCTGAGGAAGCTAAAGTTGCAAGAATCATGCAGAACATTAAAAACTCAATTTTGCTAAGTGGAATTATTTGCAGTAAGTGTGCTGCAGTTAAGTTGGCAGTGCTAACAACCATATTCCAGGAAATGATCACTGCCACCCCTTGTGCCTTAGGTTTTTCTTAACTTTTCCATATAGTTTTAAGTCTTTGGAGACTTGCAACAGAAACCATATAGTCATTATTACCCCATCAGTAAATAAAATATCCCCAGAGCTGGATAAAACCATTGGCTGTGGCAGGAGTGAATTAACACACAACAGGAAGCTCCCTGACATCTCTTCTGTAATGATTTATTTTAGGGGTTAAACTTAAGTCAGTTGGAGACACCTGCATTCAAAAGGAAGCTCCCTAACACCTCTTCCTTAGCTATTTATCTAGGGAAATCAGTGGTGTGATAGTAAAGCCTTGTCTTATATGCAGATTTCTAAGTTCCATTGGTACTTGTTGTTCTCTCAGATGCCTTGATTTTATTTTTAATGGAGAGTAACAGTTGGGTGTGGAAGGTGATAAGTGGCAAGGATGAGGGTAGGGGTGAGAGGCAGACTGAAAAAGACCTTGGAAGAGGCCATAGGGTGTGACCTCAGGGCTAGAACTGGATAGGGAGGCTGCCAGAGATTGAGCAGTGTGGAGAGCTGCTATTAAGTTATGAAAACCGACGCATTCAAGCATGTTGGAGCCTTTATAAACGATATGATAGCAGTATTTCCAGAGTCTACATAAACGATACGAGAGCAATATTTCCATAGTCTATATAAACGATATGAGAGCAATATTTCCAGTCTATATAAACGATACGATAGCTGTATTTCCAGAGTCTATATAAACGATACGATAGATGTATTTCCAGTCTATATAAATGATACGATAGCTGTATTTCTAGTCTATATAAATGATACGATTGCTGTATTTCCAGTCTATATAAATGATACGATAGCTGTATTTCCAGTCTATATAAATGATACGATAGCTGTATTTCCAGTCTATATAAATGATACGATAGCTGTATTTCCAGTCTATATAAATGATACGATAGCTATATTTCCAGAGTCTCCATAAACTATACGATAGCAATATTTCCAGAGTCTATATAAACGATACGATAGCAATATTTCCAGAGTGTATATAAACGATACGATAGCAATATTTCCTGAGTCTATATAAACGATACGATAGCTGTATTTCCAGTCTATATAAACGATATGATAGCAATATTTCCAGAGTCTATTAATCCTGTATTTTTTGAACTGAAGATGTAGCCTTATTAACCCCATCAGAACTGTAAGTCCTCCCTGAGTTTTAAAATGCCTGGTGGTGGCAAGAATAAAACTAAATCAATAAGGAAGAGGTGTTAGGGGAGGGGCTTCAAGAGTACCAGCCCCTGAGTTGTAAAAATTGCCTAGTACAGTAGTAGCAAGAATAAAACCAAAAATATATCACTAAGGAAGAGATGTTGGGGGAGTCAGGGAATTGGAAGTACTGTGTAAGTTTGAATTAATCTGACTTTTTTTTTTTTTTTTTTTACAAAATGCCTGCATCTTTCTCCTTCTGCCTGCGTCTTTCTCCTTCTGCCTGCGTCTTTCTCCTCCTGCCTGCGTCTCTCTCCTCCTGCCTGCATCTTTCTCCTTCTGCCTGTGTCTTTCTCCTTCTGCCTGTGTCTTTCTCCTTCTGCCTGTGTCTTTCTCCTTCTGCCTGTGTCTTTCTCCTTCTGCCTGTGTCTTTCTCCTTCTGCCTGTGTCTTTCTCCTTCTGCCTGTGTCTTTCTCCTTCTGCCTGTGCCTTTCTCCTTCTGCCTGCGTCTTTCTCCTTCTGCCTGCGTCTTTCTCCTTCTGCCTGCGTCTTTCTCCTTCTGCCTGCGTCTTTCTCCTCCTGCCTGCGTCTTTCTCCTCCTGCCTGCGTCTTTCTCCTCCTGCCTGTGACTTTTCCTTTTACCAGTGACTGTATCTCCTTCTCTCTCCTTCCTGTCCTCTCTGTACTGTTCCACCTTTTCTTGATATTTCCATAATTCTATTGGCCCTACATTTCCCCCCTACTATCAGGGTAGACATTTGGTATTATGCCATGGATAGTTTAAGGCCCTGCCATTAACACTGCCCCATCCTTCCTTCCTCCCTATCCTCCCCTTCCTCCCTATCCTTCCTTCCTATCTTCCCCTTCCTATCCTTCCTCCCTATCCTCCTCTTCCTCCCTATCCTTCCTCCCTATCCTGCCTTCCTCCTTGTGCATTAACACCAAACTGTTTCATCACCAAGCATCTTCATGGCCAAAGCTGCTCCCATGCCAGTCTTGGTGCCATGTAGCCAATGTGACTTGGTGCAGGTTCGTTGGTGCAGGTTCCCTGGTGCAGGTTCCCTGGTGCAGGTTCATTGGTGCTTCCTACTGTGACACTCTTAAATGCAGAGGCCAGGCATCTTGCACTGAATGGTTCTTGACTTTGTTCATTTCTTGTTTGGGAAGATTTTTTTGAACTGTAGTAGCTTCCTCATGTAATGCAGACTTTGAAATAGTCTCCAGAATTACTTCAGTAGATATAGATAAATAGATATAGATGGATAAAGCACTCAGGGAGTATGGTGAATTATCTTTTGGTGTATTAGCAGTGGTTATAGTTTCCGCAGTCTTTCTAAATCTGGCCATCGTCAAAGTCGTTCAGTGAGTTAAGGTGGTGGTGTCTGATGCTTTGAATGTGTCAGGTGGTTGTGCTGCTGTGTGTACTGTAGGTGCCTGGTGGTGTAGTAGGTTAAGGTGGTGGAGTCTGATGCTTTGAATGTGTCGGGTGGTTGTGCTGCTGTGTGTACTGTAGGTGCCTGGTGGTGTAGTAGGTTAAGGTGGTGGAGTCTGATGCTTTGAATGTGTCAGGTGGTTGTGCTGCTGTGTTTACTGTAGGTGCCTGGTGGTGTAGTGGGTTAAGGTGGTCCAGCCAGATGTGCTGTGGAATATTAATAGGTTTGTTCACCTGTGGCAAAGCTAACAGGTCTACAAGTGTTACTTTTTTTTTCTCTCCAAGGAAAGTGTAAATATCTGCTCTTGGAGAGCTTTGAGTGAATATATGAAATACAAAGCTGCTCAGCCTGAACTTTTGTTGATTTATCATGTCAGCCATTGCCTAAGCTGACTATTGGGTGCATTTCAGTTTGACTTTAAGGAGGCATTGTAGTGGCTTATGAAATACAAAGTTGCTCAGCTTGAAATTTTGAGTTTATTTGATAGGTCAGCTGTTGCATCAGCTGATTATTAAACAGTTGTCAGTTTTGGCCATAAGGAGGCATTTTAATACAAGTTTCACATTCTGAGTTTGAAAGAAACTTAAATATTGACTGCAGTCTGTGCCTGTGCAGATAGGCTCTTGTTGTTTAGGTACAGAATTTAAACTTGTGATCTTGTGTTTAGGTAATCCAGTTGGCTGGTGTTTGAAGGTTAGGTGTGTGTGTGTGTGTATGTGTGTGTGTGTGTGTTAGATTAGGTCAGTGGGTGTTGTAGATTACATCGGTGGGTGTGGGTGTACATTAGGTCAGTGGGTGTAGGTGTAGAGTAGGTCAGTGGGTGTGGGTGTAGATAGAAACACAGCTAATGTGTTGTTGTATTTGCAGGAAACAGATGGCGTCTAACAAGATCTATGAAGAAGATATCAAGATGGCAAGATGAAGCCAGCTGGGTAAATAAACCAGCTGGGTAGAGGAATAAGTGTGAAGAAGATTGGTAATGTGTTAAAACTGCATCTCAATCATTTTGCTTTAACTTGGCCTAAAAATACCTTGCTAGTCACGAAGAAGTGCTGTGGAAAGGTTTCAACGACCTAAAATTACCATCTTTGAATCGTGTTTAGCTATACTGTATTAGATCAAAATTAGTGATGTTAGTCATGCAGTGTGGTGGAAAGGTTGTCGAGCCAGTGAACTAAGTGAAGTCAGCTGTCAAAGGATATGTCTTGGCCAAGTTTAAGTGAAAGAACTGTAGTTGTGTGTACAGAAAGTCCTCGTTTATGCTAGTCATGAAGAAGTGCTGTTTTCATGTACTTTAAATCAAAGTAATTGTCAATGTGTTCCCTGGCTGGTTTATATGGTAGTGCTGAAGTGATGTATTTTGTGGCCAGGAGAACAGGAACATGTTGGTCTGCTGGCTGAAATGGCCCTTATCCTGTAGTCCACCACATTCCTTTATGGGATGATAGGGAGGTATTAGACTAGTAACCAAGGAGACTCGTGTACTCCACCATCCTTGGAGGATAAGGGAGGGAATTGGGGCATGTTTTGTTTGATGGCATTGTGAATTGAAGTACGTTGTTAATCAACCCCAGTCTGCCTGGCCAAGCAGACCTATCAACCACAGGCAAGCAACAGCCTTGCCACCTCATTTAATGAACCAGTGTTCCCTTGTGGCTGACAGTGCCCTGCAACGGCAAGGTGCGTTGAATAGTGTAGAGGTTCGATTCCAGGATGGATGCTGCATTTGCATAATCCAGTTAACATGGGCACCATAGCAGGCCCCACATCACCCCATTATTTGGTGATATGGTTACCACCCAACATTGTAAATGGTTTCCTGGGTTGCAGGAAACCATTAGGCCTGTCACCTGGTGTAAAACCACATGAAGTGGAAAGAAGAGAAAAAGTGACAGGAAGGAAAGGGAGAAATAGGGAGTGAGGACAAACAGTGATAAAGTTCAAGGAAGAATAGGTAGTACTACAGTGCAACCTCAAAAGTTTGCAAACCTCTAAAGTTCAATTGCCTTAATGTATGAAAAACGTCATTTTTATTTACCAAAACTAGCTCAGAAATAACCAGAGACTAGTAAAAAAAAAAAAAAATACCCAGCTACACCCATCTGGTACTGATGACCTCACCATAAAGCGTGTGGTCACCCATAATAATAATAATTTCCTTTCCTCCTCTTGGGTAAGCTCTCTATTATTTCAGTCAATTTTACCATATCCAAATTTGACCATAATTGTGGCTTCAAACAGGTGTCCTGGCTTTACCAATTAGTGTTTTGCTGGGAACAAAAATGATGCAATATAAGAATGCAGCCACAAGTACTTAGTGTGTGTGTTGTGAAATGACTGGTGATGGAAACTACCATGTATGACAAATTTGACTTTCAGTGTTGTACCAACTGAAACTAGAGTAAATGACTCATTGCAGGTGTTGTCAAAGATAGCGGTGGTGTTAAACCTGACAGTGTATGACATTACAAAGCAGTGTGATAAGGTTTTTAAGTTTTTGAGTGGAATTATGGTAAATATTCCTTTATCACGCAACACCATGCAACACCACTTGTCAGACGTCAACTGATTTTATTCACTTTTGACTGAAGCATGATTGTTGGTAGGCAGCAGTCTTAGTGTAATTCTAATAGATCATTTGCATCACAGTTAAACCACTGTGGAATCTATTTTTGAGTAGATATAAACCACCACCATCTTCCATTTTTTTTTCACACACACACACAATGTACTTATGTATTTCATCACTGAGATTGCAGTATTTCTGCAAGATTATAGTAATGCAGACTGGCAGTAATTGTACGTATCATAAAATGTCATAAAATAAACTGTGTAATCAGTGCACAATATGTGAAGTGTAGCATCACGCATGGGTTGGTTATATGGTTACCACCCAGCATTGTAAATGGTTTTCTGGCTTACAGAAAGCCATTAGGCATGTTACTCAGTGTAAAGCCACCTGAAAAGGAAGGAGTAATAAAAATTGACAGGAAAGATGTGAGAAATAGGGAGAGAGGAGGACAGAAACAAAAATAATGGAGATAGTGGTCAGTGCTACATCAAGGAGTGGATGGTGGTTGCTGAAAGATGTAAATATTCATGTTCAGTACTGTAGTTGTTACGTAAATAAATGAATGCATAATTACTGTCCCTTACAACTTACTGATTGATGTTAAATATGAATACAACTGCAAAGTGTTTTAGAACAAGGGGACATACACAAGATGAGGAAAGGAAATGTGAAAGAAACACTTCATGGTTTGTAGCTATTATAGTACTGATCCCTGAGTTGAGATGAGATAAATGGTAGTGTTAATAATGGAAAATAGGATGCCTGAAGCCAGCTAGTTAGCCCAGACAACAAAGCTTGTGTCAAAAGCATGTCTAAACCATGAGAATTAAGACAGCCACAGAAATGCTTTATTAAAAGTTCAAATTTTTCAAAAGTATCAAAAGGACACAAGAACTTCGAATTTAAGAGGTTGCACTGTATATCGAGTGAGTGGATGATCACAGTCACCTACCGCCTGCAGGACTAGTAACCAAGGAGACACATGAAAGCAAGCCTCCTGTACCTGTGAAGTGTATTGCTGTAGCACATTGATATGACTAGTAGCCATAACCAAGGAGACTGCCACCTCATGAAGGCAACTTTCTCTATTGTCTGTTAAATTTGTTATAGCATGTTATCAAACCTGACAGATCCCTGTTCCCTTTTGTCTCAGGTGACGGCAGTGTGTAGTGTGATTGGAGGGTTGATACGACTAGTAACCAAGGGTGATGGTATCTAGGGCTGGTGGTGGTACTGTCAAAGCTGAGGGAGTGTGGCCATGTGTGGATTACCACTAGGGTGTGGGAAGGAATTGCAACTTGTTCAGTGTTGGTGAGAGGCTGTGTATGTGGTGTTAGAGGTAGACTGTGAAAAATGCTGACATGGTGTGTGCAGTGTGTGGGGGGGAGCATATGGAGATTTCAGGCATGAAAAGATTAGTCTTGCTGTTGAGTGTGTGGCGGATTTTTTTAATTTTTATTTTGAGGACATGCTATGTGCTGGAGGTGGAGCTGGTGTTAGCTGTGTGGCTAGGGTAAGGAGTGGCTGGAGGAAGTTCAGAGAGCTGTTGCCTCCTGACATTGAGAGGGCTCTCCCTCAGTGCTAAGGGATCTTTGTATGTGGCACGTGTTAGGAGTGTAATGCTGTATGGTGGTGAGACCTGGGCAGTGAAGGATGAGGATGTTCATAGGCGTAAACATACAGTAATGACAACAATTAGATTTGTTTTTAGTGCATCCTTGAATGACAGGCCTTGGGAGGGGTGTTAGGACTGCAGTTGAAGATTTAAGAAGAATGGGACTTGAATGTATTGATGTAGTGATGAGGAGGGGTAGGTTGAGATGGTTTGGACTTGTGAAGAGGATGGAGGGTGAGAGCTGTGATTGTTTAGGGTCGAGTTGTGAGAGGCAGACTAAAAAAAGACCTGGGATGAAGTCAGAGTGAGACCTCAGGGATAAGGGACTGGACAGGGAGACTGCCAGAGATAAAGTAGTATGGAGAGTTGCCATTAGGTGACCAAGGCTATGCAGGCATGTTGAAGCCTTTGTAAGTGATAGGAAAATAAACGAAGTAACCAAGGAGACTGTCATACCTCATAATTAAGGACCATCAAACAATGCAACCCCTCTCCTGGCCCTCTCCATGTTTTTTTTTTTTTTTTTAATAAGTGCAACCCCTCTATCTATTTATTTATTTTTTCAAACAATGCAACCCCTATCGCCCCTATCTTTTTTTTTTTTTTTTTTCAGTTGTGTTTCTGTAAAGCTAAGTCAGGGTGCAGAATTTGCCATTACCAGTTGTATGGTGGGAATACTGTTAGTTTAGGCCATACCTGTGGCTAAATGAGGACATCTGTATATGCACTGTACAGTATTTGTGGATGTGGGAGCATCTCTTGGCCAGTCAGTCAGACCATGTGATTTTTCAGCAGAACTTCACTCATGTAGAATTTAATATATTGTGGCCCTTCATGATCCCACATCCATTACTTATATATTTATATGTGCTGACCATATTTTCTTTATTCCAATAAATGCATCTTTAATGTAAATGCTTCTTTAATATAAATGTTTCAATATTTTGTGTAGTGGAGTAGAGTTTATCGCCTTTTAAGACTAAGGAAAAACAGCTTGATTTTGACAAGGCAGTCTTATAATTTCCGATATTTGAGAGGTAGTAAAATTAATTGTTGTTTTTAAATCTAACGTCAGTTGCTTTGCCAATGAGTGAAATATTGCTGCAACTTTTAATAAAAATACTAAACACACAACCAAAGAACTGCAGCTAAAAAAAGAAAAAAATGCATGCTCCTGGTGCAGGCCAAAAATTATTTGAAACATCTCGACATATTGCATCAGTGGCACATAGTGATGCAGGTTGCCAATTTTTATTCCATCTGACTACAACTGTTGCATGTTTATCTCATTTGTACTGCTGTGTCAATGGTCACTGCCCCTCCGAAACGTCTGCTTGCATCCCTCCACCACCCTGGCGGGTGCGTAGCACCTGTCTAGCAGCAAACTCTCATCCCTTTTCTGTCCAGCTATCAAATGCAGGAGTTAACCTTCATGTACGCAATAGGTCCACTCTGGAACTGCTTTTCACTCTTCCTGCTGCCTATGACCCTCCAGTCTTTTTAATGTTGTGTCCAGGCATCTCAAGATGAACAATCTTGAATTTGGCCCTTAACTTAGTTTTTTGTTGGAGGGAACAGTCGTTCAGGTTTTCTAGCATTTGGTTCCTTCTTCCTTGCATAAAATAATGATTTAAATTGTTGTGGGAACAACATTGCCTAAAAATTACCTGCTGTAGTGTTCATCTGTCATGTTGGACTAGAAGACCTGTTGCCTGGGTATGAATGGCTTGGTAGGCCAGGAACAGCAGTACTGATTTTATACATACAGTACTTTATTAGTTGCCTACTTGCACCAGACCATGAGCAATAGATTTAAACTTCAGCCAGTCTTGGTTAAGATGTGTGTGTGTTTATGACCAAGAAATTAACAAGGGTTATATAAACTGTAGCAGCCAGTTCATAAGTAACCTTGTAATTTTTTAGAAGTGCTATTCCAAGTTTTTTTAAGGGAATGAAGTCTTAAAAGGCGAGAAATATTACTTCATTACTTTTAAAAATAAGGTGGCCATATCACTTTTTTTTTCTTTTTCAAAGATGTCATTGGTAGGTAGGTTATGGCAACATTCCACGAGTTTAGTAAGAAATCATATGTTATTTGGTTGTCTATGCTCCATAAATTAGAATTGGGGGACTGAGGGATGGAGTGGAGTGGGAGAGAATTAACTAGGAGCGGATGTGAGTGAGGTAGGAGGGGAGACCAAGGATGTGATGGAGGGCTGGAGTGAGAGACTAAGGGCCAATTCACACTATACGGTTCGTCTTCGTAGGGTTACAGTTCATTTGCTATGTCACTGTTCACACTATATGTCCATGATCTCGTCAGTCTGCGTGCAGCTGTGGCTCCGAGAAGAAGCCTCAGAAATTAGTGTAAAGCTGCTTGCTGCCACTCATTTTTACACAACTACTTAGGTGACAATGCCACTGATGTTACAACCATGAATGTCACGAACAATGCAAGCTCTTTAGTAGACATAACTAGACAGGGAGGAAATGCTTCACAAGGTGCATTCATTGTAAAAGAAATTTAAAAGATTCTTGAAGTCCCACTGGTTCTCTTCCATGGGCGTAAAGAGGGTTGAGAGAGAACCTACCAATGGTTATGAACAGGATGTTGGGAGAACCTGTGAATGGTAATGGATAGGGTGTTGAGATACCCTATGAATGGTAATGAATAGGATGAAGGATAAAATGCTGTTTGTCACACTGTTCTATTAAAATAGTGAAATATTTAAATATCTTACCCAATTTTTCCAATCCCTCTCCTATTAATTTCCATATTTTTTCTTTCACATGGTTATCGTTGTATTTTCTGTTGCCCATGTCATATAGTTCCTCGTAGCCTCTGACCAGTTCTAATAACTTCTCGTCACTCATGACTGATAGTACTGTTCACGGCCCAAAGCAGTAACAGGCTAAAGTTGTCCTCTATCGTCTGTAAACACACCGTGACTGACACGTATTGATGTTCACACTGATCGGTGGCGGTACGGAGCGTTTCCATACGTATACGTTTCGTTTGTTAGAGATTTCTTCCAAACGTAGGCGATCCGTACGAGTGAAAGCCGCACGAAAGATGAACAATAAACGGAAAATATAGTGTGAACAGCCCCATTGATTTCGATAAAATAATAAATGTACGAAAGCCGTACGGAGACGAACCGTGTAGTGTGAATCGGCCCTAATGTGTGAGGTGGAGGGGGGGGTGTGGAGGGAAACTGAGGGATTGAGTAGAGGATGTAAATTGAAATGGGATGGAGAGAGAAACTAACTAGGAGTGTATGTGAGTAAGGTGGATGTGGGGTAAGAGGGAGGGGGAGACTGAGGATGAGATGGAGGGATGAGTGGAGGTATATAGGAGGGGAGGGTGTAAGTTGGGGGCGGAGTATGAAAGTGAGGTGGAGGGATGGAATAGAGGTATGAGAGGGAGGTGTAAGTGAGGGGGGATGGAGAGTGAGACTAAGTAGGGGTTTGTGTGAGTGAGGTGGAGGTGGGGAAAGTGGCAGGGGAAGACTGAGGATGAGATGGAGGGATGGAGTGGAGAGGTACAGTATATGAGAGAGGGGGTGTAAGTTGGAGGGGGAGGAGTGGAGTAGGAGACTAGAGTGTATGTGAGTGAGGTGGAAGGATGGAGTGGAGAGGTGCATGAGAGAGGAGGGTGTAAGTTGGGGGGTGTAGGAAGATTAATTCTGAGAGTGTATGTGAGTGAGGTGGAGACTGAGGATGAGATTGAGGGATGGAGTGGAGAGAGATATGAGAGGGGGGCGTAAGTTGGGGGAATGGAGAGTAGGAAACATAAGCAGGAGAGTGTATGTGAGTGAGGTGGGGGGAGCTGAGGATGAGATAGAGATGGAGAGGTGTGTGTACGTTGGGGTGTGAAAGACTAACTAGGCGAGTGTATGTGAATAAAATGGAGGGATAGGGGAGGGGGTGTAAGTTGGTGGAATGGAGAGTAGGAAACTTCATCAGGAGGGTGTATGTGAGTGAGGTGGAGGGAGAGGCAGGGGGTGTAATCTGGGGGGAGGGCAAGTAGACGGCAGTGGACAGGGAGATATGTACCCTCACAGGATCAAGGTGTCTGGCTATAGGTAGATATAGCATGTCCACACTTTCACATTGTTATAGTAATATGGCCATTATATTTTTACAGTTTTATTTGTTTGCTTGAGATTATACTCTGAACTTTAGCTTGGCCAAAAATTTTAAATCTTTCCAGCCTGAATTATGAGTTGTAACTTTCTTAAAACAGGATAGTAGGCACAGTGTGAAAAGGATTATGAGTAATAGCATTGCGTTTCTGTGCCTCGAGTTACTCTTATGTAACACAGCTGGAAAAGACTGAAAAATTGGGCCAAGTTAGTGAAGAGTAAATATTGTTGAATGGATGTGATTTTGTTGTTATTTAACATGCATCACAACCAGTCCATGTTGGTATTTTTGAACCTCTTCAGTACTGTTACATCTTGTCTCAGTGTATTGTTGCTGTGTCCCAGATGATTTTATTCTTGCTGCTGCCAGACGATTTTACTCAGCTTAGGAAAGGGGTCTGATACTGAAGGGAGGCTATGTCTCCTCCAGTATGAGATCGCACTCCAAGCTGAATAAAATCGTGTGGCATCAGCAGGAATAAAATGTCCTTATACTGAAGGGGTTAATTGGCTCATGTCTTTTGTATACTGTATGTCATGTTGATTAATGGTCCATTGCTTCCGGTTTAACATGCCTTAGCAAACACAACGTTGCGTGGTGCACACAGTGTTAGCAATGCATGTTAAGTAGCCCTTTTGATCACTCTGTTGTATGCCATGTGTTCTTGTATAGCTCTGCCTGGCATTAGCTGGGCAGAGCAATACAAGACATGGCATCTACACAGTGATTTGAAGGGCACGGTCTTGGAAGCATCTTGGGGTAGGGCGCAGAACCTATCTCGATAAATCGGCCACGAAAATACGGACTGGCAACCCTTCCTTGGGGTTCCCAGTCCTTATTTCTCTGGCCGATTTATCGAGATAGTTTTTTTTTTCACCTTCTTCACTTAAATGGATCCTAGTGGAAATAAAACTCATGTATTATTACCATGTCTTTATTATATACATATACCTTTTTTGTATATTATTTATATATGTATAGTACTTATATATGTATAGCACTTATATATGTATAGTACTTTGAAAAATATCAGAAAGAATACCAATAGACATGAATAGTATGAAGGAGACATCACTTCATACTATTCATGTCTATTGGTATTCTTTTTCTGATATTTTTCAAAGTACTATACATATATAAGTAATTTGTAACATATTCAAAATTTAGCACTTATAAAAAATTATGAACTTAAAAGGACAATATAAAGAGTCATTAAATAATAAAAGAAACATATTAAAAACAAACAAAACAAGACACATGGAGCAGGACAGAGAAAGGACAGGAGGACATAGCAGAGATGACAGGGCAAGAACAGCAGGACATAGAACATGACAGGGAAGGACACAGCACAGATGACAGGGCAAGAACAGCAAGACATGACACAGATGATGGAAGGGCACAACAAGGCATGTCATAGCAAGGCAAGACAAGCAGGATACAGCATGAGATGGAAGGGCAGGACACAAGGTAAGAATAGCAAGGAGGGGAGGACAGGCCAAGGATGGCACGGCACAGCAAGAGTGCAGATGACAGTGCATGGGTGTAGGGGTGGCAGGGCACAAAGCAGGACATAGCACAGATGATGGAAGGGCACAACAGGGCAGGTCATAGCAAGGCAAGACAAGCAGGATACAGCAAGAGATGGAAGGGCAGGACACCCTAGGCAAGAACAGCAGGACACAGGGTAAGAATAGCAAGGAGGGGAGGACAGGGGTGGCAGGGCAGGACAGGAGTGGCAGGGCAAGGCAGGGGTGGCAAAACAGGGCAAGGCAGGGGTGGCAAAACAGGGCAAGGCAGGGGTGGCAAAACAGGGCAGGGGAGGGAATAGCAAGGGTGTAGGGGAGGGCATGGCTGCATATTGCAAGGGTGTAGGGGAGGGCATGGCTGTACAGTGTATTGCATGGGTGTAGGGGAGGGAAGGAAAGTGCAAGGGTGCAGGACAGGTAAGTGATGGCAGGACATGGGTGGAAAGACAGGACATGGTTGACAGAACAGGGATGGAAGGAAAGGACAAGGATGGAAGGAAAGGACAAGGATGACAGGAACAACAAGGGACACCTGGTAAGGAAAAGCAAGGGTGGGGGTGGTAGGGTGGGTTGCAGGGTGGTAGGGTTAGGAAGAGGAAGAAAGAGGGGAGGAAGGGGAAAGAAGAAAAGGGAGAGAAGAACGAGGAGAAGAGGAGGCCTAATACAATAAGGAGGAGGAGAGGAAGCCTAATACAAAAAGGGGAGGAGGAGGAAGAAAAGAAAAGAATGAGGAGGAGGAGGAGGAGGAAGGAAGAAAAGAATGAGGAGGAGGAGGAGGAAGGAAGAAAAGAATGAGGAGGAGGAGGAGGAAGGAAGAAAAGAATGATGAGGAGGAGGAGGAGGAGAAAGGAAGAAAGAATGAGGAGGAGGAGGAGGAAGGAAGAAAAGAATGAGGAGGAGGAGGAGGAAGGAAGAAAAGAATGAGGAGGAGGAGGAGGAAGGAAGAAAAGAATGAGGAGGAGGAGGAGGAAGGAAGAAAAGAAGGAGGAGGAGGAGGAGGAAGGAAGAAAAGAAGGAGGAGGAGGAGGAAGGAAGAAAAGAAGGAGGAGGAGGAGGAAGGAAGAAAAGAAGGAGGAGGAGGAGGGAAGAAAAGAATGAGGAGGAGGAGGAGGAGGAAGGAAGAAAAGAATAAGGAGGAGGAGGAAGGAAGAAAAGAATGAGGAGGAGGAGGAAGGAAGAAAAGAATGAGGAGGAGGAGGAGGAGGAAGGAAGAAGAGGAAAAGAACAACAAAGAGGAGAAGAGGAAGCCTAATACAATACGGGGAGGAAGAGGAAGGAAGAGAAGAACAACGAGGAGGAGAAGAGGAAGCCTAATACAATACTTAACTATATGAAGTACTAAAACACACAGAGAATAAACACTCAACTTTGTTTTCCTTTGTAATATTAATGCCAGCAAGGGGTATCATTAGTTTATGCTTCAAAAACTGCTTGTGGGTCAAATAATAATAATAATAATAATTTACTGGCAAACCCCTATCAGTAATTCCTCATTTAAGATACTTTCACTAAGCACAGTCTCTCTTTTAATGTCACTCAAATATACACTTTTCACAAACTTCTTAATTAATCTCAAATGTGTGCTGTGAAAGATCAATGTTAATTCATCTAAAAATATTATTTTTTTTAAATTTAACATAAATAAATCTTGCTAGTTAGTTCTGTCTTGCATATGATCCTTAAATGCTGGAGAAAAAGTCCCTCTTGCTGGGACCTGACCCTAACTTCACGCAATCAGTAATTTACGGGAATATATATCAATTATTAAATGAGGAATTACTTACTGCTGGCATTATACACAAACAAAACTCACAATTTACACATATTCTGTTTTCAACTGTGTGGAAAATGTGCCACTAGATCTCAGATGATGTGTTTATATATACAGTATTTCAAAGCTATGCATATATATACTGAGGTGTACATGATGGGCCTGTAGAAACAGTTCAGTATTTTTATATCATTTGTATCGTACCATTCATGAAGGCTCCAACATGCATTCATTGGCCATAGTCACCTAATGGTGGCTATCTATGCTGCTCAATCTCTGGCAGCCACCCTATGACCTTGTCTCGTATTTTTGTTCCAGTCAGCCTCACAACCCTAGCCTCGAAATTCACACTTATCACCTTACGCACCCAATTGTTATAAAATTGCGGTGCAGGGCAGACACCTTCAGATGGTGGCACTGATATAACCAGGCCATGTCCAGTGAAAAGGGCCAGATGCTCACTCACTGACCATTTAAGCCCCTGGAATCCTGACTACCTCACACATTTCTCCCTACATAAGTGCTTCAAAATTATCAACTCCAGGACTTTCCTATTCCAGACCAACACCACTACAATACCAGCTGGTGTTCTCAGTGCCAAAAATCCCTCGTGGCTAAACACACAGACACAGGACAACAAGGGGACTCTCAATGCAGAAAAACATGAACACATAAACCACCACCACAACCCAACAAGACCTCCACACAGAGTTATAAGGCTGCCTCCTCCCTCCAGCCTCACTATGTACCTCTTCATAATAACTAATCCCATGAAACAGTGAAATTTTTAGTACTGAGACAGGAATGAGTCTCCTTGATTACTAGTTCAACTGACCCTCCAGTCTGGCCCCACTTTGTCAGAGGAACATAAAAGCATTACGGCCATTCAAACCACCAAGGAAGTTGTACTAGACCTATTACTTGACCACTGCCCCAAATCAGAAAGTTACCTAAATCCAAATAAAATGTGCAACCATTTTTATTTTTCCTCTTTTTTTTCTTATTTCCTTTTTTTTCTGTTAATAATTTATCCTGTACACACTGCCTACCTAGCCACTACAGCCATTCAAAGCCTATAACACTGCACGCCAGCACTAAATTTCACAAGATATAGTCAATCTTTTTTTTCTCGCCCCTAAAACGGCCCCCATTCAGAAGGAACTGTGCTGTGAAAATACATGGAATTTCACAGTACAGGTCATCGGCTCCGACCACCTGCACTTGTCGCAGTCCGCCGATGGCTGTGGCCGTCAACCTCTTATTTTTTTTTTTTTTTTTAATTCCAGTACTTTATTATTTCAGAGTGTACACAGCTTTTTTTTATAAATATATATATATATATATATATATATATACATACAGTAATTTATTTTTATTATTTCACACTGTACCTAGCTACCTATACACACAAGGCCACTACAGACATCCACAAATCTGCAGCCAAACAGGACCCTTTAAAAACCATCACCAGACACCCACCCTTCACAAACAACCCTACCCAGAGAAACACGAATACACCTACTCTCTCTCACCCTCTCTTTACTCTAACTTTGTCTAAAAATGCCTTGTGCTCTCTCTCATGGATCTATCTATCTATCTATTGCCAGACACCTTAATCCCGTACGGGATGGCCACAAACGTATCGCCTCTCTCATGGATGCTGGGTTGTAAGCATAGTATATAAACACTAAAATACGATGCTGGTTATGAAGAAGAGCTATGGAAGGCATGTAATAAAAACCTGCATTACAAAAAGTACTTTAAAAAAATCTATAAGCCAAGAAACTGTTTACAATGCTGGGTGGTAACCATATAATCAAACCATATGTGCTCCCTATGTGTCAACAAGTGGGTTGGTGAAGGGATAATGCCCCTCCCCATAAATAAAAGTCAAATGGCCCCCCCTTACGGGATTATGGCAGCTGGCAGTAGGCAGACAGATAGATATTCTCATCCTATACCCAACACTAAAATTCACAAGGATACATATTTTCTTTCCTACCCCCTTAAAACGGCGCCCATTCCAACAGAACCATACTGTGAAAAACATATGGAATTTCACAGTACAGGTCACCGGCTCCGTCCACCTGCAATACCTGTAGCCGAAGTGCAGATCCACCAGTGGCTGTGGCCGTCATCCACTTTTGTTTCTCTCTCTTTTCTAACTTTATTTCTACTACTTCAGACGGTACATAGCAACTACCTAGATATACATGGCCACTACAGCCAAACAGAAGCCTTCAAAAACCCTCATGAGACACCCACCCTTCAGACACAACCACATCCAGAAAAACACAACCTATCCTCTCTCTCTCTTTTACTCTAACTTGATCTAAAAATGCCCTGTGCTCCTCTCATGGATGCTGTATTGTAAGAATACAGTATATAAGCACTAAAATATGATGCTGGTTTTGAAGAACAGCTATGGAAAGCATGTAAATAGAACTTACATTACAAAGAGTACTTACAACCTATTCTCATCCTATACCCAACACTATTTTTCAGAAGGATACATATTTTTTCCTACCCCCTTAAAACGGCCCCCATTCCAAAGGAACTGTGCTGTGAAAAGCATATGGAATTTCACAGTACAGGTCACTGGCTCCGACCATCTGCAATACCGGTGGCCTAAGTGCAGTCCAGTAGCCCAAGTGCAGTCCGCCAAGTGGCTGTGGCCGTCATCCACTTTTTTCTTTCTTTTTAAACTTTATTTCTACTATTTCAGACGGTACATAGCTACTACCTAGATATACAACAGAAACCTTCAAAAACCATCACCAGACACCCACCCTTCAGACTCAACCATACCCAGAGAAACACAACTCTAACTTGGTCTAAAAATGGCTTATGCTCTCTCATGAATGCTGAGTTGTAAGAATACAGTAAACAGGCACTAAAATATGATGCCTGTCACAATGAAAAGCTATGGAGTGAATGCAGGTCTAATGTTTTGTTTCTGCCAGTGGGACACGTTAAAAAAAAAAAAAAAAAAAACATGAAAATTTGTGCCAAGCTAGAGTGAAATGAGTATACCCAGACTTCAACACAATCATCATCTTTCTCTACTTCAATGCCAACACAATACACAACTCACACACAATGCACTATGCCCACAGTGTAATGCTTCCTGCCACACCACACCACACTCACATTTACCACAGTGTAAGGCCTCCCCCCCTCACCACAACACACTACTACAAACACTCACCACATGTACCACAGTGTAGGCCTCCTCCCACACACCACACCACACTAGCACAACAGACAATCCTTCAACGTATACCTTTGGGGCTGCCAGGGTTTCTGTAGTCAGTCAAGAGGGATTACAAGCCAAGATTTACTAATACATAGCAAATATTCTTCAAAACAGCATAATTTTGATATAATAGGTTTATCATCCACTGACAAAGGAATTCAATTTATCATGAGAATTAATTTGCTGGAAGGGAAGGTTATGACGGCCAATACAGGTGATAGGAGGGTCAGAGGCATGTAATGATTTTAGCACTACAACAACAGGGTCTCTCTATCTCTCATGACAGAAATATTTGAGGTGGGAGCAAAGAACAAAGAATAAACAAGCATTAAGGGGGCCAACTATCAGTACCATGCCTAGTGAAGTGGACTAGTAATCATCGTCATCATCATCTTCGTAACCAATTATTTTTCAATCATCGTAACCATTTTTTTTTTTCTTTTTCAAGCAGTCACTCCTAACCTGTTTATTTATTTTTTTTACACATGGATAAAATGCATAGGGCCCATAAAGCAAAGAGGAAACCCAAGAGAGAGTGAAACTAACTGCAAGCCCAAAGAAATGGCTCATACACTCATTCACTTACCATTCAAATCCTAGTATCTTACACACACACACACACACACACATAACCATGGGGACATCACACATCCTTGCTCTCTCTAATCATAAACCACGACAACCCAACCCAACAGACAACAACACCATCACAAACACCCAAACGATACACAGACCAAGAAAACGCAACAATGAAGGAGAAATATCAACTGCATAGCCTAAGAATCAGCATAACTATAGTAATTCTAAAAACGTATCAACCATTGGCTGTCATGTTGGAGACCTTGCAACTTTATACAACATCGTCTGCCATCATCCAATCCTATGTCACCCCATAAGGAGCGTAGGAAGCCAGGGCTAGGCATACTGCACAAAATTATCTGCTCAACACATAATACTGCTGATTTCTGAGATGCCCTGGGTTGAAAGACAATAGAGACCAGACAGGCAAATTGGTTCTTGCTCATGCTTAGGAAAATATGGCAAATGACTGTGTGATAGGAAGAGATATATCAAAATAGTTTAGTCTATGGGCACCCTAGGATCTCTCCCTAGCTATCTATCAATCTATCTATAGCCTGACGCCCTAATCCATATAGTTATAAAATTTCAAACACGTGCAGCACATTTTTTCCATACATACCGATAAGAGTATAACATATTCCAATTCAACATATAACTATAGTCAGTTTATTTCCATCTGACAAAACAAGGCAACTTTTATCACTTCAGTACTAAATCATTGATGTATAAAATTCAGTATGCCTTAGTGATGGGGTACAGATGAGTCTCCTTGGTTACGAACCTAGTCAAATTAACTCTCCAGTCTGACATTACACTTAGCCATAAAGCTAACGGTTATCTCTGTCAGGTGAAGCAAACTGACTATCAGAATAAATCAACAGAAAT
>NC_136958.1:640000-749059 GCF_032717465.1 Coenobita brevimanus | reverse complement strand
AACTTCATGTGAGTATTTTGTTTAATCGAGCGCTTCATATCGGCATAAAAACTCCTTCATATGAGTATTTGTTTTTTAATCGAGCACTTCATGGCAGCATAAAAGCTCTAGTGTATGAGTATTTTTAATAGAGGGCATCACATCGACATAAAAGCTATCTGTATTTTTTTTTAATCGAGCACTTCATATCAGCATAAAAACTCCTGTACAGTAATCACTCTAATATCCAGACGCCCAATATCCGAACATCCCCTCTATCCGGACATAAGAATGTTTCATACTGTACTTTTTTCCATACTATACTTACCTCATTTCACTCTTTAATGTCCTTTATTGGTGTGAATAGGATGTTAGGAGCTATGCATGTGCAGTAGGAAGGTGTTTTTCTGAGTTAGAATAGGTTAGGGTCCATAAGTACCAGTCCAGGAGCCAGTCACCAGAATGTTTATTATTGTATGAACCTACTTCTAAACCCTCATTTTATGTTTCTTTTGCATTTATTTCAGTCATTTATGTGCCTTATTGGTGTGACTTGGGTCTTAAATAGGTGCTATGCATGTCCAGAGGGAGTTGTATGGGTGTTTCTCTGAGTTAGGGTCCATTAGTACAAGTCCATAAGCTGGGGCCCAATATCCGGACAGAACCAATATCCGGACCTACCTATGGCTCTACTCTTTATTGCATCGGATATTGGAGTGATTACTGTATATGAGTACAGGTATTTCTTTTAATCGAGCGCTTTATATCAGCATAAAAACTGCGTATGAGTACTGTACTGTATTTTTATTTTTATTTTTTTTCCTACTGAGTGCCTTGTATGAGCAGGAAGACTAGTACTAATGGGTACTTTTTCATATCAAGCACCACATTTGCACAGGAAAACTCTGAACATATGTATACTGTATTTCTTTGTACTGGAGACTTTGTGTAAGTGGAATAGCTTATGTATGGGTATTTTTTTCATACTGGGTATGTCATGTGAACAGGAAAATAATTAGAAATCGGTATTTTTTCACATCGAACATCTTGCATGCACAGGAAAGCTTTTGCATGTGGATATTTGTTTGTATTGAGCACTTCGTATAAGTGGGAAAGCACCTATGTATGGGCATTTTTCCATATTGAGCACCTCATATTAGCAGAAAGACTTTTACATATGGGTATTTTTTCATATTAAGACCTTGTATAAATAGAAAGACTTTTTACGTATATGGGTAGTTTTTCATATCAAGCACCCTCGTATAAGCAGAACAACTCTTATGTATGGGTATTATTTCACATCGAGGTCTTGTATTGCCCGGAAGAACTCTTATGTATGGGTATTTTTTCATATCCAGTGCCTCATATCAACAGGAAAACCATTACATACAGGTATTTCTTTGTATTGAGCACTGCCGATAAGAGGGAAAGCTTACATAGACATATTTCATATCGACCTCATTGTATAAGCAGGAAGACTCGTACGCGTGGGTATTTTTTTTTTCATTGAGTGCTGATACAAGGCACTCAGTGGGGAAAAAAAAAAAAAAACATGTTAGAGTCATCCTGCTTAAATGAAGTGGCCACTCCTTATGGGATTGGGACGTCTGATGATAGATAGATAGCCTCGTGTCAACAGGAAGGCTACAGGCAGACCCCGAGATACGATATGCCTAAGATGCGATTCAATTCCCACGCATAGCGATGGGGGTAGAAATACCATCCCTACCCCACTGAACCATGGCCAAACCCCCGTTTTACTTTTTTTAATTTTTTTTTTTTTTTTTTTATTTTTATTTTAAGATTAATTTATAAACTGCATTTAGACGTAGAATAATGTGTTTTAGTCACAGGTGGAGTGAAGACAGTGTCATTTTGGGGTACAGTTTACTAAGTTTGATTTTTTCAGACATATTTAATGAATTTCAGATTTTATTTTTGGGGTTTAGGTGAGGTCTGTCTACCTATCTCATCTATTACCAGATGCCTCAATCCCATTCAGGGGTGGCCACAAACAAATCGCCTCCACGTCGCCCTGTCCCCTGCCATTTCACTGCCCTGCTCCCAACTCACACCCCATGTTTTTAGGCTTAGTTAGCTTGTTTTAAAGCTATTTTAGGGTTAAGGTTAGCTAAGAAACTTGTTTTTGGACTCATTTCCGAGGTGGGTTTTAGGACTTGGTTGGGTGGAAACCCAAGGCACCAAAATGCATCCCTATATACTGTACTTCGCATGTTCACAAATCTACCCTGAGTTTACATGCTATGCCACCTAGTGATGGGTTTTTACTTAAAGCAATTGCATCATTAAACCGGGGTTTGAAGCTGTACTACATATGGATAATTTTTAAACAGGGCACATCTTATAAGTGGGCAGCTCTTATGTATGGGTGGAAGCCAACAGGTCTGCTGTACGTTGGCAGCTCTTATGTGTGGGTGAAGCCAACAGGTCTGTAGAAGTGAGCAGCTCTTATGTATGGGTATTTTTACCTGTGGTGAAGCTGACAGGTCTGTATATCTGGGGATCTTTTTTTCATATTTCTCTCCTTCTGGAATATCTGCTTTTGGAGAGCTCAGAGGCAAAATTCTTATGAAATACAAAGTTGTTCAGGTTGAAATTTTGAATCGATTTTATCATGTCAGCTGTTCCACATTGGCTGACTACATCCAACTGACTGTTATGTGACTTTCTGTTTGGATTATAAAGGAGTCATTTTAGTGACTTATGAAATGCAGAGTTCCTTGACTTGAAATTTTGAGTTGAATTGACATGGTAGCTGTTGCATCAGCTGATTATTTAGCAGTTTTCAGTTTTGTCCATAAGATAAATAAAACAGTTTCACATTCTACGAGTTTCAAAGAAACTTTTTAAATTGGCTGCAGTAGTTTTGCTGCAGGTCTATGAAGATAGTTTCTTCTTATTTCATATTGAGCACCTCGCATAGAGAGGAGGAGTTGCATATGGGTAGTTTTTCATATCCACTACCTCATCAGCAGGAAAACCTCTCTCTCTCTCTCTCTAAATCTATCTATAGCATATCTAACAACAGTATAACCAGACGCCATAATCCCATAAGGGGTGGCCATTTGTCTTTTGAGTTAGTTGTTTTTCCATATGTATATTTTTGTGAATGGAGGGCCTTGTGTAAGCAGGCAAACCAGCCTATAGATATTTTTCCACAAAGCAGATTATATAACCTGGATAATATATCTATCTATCTATTGCCATACTCCATAATCCCATACGGGATGGCCACAAACAAATCGTCTCCATTTCCCTGTTCCCTGCCCCTCCCTGTTCTCATATACCTCTCCACTCCATCCCTTCATCTCATCTTTGGCCTCCCCCTCCCTGATGTATGAAAATATCTTAGCAGGGGGAAGTCCACATATCGCTTTTTTCGGAGTTTCGCTTTTTTCGGAATGGCTTGGGCTCCAGATACTCTGTTCTAGTGAGGTTTTATTGTATGTAGAATTGTTTTAAAAAAAGGAAATATTGGGTAGGGAAATGTGGTGGTGGTGGTGGTGATGATGGTAGGGGTGGTGGTGGTGGTGATGATGATGGTAGGGGGTGGTGGTGGTGGTGGTGATGGTAGGGGGTGGTGGTGGTGGTGGTGATGATGGTAGGGGGTGGTGGTGGTGATGATAGATGGTGGTTGTGATGATGGTAGGTGGTGGTGGTGAGGTGGTGATGATAGATGGTGGTTGTGATGATGGTAGTGGTGGTTTGTGGTAGTAATTATGGTGGTGGTTATCCTGTGTGAAATCAATCATTATCATTGGTGTAACTCTCATCATCATCATCATCCTATAGATAATGTGTATATGTGTGTGTGTGTGTTCTTACCTAATTGTTCCTACCTAATTGTATCTTTACAGGAATGAGTCAAGCTCGTACTGTCCCGTGTTTTAAACCATATTTATCGTACATATCCTTAAATTTGTGAATTGTTTTGGCACAGTATTTCATTTGGTAGTGCATTCTGCTGATCAATTGCTATATTTGGGAAACTAAATTTCCTTACGTCTTTATCACCTCACTATGCAGTTTTTTTGCAGTGTCCTCTTGCTGATGCATCCCCATAGGTTAAGTAATCATTTATGTCTATTTTCTCCTTCCCTGATACGCATTTATATAGCATAATCATGTCACCTCTTTTCCTTCTCTCATGTAGTGTTGGTAGATTCAGTTTTTTTAGTCTTTCTTTGTAGCTTAGATCCCTTCAGCTTGGTACCCATCTTGTAGCAGCCCTTTGAACTTTTTCGATCTTGTCTATGTGTTTTTTGAGATGACTCCAGACTATTGATGCATATTCCAGAGTTGGTCTGATTATTGATGTTATTATCTTTCTTAGCATGTCTTGATTTATGTATGTGAATGCTGTTCTCATATTTGCAAGCAGTGTATACATGTTCCTTACCTTCTCACTGATGTGGTCAGCCAGAGATAGTCTGTTATTGATAATCACACCTAGGTCCTTCTCTCTTTCTGATGTGTGTAGGGTTTTATTTCCTAACTTATAATCCCAATCAGGTCTTTTTCCACTTTTACCAAACTTGATTACATGACACTTGTCCACATTGAATTCCATTTGCCATGTATTACTCCATTTATGAAGTTTATTTAATTCTTCTTATAGCTCTTTACAAGAGTCTGTGTTAGTAATTCTCCTTTGTATTTTTGCATCATCTGCAAACATATTTAGATAGCTTTCATTTCCAGTGTTACTCTCTGTATCATTTATATACACTAAAAACATGATTGGTGCCAGCACTGAGCCCTGTGGAACTCCACTAGTCACTTCTCTTCCATGATGAGTAATTTCCCCTTAGTACTGTTCTCATTTCTCTTTTTATGAGAAAATCTTGCATCCAAAAATACAGTTTGCCTCGAATTCCTCCTTGATGGTACAGTGTCCATAAAAGTCTTTGGTGTGGTACTGTGTCAAATGCTTTCATGAAATCTAAATAGATACTGTCCACTCATCCTTCTCTTTCCTGTAATGTGTCTGTTACTCTGTCATAGTAGCTCAACAGATTAGTAACACATGATTTTCCTTTTCTGAAACCAAACTGTCTTTCTGTTATGATATTGTGTTCTTCTAGATGATTTACCCAAGCTTTTCTTATAAGCTTTTCTAATACCTTGCTTACAACACTGGTTAGTGATACTGGTCAGTGGTTGAGTGGATTTTGTCTATTCCCTTTCTTGAATAAGGGAACAATGTTTGCTTTCTTCCAAATATCAGGTAGTTTACCTTGTCTCAAGGATTTCTTGAAAATTAAAGATAATGGTTTACTTAACTCCTTTGCACATTCATGTATCACCCAACATGAAATTTCATCAGGACCATTTTGCTTTTCCTTTGTCTAATTTCCTTAACTCCTCCTGTATTACTTTTTCTGATATTTGTATATCTGGTAGTGTGTGTGGGCATGCATGTTCCACATAGTCCCTCTAAAATTTTTTTTCTTTAAAAACTGATTGGAAATTCTTTAAATTCTTTAGTGCTTCTCAAATATCCTTCTCTTGTGTATAGGTGATTCCCTTGTCCGTAATGGATTATATTTTATTTTTTACTTTGTGTGTGTGTGTGTGTGTGTCTAATGAGAGAGGAGGTAAGGAGGGATGGAGGGGAGAGAGGAGGTAAGGAGGGATGGAGGGGAGAGAGGAGGTAAGGGGGGATGGAGGAAAAGTGTTTTTCAAGGAGGAGGAAGAGGGAAGGAAGATTGATGACAAGAGATGGAGAGAGAAGGAGGAGAGAGGAAGGAAAGAAAAAAAAAAAGGAAGGAGAGAGAGAGGTAGAGGAAAGATGGGGGGAACTAGTGGGGGTGGAGGGAAGGGAGGATGTAAGGAGGGAGAGGGACAGGAGGAAGAGTGCTTTTCAGGGAGGAGGAAGAGGTGGAAGGAAGAAGGAAGACAAAGGAGAGAGAGAGAGAGAGAGAGTGTTGGAGGAAAGAGGGGGGAGAACTAGTGGGGGTGGAGGGAAGGGAGGATGTCAGGAGGGAGGAGAATTGGAGGAAGAGTGCTTTTCAGGGAGGAGGAAGAGGTGGAAGGAAAAAGGAAGACAAGGAGGAGAAGGAAGGAAGGAAGGAGAGAGAGAGAGAGAGGTGGAGGAAAGAGGGGCTGTGAAGGGAGGGAGGAGGTGGTGGAGGAGGTGTAGGTGGAGGAAACTAGTGGGGGGAGGGAGGGAGGGAAGGAATGCGGGGGTAGGTGGAATGTGCCGGCTTTTGGTCAGTCAGGCTCCAGCAATTACAGGGGAAGGGTCTGCAATTTTGGTAAGATATTTTTCCTTTCTCTTTCCAATAAGTATTTTTTCTCTCCAGTAATTACCTTTCTCTCTCCATTAATTGCTTCTGTGGTGATATTGATTTTAATTTGTATTGTAAACAGGCCTGAGTGTTTCTAAAGCCTACTCAGATGATTGAAAGGGTAAGAAAGTAACATAACAGAGCTGGGTGTGAACTCTGGGGTGGGGTGTATGTATGTGGAGCTTGGGTTGTGTGTGTGTATTTGTGTGTGTGTGTGTGTGTGTGTGTGTGTAGATTTTGGGTGTGTATGTATGTGTGTAGATTGGGGTGTTTGTGTGGAGTTTGGATTGTGTATGTGTGTGGATTTGGGTGTGTGTGTAGGGTTTGGGTGTGTATGTGTGTAGATTGGGGGTGTATGTGGAGATTTTGGGTGTGTGTGTGTGGATTTGGGGGTGACTGTGTGGAGTTTGGGGTGTCTGTGTGTGTGGAATTGTGGTTTTGTTTGTGTATGGAGATTTTGAATTTTTTGAGATTTTCTTGTGATGGCTTATAAGGAATATTCTTTTTCAGGGGTGTGAGTTGGGGAGAAGGCAGCCTGATAGTGAAGAAGAAGAAAAAAAGACCTGGATGTTCAGTAATTGGCCATGTAGCTGTAGAGAGACTGCTACCACAACCACAACTACTGCAACCACAACTACTGCAACCACAACTACCACAACCACAACCTTCTTTGGGGGACATTTAATTGGATACTTACTAGGTGAATATGCCAGAACCTTCTGTTTTATCTATCTATCGCCAGATGCCTCAATCCCGTTTGGGGTGGCCACAAACAAATCACCTCCACGTCGCCCTGTCCCCCACCATTTCACTGCCCTGATCCCAACTCACACACCCCTCTCTCATATACCTCTCCACCCCATCCCTCCATCTCATCCTTGGCCTCCCCCTCCCTCTTCCACCCTCCACCTCACTCACATACAGTACACTCTCTTCGTCAGTCTCTCACCCTCCATCCTCTCCACATGGCCAAACCACCTCAGTGTGTTCCTCATAACGCTTCCTATCACATCCACATCCACACCACAACGTTCCTTTATATCCTCATTCGTCAGCCTGTCTCTCCATGTGACTCCAAAGGCTCCTCTTAAATAACTCATTTCCACTGCTCTCACTCTTGACTTGTGTCCTTCCAACAACGTCCAAGCTTCACTTCCATACGTTAGAGTTGGTATCACAATACTGTCATGTAGTAACTTTTTCACTTGCATGCTCACTTCCCTGTTTCTTATCACTGCTTTCAAAGAACCAGCAACCTTTCTTCCCTGCTGTACCCTTTCAAGCACTTCACCCTCCAAACCTCCATCCTTACTCATCACACTACCCAAGTACTTAAACGTACTCACATTTTCCAATTCCTCACCATCCAACCTCGCTGTACATTCACTGACTTCACCTCTCTCAAAGACCATCACTTTACTCTTCCCTACATTCACCTTTAGATTCCGTTTCTTACACACACTCCCAAACTCATCCACCAAGCCTTGCAGCTCCCCTTCGTCTTCACTTAACAACACAGTATCATCTGCAAACAACAGTACAGGGAGTTTCCAAACACTATCCTCTCTCACCAGGGCCACTCCAACATCCACTACCCTACCTTGTATCTCTTTTATTACCCCATCCATGTACAGATTGAACAACCATGGAGACATGACACATCCCTGTTTCAACCCAACCTTCAAAGAGAAAAATTCACTTAGTTCACCATCCACACGCACTGCAGCCTTAGCACAATCATACATACTCTTCACAGCATTCAACAACTTCCCATCTACTCCATATATTCTTAATACTTTCCACAATCCTTGTCTATCCACCCTGTCATAAGCTTTCTCCAAATCCATGAAAGCTGCATACAACTTCTTTCCCTTCTCTAGAAACTTTTCCACTAAAGATCTAAGAATGAATATCTGATCTACACAACCTCTTCCCTTCCTAAAGCCTCCGTTTTTCTCCAACTAATTCCTCTGTTCTTTCTCTAACTCTGTCAATAAGTATCCTACCATACACTTTTCCTATTATACTAAGAAGACAAATGCCCCTATGATTACCACACACTTCTTTTTTCCCTTTTCCTTTGTACAAGGGAATAATTATACCTGACTTCCAATCCTCCGAGACTCTACCTTCCTCCCAGGCCAATCTGCACATCTTCCACATCCGTTCTACCACTATCTCTCCCCCATGCTTCAGCATTTCACCACACACTCCATCAATTCCTGGGGCTTTCCCCAATTTAACTTTCTTCATTGCTTCCACAACTTCTATCCTACTGATTTCTTCCTGTCTTCTCACCCTCCTTCTCCCAGCCATTCCCCAGCCACTTACTCTCATTACTTCCATCCTCTATGTTCAACAGTTCCTTAAAGTGTTCTCTCTATCTGCTCACTTTTTCTCCCTTCTCCACTAGTAATCTACCATTTTCATCTTTCACTCCCCTGCTAACTTCACTTCCACCCTGTCTTCCTCTCTTCACCTCTTTCCAGAACATTTTCTTACAGTCCCTCCACTTTACACTCAAATTCCTTCCAAATTCCTCATCCACTCTCTTCTTACTCTCTCTTACTAATCTTTTCACCTCTCTCTTTCTTTCTACATATAACTCTCTCTTCCGCCTCTCAACTTCTTCCACGCCCCTATTTCTCATCCATTCATTGTATGCTTTCTTCTTTTGTGCCACAGCCTGTCTCACCTCTTCAGTCCACCACGCTGTTCCTTGTACCCCCCTCAGTCTTCTCTTATTATTATTATTGTTATTTTAAGCATACTACTTCCACCTGGCTTTTGTGGAGGGGTTAGGTATATCTTTCCCAGCTAATTTCTAAAAATAATTTGAGTTTTTAGTGACAGATTCCCAGCCTTCACAGTTTATGGCCAAGTGTAGCCTGATTGGGAGGGTAATTTTGACTAGTAACCAAGGAGACATTCCATACTCATGACCAGGGCTCTCTGTAAAATCTCTAACCCCTTTTCTGTTAATGACCAGGTGTAGTCAGATTGGAAGGGTAATTTTGACTAGTAACCAAGGAGACTTATGACCAAGGCTGTTCGTAAAGATCCCTAACCCCTTTTCAGTTACTTTATGGCCAAGTGTAGAGATTGGAAAGGTAATTTTGACTAGTAACCAAGGAGCTTCATGACCAAGGCTGTTCGTAAAGATCCCTAACCCCTTTTCAGTTACTTTTTTGGCCAGGTGTAGTCAGATTAAATCATTCCATAACTAAGGTTCATAAAATTCCATGCAAAGACTATGTAAAGATTCCTAACTCCCTTTCAGTTACTTTATGGCTGTGTAGTCAGATTGAGATGGTAATTTGGGCTAGTAACCAAGGAGACTCATTCCTTAACAAAGGCTAAAATTCCATGCAAGAATAGAATTATGTAAAGATCCTTTAGCCTTTTTTTCAGTTAATTTATGGCCAAATGTAGAGATTGGAAAAGTAATTTTGACAAGTAACCAAGGAGACTCATGACCAAGGCTCTTTATAGATCTCTGACCCTTTATTCAGTTACTTCTTGGCCAAGTGTAGTCAGATTGGAAAGGTAATTTTGACTAGTAACCAAGGAGACTCATTCCCTAAGACTCAAATTTCATGCGACAACTTTTCAAAGATCCCTAACTCCGTTTTAGTTAATGCCAGGTGTAGTCAGATTGATGCTTTTGATGCGTATTTTGACTAGTAACCAAGGAGACTCATTCCCTAACCAAGGCTCCAATTCCATGCAGCAACTATTCAGAGATCTCTAAGTCCTTTTCAGTCAGTGGTTGGCCAGGTGTAGCTAGATTGGAAAGATAATTTTGACTAGTAACCAAGGAGACTCATGACCAAAGCCCTATGTAATGATCCCTAGCCTGATTTCAGTTACTTTATGGACAAGTGTAGTCAGATTGGGAGGGTAATTTTGACTAGTAACCAAGGAGACTCACAACCAAAGCCCTACGTAGTGATCCTTAGCCTAATTTCAGTTACTTTTTGGCCAAGTGTAGGCAGATAGGAATGGTAATTTTGACTAACCAGGGAGACTCATTCCCTAACTAAGGCTAGTATTCCATACAGGAACTATGTAAAGATCCCTCACCCCTTTTCAATAAGCTGATGGCAAGTAGTAGTCAGATTGATGGTAATTTTGACTAGTAACCAAGGAGACTCATTCCTTACTCATGACCAAGGAGGCTCTTCATAATTTTCAGTTTATGGCAAAGCAGTCAGATTGGGGGGGGGTAATTCTGGCTATTAACCAAGGAGACTTATTCTTTACTCATGACCAAGGCTTTGTAAAGATCCCTAGCCCCTTTTCAGTTAATTGATGGGCAGGTGTAGTCAGATTAGGAGGGCAGTTTTGACTAATAACCAAGGAGACTGTCACAATAGCTTTGCCCAGGTGTTCATTCCTTTGTAAATTATTTCACATAGCGCATTGGCAGGAAAAAAGCAATGGTATGGCTGTACAGTCATCCCATAGCACTTCTTTGTGACTAGCATCATGTTCTAGTGTTTATCTGATTACAATTCAGCATTCAGAATGGAGAGATGGCAATTTTAGGCCAAGGTAAAGTAAAAGCAAGCTAGTAACGAAGGAGACTCATAGCACTTGTTCATGACTAGCATCAAATTTTAGTTGTAAATTGGAATAGTAACCAAGGAGACTTATTCTTGACTCAAAACCACAGCTCGTCAGATGCAACCACATCTTCGTATTTTTTGTGGGAGTGACCAGTCAGATTTTAGTAGTTGTAAATTGGAATAGTAACCAAGGAGACTCATTCCTAACTCATAACTACAGCTCGTCAGATGCATACACATCTTCGTATTTTTTTGCAGGAGTGACTGATTCAGAAGTGGCTATAGGTATAAAAACAACTTTCCACTTTGAATACTTGGCTGTAACAAAATTTTATTAGAATATGATGCTATGCCCTTCTTTTTTGGTTTAAAATATCATAGCATCATGAATTTTGAATTGTAACTGTAGATGAGTAGAATGTTGCTAGTCATGAAGAAGTGCTGTGGAAAGGGTACTCTATAGCATTACCTTGTTCTGCCACTGAACTGTGTGAGATTGACTGCGTAAGGCAAAATATAGGCCAAGTAGAAGGTAGAAGAAGTAGTGCTATTTACTGTATAACTGTCTACTCTAAATGTGAATAATTTGTATTATGTTCCTACAATCATTGCAGTGGTGTTCCTGTGGCGGCCTTGGGTTTGTGTGGGTGTAAGTGAAGTACAAGAAAGCAGGGTTCCAGAGAGATGGCAGTGTGATGGCGGTTCAAGAGGAGTGAAGGGAGACTGCCTGGAGAACTCAGAGTAGCAGAGGGGCCACGACTGCTTGGAGAGGTTGAAATCTGTTGTGATGGGTATAGTACTGTCTCCTGTCTCTCCTGTCTGTTTTTCCTGTCTCTTGTCTGTCCCTCTTGTCTTTGTCTCTCTTGTCTTTTTCTCTCTCATGTCACTCTCTCATGTCTGTCCCTCTTGTCTGTCTGTCTCTTATGTCTCTTTTCTGTCTTTCTCTTGTCTGCCTCTCCTGTCACTCCTGTTTGTCTGTTAGTGTAGGCAGGTAACTATGGAGGGTTGAATTGAGCAAGGACACTCATTCTTACATTATAGCCAAGAATGAGATGGAGGGATGGAGTGGAGAGATGGGGGGGGGTGTAAGTTGGAGGGATGGAGAGTAGATACAAGTAGATATGGGAGTGAGAATGTGTGTACGAGGGATGAGTGTGGGTAGATATGGTGGAGGGAGGGTGTGAGTTGGAGGGATGGAGATGAGAGGGGGGGTGTGAGTTGGAGGGATGGCAGTGAAATGGCAGAGGACAGGACAGTGTGGAGGAAATTTGTGGCCACACCTTACAGGATTAAGATGTCTGGCAATAGATAGATTAGATAGATATATAACTGAATTTCCAGCAAGCACACTGTATTGATGTGGGAGTGGTAGTTATGTCCAGTGAAAACATGTAGTAACCAAGGAGACTCATTCATACCTCCATAACTATAAAATTAATGAAACTGTAATTAATTAAGTACTAAATTTGTGAGAATGGGCCAGTTCCACCAGGTGAAGGACAGACTACAGTATAGCTAAGTGGCAAGATTATTTTTTCCTTGGTTAAGAAATCTAAGTGAGATGGAAACACAGATTTTACTCTTAAATTGGTATAGCTTTTTGTCCTTTTGTGGAGGGATACAGCTTAATGCCAGATTGACATTATCTTGCCTGTACACCTTTCTCATAGCCCAGAGGTCAGCAACCCTTAAAGCTACAAGAGCCATTTAGTTTAAAGTTTCAAAAAATGTAGTACTCTTGGAGCCGCAATACAGAAAATTCTCATAAACCGAAATCTGCAGTATTCTAAATCTAAACAAAACATTACGGTGATATTGTTTGATCTGCTTATAGTATAGATCTTATCAAAGTTGAATGAAAAATCTAATGTTGCCTTGCATGTATAATATGATGCCTTTGTTCTGAAAGAATAAATGGTTATTTATGAAGCTCCTGGAGCCGCAAAAGTGTCCTAAGAGCCTCGTGCGGCTTCTGAGCCGCAGGTTGCCGACCTCTGCCATAGCCCTTCTTTAGCATAATTAACAAGTCATTTAGATACGTGTGTTAGAGCAGTTAACAGACTATACAGTAGACTATGCAAGAAAGATTAGGGAACAGTTGATACGTTATGACCTAAGTTTTATCCAGTGTGGGTGAAGGCATTGGTAAAGTATACGGTATATCTACATAGGTGCAGTCATAGAAATTTACTGTCCATTGCATTGGGCATGTGGAGAGAATGGAGGATGACAACTGGATGCAGCGGGGGAGAGGTGTGTGTGTTGAGGGTAGAGTTAAGGGGTAAATTGAGATGGTTTTGGGAGGCAGGATGGGGCTGGAGTGTATTGGTGTTGTGATGTGAAGGGGATAGACTGAGATGGTTTGGGAGGAAGGATGAGACTGGAGTGCAGTGGTGTTGTGATTAGGAGGGGTAGAGTGAGATGGTTTGGGCATGTGGAGAGGATGGGGGATGACATTTGGGTGCGGAGGGTGAGAGGTGTGAGCATGGAGGGTAAAGTTGAGAGGCAGACTGAAAGACCTGGGATGAAGTCAGTGTCCTCAGGGATAAAGGGCTGGACAGAGAAGCTGCTAGAGATCAAGCAGCATGGAGAACTGCCATTAGGTGATCAAGGGTGATGTATGGAAGCATCTTGGAGTTTTTATAAATGAATGAATGAAGGAAATAAGTTCCTTTTTCCCGCTCCATTAGGCGGGTAAAGATGTTGAGGTATAAATGTAAGTCTATCTATCTATCTATTGCCAGACGCCACAATCCCATAAGGGGTGGCCATTTGACTTTGAGTTATTTGTTTTATGGTGCTTCCTCTATTATTTCTTTCCCTGTCCTTCCTTTCTGCACCCTTCCTCACTCCAGCATAAGGTGAAAAAGATCAGGATGAAGGAAAATGAAGATTGTTCCTAGCTAGTTTGCTGTTTGCATTTGCTTAACTTGAATAGGGAAGTAGCATTATACTGTATAGGAATAAATGCATTGGTTACTAGGCATATTTGGGTGTTAACATATTTCACTGAGAAACTTATTTACTAGAGCCCTTAACTCAGTTTTGGGTTCATGCTTATCTGGATATGAATCTAGGAGACTTCATGCTAAAATTCCCCTTCTGCAGTCCACCATCCTCCTTCTGAGAGATAGGTAGATATGTGTATGGCAAGAATATTAACTGATAGACTCCTTGAAATGGCTGGTTTGATACAGCCTTCAGTATGTCCTTCAGCCTAAGATTTAACTAGTGTTGATGGTTGAGGTAGCACTGGCATTGTAGTTCAAGGGTGGAGTTGTAAAGCATGTTTGTACTTTAGGGCAGTACGACGAGGGCAGCTTGATGACAGAGAAGGCCACCCCTGCTGTGGTGGTGTCGGGTGGTAGACATCCACCACCACCACCACCAGTGATGAAGGGGAGCAACTTGGCTGAATACTACAAGATGAGTACATTTAAAAATGTTATACTTAATCACTTAGGTGCCAGTCAGTTGAAATAACCATTGATGGGCCAGTGGAGTGTTTTATACATAATGTATAGTTTTCTGTAAATCTTGCTGTGGTGCTGCTTTTGCTAATTGCCAGTTGGTTGCAGAACTTGCCTCAGTAGGTGTTAGTCAAAATGCACTGCAACTTGTGCTTAAATAGCTGAGGAAGCTAAAGTTGCAAGAATCATGCAGAACATTAAAAACTCAATTTTGCTAAGTGGAATTATTTGCAGTAAGTGTGCTGCAGTTAAATTGGCAGTGCTAACAACCATATTCCAGGAAATGATCACTGCCACCCCTTGTGCCTTAGGTTTTTCTTAACTTTTCCATATAGTTTTAAGTCTTTGGAGACTTGCAACAGAAGCCATATAGCCATTATTACCCCATCAGTAAATAAAATATCCCCAGAGCTGGATAAAACCATTGGCTGTGGCAGGAGTGAATTAACACACAACAGGAAGCTCCCTGACATCTCTTCTGTAATGATTTATTTTAGGGGTTAAACTTAAGTCAGTTGGAGACCCCTGCATTCAAAAGGAAGCTCCCTAACACCTCTTCCTTAGCTATTTATCTAGGGAAATCAGTGGTGTGATAGTAAAGCCTTGTCTTATATGCAGATTTCTAAGTTCCATTGGTACTTGTTGTTCTCTCAAATGCCTTGATTTTATTTTTAATGGAGAGTAACAGTTGGGTGTGGAAGGTGATAAGTGGCAAGGTTGAGGGTAGGGGTGAGAGGCAGACTGAAAAAGACCTGGGAAGAGGCCATAGGGTGTGACCTCAGGGCTAGAACTGAATAGGGAGGCTGCCAGAGATTGAGCAGTGTGGAGAGCTGCTATTAAGTTATGAAAACCGACGCATTCAAGCATGTTGGAGCCTTTATAAACGATATGATAGCAGTATTTCCAGAGTCTATATAAACGATACGAGAGCAATATTTCCAGAGTCTATATAAACGATACGAGAGCAATATTTCCAGAGTCTATATAAACGATACGATAGCTGTATTTCCAGAGTCTATATAAACGATACGATAGCTGTATTTCCAGAGTCTATATAAATGATACGATAGCTGTATTTCCAGTCTATATAAATGATACGATAGCTGTATTTCCAGTCTATATAAATGATACGATAGCTGTATTTCCAGTCTATATAAATGATACGATAGCTGTATTTCCAGAGTCTATATAAATGATACGATAGCTGTATTTCCAGTCTATATAAATGATACGATAGCTGTATTTCCAGAGTCTATATAAACGATACGATAGCAATATTTCCAGAGTCTATATAAACGATACGATAGCAATATTTCCAGAGTCTATATAAACGATACGATAGCAATATTTCCAGAGTCTATATAAACGATACGATAGCTGTATTTCCAGAGTCTATATAAACGATACGATAGCAATATTTCCAGAGTCTATTAATCCTGTATTTTTTGAACTGAAGATGTAGCCTTATTAACCCCATCAGAGCTGTAAGTCCTCCCTGAGTTTTAAAATGCCTGGTGGTGGCAAGAATAAAACAATAAATCAATAAGGAAGAGGTGTTAGGGGAGGTGCTTCAAGAGTACCAGCCCCTGAGTTGTAAAAATTGCCAAGTACTGTAGTAGCAAGAATAAAACCAAAAATATATCACTAAGGAAGAGATGTTGGGGGAGTCAGGGAATTGGAAGTACTGTGTAAGTTTGAATTAATCTTTTTTTTTTTTTTTTTTTTTTTTAATACAAAATGCCTGCGTCTTTCTCCTTCTGCCTGCGTCTTTCTCCTTCTGCCTGCGTCTTTCTCCTCCTGCCTGCGTCTTTCTCCTCCTGCCTGCGTCTTTCTCCTTCTGCCTGTGTCTTTCTCCTTCTGCCTGTGTCTTTCTCCTTCTGCCTGCGTCTTTCTCCTTCTGCCTGCGTCTTTCTCCTTCTGCCTGTGTCTTTCTCCTTCTGCCTGTGTCTTTCTCCTTCTGCCTGTGTCTTTCTCCTTCTGCCTGCGTCTTTCTCCTTCTGCCTGCGTCTTTCTCCTTCTGCCTGCGTCTTTCTCCTTCTGCCTGCGTCTTTCTCCTTCTGCCTGCGTCTTTCTCCTCCTGCCTGCGTCTTTCTCCTCCTGCCTGCGTCTTTCTCCTCCTGCCTGTGACTTTTCCTTTTACCAGTGACTGTATCTCCTTTCTCTCTCCTTCCTGTCCTCTCTCTACTGTTCCACCTTTTCTTGATATTTCCATAATTCTATTGGCCCTACATTTCCCCCCTACTATCAGGCTAGACATTTGGTATTATGCCATGGATAGTTTAAGGCTCTGCCATTAACACTGCCCCATCCTTCCTTCCTCCCTATCCTCCCCTTCCTCCCTATCCTTCTTTCCCTGTCCTGCCTTCCTCCCTATCCTGCCTTCCTCCCTATCCTGCCTTCCTCCCTATCCTGCCTTCCTCCCTATCCTGCCTTCCTCCTTGTGCATTAACACCAAACTGTTTCATCACCAAGCATCTTCATGGCCAAAGCTGCTCCCATGCCAGTCTTGGTGCCATGTAGCCAGTGTGACTTGGTGCAGGTTCGTTGGTGCTGGTTCCCTGGTGCAGGTTCCCTGGTGCAGGTTCATTGGTGCTTCCTACTGTGACACTCTTAAATGCAGTGGCCAGGCATCTTGCACTGAATGGTTCTTGACTTTGTTCATTTCTTGTTTGGGAAGATTTTTTTGAACTGTAGTAGCTTCCTCATGTAATGCAGACTTTGAAATAGTCTCCAGAATTACTTCAGTAGATATAGATAAATAGATATAGATGGATAAAGCACTCAGGGAGTATGGTGAATTATCTTTAGGTGTATTAGCAGTGGTTATAGTTTCTGCCGTCTTTCTAAATCTGGCCATCGTCAAAGTCGTTCAGTGAGTTAAGGTGGTGGTGTCTGATGCTTTGAATGTGTCAGGTGGTTGTGCTGCTGTGTTTACTGTAGGTGCCTGGTGGTGTAGTGGGTTAAGGTGGTGGTGTCTGATGCTTTGAATGTGTCAGGTGGTTGTGCTGCTGTGTTACTGTAGGTGCCTGGTGGTGTAGTGGGTTAAGGTGGTGGTGTCTGATGCTTTGAATGTCAGTTGGTTGTGCTACTGTGTTTACTGTAGATGCCTGGTGGTGTAGTGGGTTAAGGTGGTCCAGCCAGATGTGTTGTGGAATATTAATAGGTCTGTTCACCTGTGGCAAAGCTAACAGGTCTACAAGTGTTACTTTTTTTCTCTCCAAGGAAAGTGTAAATATCTGCTCTTGGAGAGCTTTGAGTGATTTTATGAAATACAAAGCTGCTCAGCCTGAACTTTTGTTGATTTATCATGTCAGCCATTGCCTAAGCTGACTGTTGGGTGCATTTCAGTTTGACTTTAAGGAGGCATTGTAGTGGCTTATGAAATACAAAGTTGCTCAGCTTGAAATTTTGAGTTGATTTGATAGGTCAGCTGTTGCATCAGCTGATTATTAAACAGTTGTCAGTTTTGGCCATAAGGAGGCATTTTAATACAAGTTTCACATTCTGAGTTTGAAAGAAACTTAAATATTGACTGCAGTCTGTGCAGATAGGCTCTTGTTGTTTAGGTACAGAATTTAAACTTGTGATCTTGTGTTTAGGTAATCCAGTTGGCTGGTGTTTGAAGGTTAGGTGTGTGTGTGTGTGTGTGTGTGTGTGTGTGTTAGATTAGGTCAGTGGGTGTAGGTGTAGAGTAGGTCAGTGGGTGTTGTAGATTAGGTCGGTGGGTGTGGGTGTACATTAGGTCAGTGGGTGTAGGTGTAGAGTAGGTCAGTGGGTGTGGGTGTAGATAGAAACACAGCTAATGTGTTGTTGTATTTGCAGGAAACAGATGGCGTCTAACAAGATCTATGAAGAAGATATCAAGATGGCAAGATGAAGCCAGCTGGGTAAATAAGCCAGCTGGGTAGAGGAATATGCTGTATGTTTGAAGAAGATTGGTAATGTGTTAAAACTGCATCTCAATCATTTTGCTTTAACTTGGCCTAAAAATACCTTGCTAGTCACGAAGAAGTGCTGTGGAAAGGTTTCAACGACCTAAAATTACCATCTTTGAATCGTGTTTAGCTATACTGTATTAGATCAAAATTAGTGATGTTAGTCATGCAGTGTGGTGGAAAGGTTGTAGAGCCAGTGAACTAAGTGAAGTCAGCTGTCAAAGGATATGTCTTGGCCAAGTTTAAGTGAAAGAACTGTAGTTGTGTGTACAGAAAGTCCTCGTTTATGCTAGTCATGAAGAAGTGCTGTTTTCATGTACTTTAAATCGAAGTAATTGTCAATGTGTTCCCTGGCTGGTTTATATGGTAGTGCTGAAGTGATGTATTTTGTGGCCAGGAGAACAGGAACATGTTGGTCTGCTGGCTGAATTGGCCCTTATCCTGTAGTCCACCACATTCCTTTATGGGATGATAGGGAGGTATTAGACTAGTAACCAAGGAGACTCGTGTACTCCACCATCCTTGGAGGATAAGGGAGGGAATTGGGGCATGTTTTGTTTGATGGCATTGTGAATTGAAGTACGTTGTTGATCAACCCCAGTCTGCCTGGCCAAGCAGACCTATCAACCACAGGCAAGCAACAGCCTTGCCACCTCATTTAATGAACCAGTGTTCCCTTGTGGCTGACAGTGCCCTGCAACGGCAAGGTGCGTTGAATAGTGTGGAGGTTCGGTTCCTGGATGGATGCTGCATTTGCATAATCCAGTTAACATGGGCACCATAGCAGGCCCCACATCACCCCATTATTTGGTGATATGGTTACCACCCAACATTGTAAATGGTTTCCTGGGTTGCAGGAAACCATTAGGCCTGTCACCTGGTGTAAAACCACATGAAGTGGAAAGAAGAGAAAAAGTGACAGGAAGGAAAGGGAGAAGTAGGGAGTGAGGACAAACAGAATGATAAAGTTGAAGGAAGAATAGGTAGTACTACAGTGCAACCTCAAAAGTTTGCAAACCTCTAAAGTTCAATTGCCTTAATTTATGAAAAATGTCATTTTTATTTACCAAAACTAGCTCAGAAATAACCAGAGACTAGTAAAAAAAAAAATACCCAGCTACACCCATCTGGTACTGATGACCTCACCATAAAGCGTGTGGTCACCCATAATAATAATAATTTCCTTTCCTCCTCTTGGGTAAGCTCTTTATTATTTGAGTCAGTTTTATCGTATCCAAATTTGACCATAATTGTGGCTTCAAACAGGTGTCCTGGCTTTACCAATTAGTGCAGTGCTGGGAACAAAAATGATGCAGTATAAGAATGCAGCCACAAGTACTTAGTGTGTGTGTTGTGAAATGACTGGTGATGGAAACTACCATGTATGACAAATTTGACAGTTCTCAGTGCTGTACCAACTGAAACTAGAGTAAATAACTCATTGCAGGTGTTGTCAAAGATAGCGGTGGTGTTAAACCTGACAGTGTATGACATTACAAAGCAGTGTGATAAGGTTTTTAAGTTTTTGAGTGGAATTATGGTAAATATTCCTTTATCACGCAACACCATGCAACACCACTTGTCAGACGTCAACTGATTTTATTCACTTTTGACTGAAGCATGATTGTTGGTAGGCAGCAGTCTTAGTGTAATTCTAATAGATCATTTGCATCACAGTTAAACCACTGTGCAATCTATTTTTGAGTAGATATAAACCACCACCATCTTCCATTTTTTTTTCACACACACACACAATGTACTTATGTATTTCATCACTGAGATTGCAGTATTTCTGCAAGATTATAGTAATGCAGACTGGCAGTAATTGTACGTATCATAAAATGTCATAAAATAAACTGTGTAATCAGTGCACAATATGTGAAGTGTAGCATCACGTATGGGTTGGTTATATGGTTACCACCCAGCATTGTAAATGGTTTTCTGGCTTACAGAAAGCCATTAGGCATGTTACTCAATGTAAAGCCACCTGAAAAGGAAGGAGTAATAAAAATTGACAGGAAAGATGTGAGAAATAGGGAGAGAGGAGGACAGAAACAAAAATAATGGAGATAGTGGGCAGTGCTACATCAAGGAGTGGATGGTGGTTGCTGAAAGATGTAAATATTCATGTTCAGTACTGTAGTTTTTACGTAAATAAATGAATGCATAATTACTGTCCCTTACAACTTACTGATTGATGTTAAATATGAATACAACTGCAAAGTGTTTTAGAACAAGGGGACATACACAAGATGAGGAAAGGAAATGTGAAAGAAACACTTCATGGTTTGTAGCTATTATAGTACTGATCCTTGAGTTAAGAGATGAGATAAATGGTAGTGTTAACAATGGAAAATAGGATGCCTGAAGCCAGCTAGTTAGCCCAGACAACAAAGCTTGTGTCAAAAGCATGTCTAAACCATGAGAATTAAGACAGCCACAGAAATGCTTTATTAAAAGTTCAAATTTTTCAAAAGTATCAAAAGGACACAAGAACTTCGAATTTAAGAGGTTGCACTGTATATCAAGTGAGTGGATGATCACAGTCACCTACCGCCTGCAGGACTAGTAACCAAGGAGACACATGAAAGCAAGCCTCCTGTACCTGTAAAGTGTATTGCTATAGCACATTGATATGACTAGTAGCCATAACCAAGGAGACTGCCACCTCATGAAGGCAACTTTCTCCATTGTCTGTTAAATTTGTTATAGCATGTTATCAAACCTGACAGATCCCTGTTCCCTTTTGTCTCAGTTGATGGCAGTGTGTAGTGTGATTGGAGGGTTGATACGACTAGTAACCAAGGGTGATGGTATCTAGGGCTGGTGGTGGTACTGTCAAAGCTGAGGGAGTGTGGCCATGTGTGGATTACCACTAGGGTGTGGGAAGGAATTGAAACTTGTTCGGTGTTTGGTGAGAGGCTGTGTATGTGGTGTTAGAGGTAGACTGTGAAAAATGCTGACATGGTGTGTGCAGTGTGTTGGGGGGGAGCATATGGAGATTTCAGGCATGAAAGGATTAGTCTTGCTGTTGAGTGTGTGGCGGATTTTTTTAATTTTTATTTTGAGGACATGCTATGTGCTGGAGGTGGAGCTGGTGTTAGCTGTGTGGCTAGGGTAAGGAGTGGCTGGAGGAAGTTCAGAGAGCTGTTGCCTCCTGACATTGAGAGGGCTCTCCCTCAGTGCTAAGGGATCTTTGTATGTGGCACGTGTTAGGAGTGTAATGCTGTATGGTGGTGAGACCTGGGCAGTGAAGGATGAGGATGTTCATAGGCTTAAACATACAGTAATGACAACAATTAGATTTGTTTTTAGTGCATCCTTGAATGACAGGCCTTGGGAGGGGTGTTAGGACTGCAGTTGAAGAGTTGAGAAGAAGAATGGGACTTGAATGTATTGATGTAGTGATGAGGAGGGGTAGGTTGAGATGGTTTGGACTTGTGGAGAGGATGGAGGGTGAGAGCTGTGATTGTTTAGGGTCGAGTTGTGAGAGGCAGACTAAAAAAAGACCTGGGATGAAGTCAGAGTGAGACCTCAGGGATAAGGGACTGGACAGGGAGACTGCCAGAGATCAAGTATTATGGAGAGTTGCCATTAGGTGACCAAGGCTAACTTATGCAGGCATGTTGAAGCCTTTGTAAGCGATAGGAAAATAAACGAAGTAACCAAGGAGACTGTCATACCTCATATTTAAGGACCATCAAACAATGCAACCCCTCGCCCACCCCTCTCAATTTTTTTTTTTTTTTTTTAATCAGTGCAACCCCTCTATCTGTTTATTTTTTCAAACAATGCAACCCCTATCTCCCCTATCCCGTTTTTTTTTTTTTTATTTTTATCAAAGGCGTAACCTCTCCCCCTTTTTTTTTTTTTCCCCACCAATGCAACCCCTCTCCTTCCCCAGTGTCTTCCTTTTTCTTTTTTCAATTCTGTCAGTTGATAAGTGTTTCTGTAAAGCTTAGTCAGGGTGCAGAATTTGCCATTACCAGTTGTATGGTGGGAATACTGTTAGTTTAGGCCATACCTGTGGCTAAACGAGGACATCTGTATATGCACTGTACAGTATTTGTGGATGTGGGAGCATCTCTTGGCCAGTCAGTCAGACCATATGATTTTTCAGCAGAACTTCACTCGTGTAGATTTTAATATATTGTGGCCCTTCATGATCCCACATCCATTACTTATATATTTATATGTGCTGACCATATTTTCTTTATTCCAATAAATGCATCTTTAATGTAAATGCTTCTTTAATATAAATGTTTCAATATTTTGTGTAGTGGAGTAGAGTTTATCGCCTTTTAAGACTAATGAAAAACAGCTTGATTTTGACAAGGCAGTCTTATAATTTCCGATATTTGAGAGGTAGTAAAATTAATTGTGCTTTTTAAATCTAACGTCAGTTGCTTTGCCAATGAGTGAAATATTGCTGCAACTTTTAATAAAAATACTAAACACACAACCAAAGAACTGCAGCTAAAAAAAAAAAAAATGCATGCTCCTGGTGCAGGCCAAAAATTATTTGAAACATCTCGACATATTGCATCAGTGGCACATAGTGATGCAGCTTGCCAATTTTTATTCCATCTGACTACAACTGTTGCATGTTTATCTCATTTGTACTGCTGTGTCAATGGTCACTGCCCCTCCGAAACGTCTGCTTGCATCCCTCCACCACCCTGGCGGGTGCATAGCACCTGTCTAGCAGCAAACTCTCATCCCTTTTCTGTCCAGCTATCAAATGCAGGAGTTAACCTTCATGTACGCAATAGGTCAACTCTGGAACTGCTTTTCACTCTTCCTACTGCCTATGACCCTCCAGTCTTTTTAATGCTGTGTCCAGGCATCTCAAGATGAACGATCTTGAATTTGGCCCTTAACTTAGTTTTTTGTTGGAGGGAACAGTCGTTCAGGTTTTCTAGCATTTGGTTCCTTCTTCCTTGCATAAAATATTGATTTAAATTGTTGTGGGAACAACATTGCCTAAAAATTACCTGCTGTAGTGTTCATCTGTCATGTTGGACTAAAAGACCTGTTGCCTGGGTATGAATGGCTTGGTAGGCCAGGAACAGCATTACTGATTTTATACATACAGTACTTTATTAGTTGCCTACTTGCACCAGACCATGAGCAATAGATTTAAACTTCAGCCAGTCTTGGTTAAGATGTGTGTGTGTTTATGACCAAGAAATTAACAAGGGTTATATAAACTGTAGCAGCCAGTTCATAAGTAACCTTGTAATTTTTTAGAAGTGCTATTCCAAGGTTTTTTAAGGGAACGAAGTCTTAAAAGGCGAGAAATATTACTTCATTACTTTTAAAAATAAGGTGGCCATATCAATTTTTTTTTTTTTTTTTTTTTTTCAAAGATCTGTTATTGGTAGGTAGGTTATGGCAACATTCCACGAGTTTAGTAAGAAATCATATGTCATTTGGTTGTCTATGCTCCATAAATTAGAATTGGGAGACTGAGGGATGGAGTGGAGTGGGAGAGAATTAACTAGGAGTGTATGTGAGTGAGGTAGGAGGGGAGACCAAGGATGAGATGGAGGGCTGGAGTGAGAGACTAAGGGCCAATTCACACTATACGGTTCGTCTTCGTAGGGTTACGGTTCATTTGCTATGTCACTGTTCACACTATATGTCCATGATCTCGTCAGTCTGCGTGCAGCTGTGGCTCCGACAAGAAGCCTCAGAAATTAGTGTAAAGCAGCTTGCTGCAACTTTCATTTTTGCACAACTACTTAGGTGACAATGCCACTGATGTTACAACCATGAATGTCACGAACAATGCAAGCTCTTTAGTAGACATAACTAGACAGGGAGGAAATGCTCCACAAGGTGCATTCATTGTAAAAGAAATTTAAAAGATTCTTGAAGTCCCACTGGTTCTCTTCCATGGGCGTAAAGAGGGTTGAGAGAGAACCTACCAATGGTTATGAACAGGATGTTGGGAGAACCTGTGAATGGTAATGGATAGGGTGTTAAGAGATACCCTATGAATGGTAATGAATAGGATGAAGGATAAAATGCTATTTGTCACACTGTTATAATAAAATAGTGAAATATTTAAATATCTTACCCAATTTTTCCAATCCCTCTCCTATTAATTTCCATATTTTTTCTTTCACATGGTTATCGTTGTATTTTCTGTTGCCCATGTCATATAGTTCCTCGTAGCCTCTGACCAGTTCTAATAACTTCTCGTCACTCATGACTGCTTATAGTACTGTTCACGGCCAAAAGCAGTGACAGGCTAAAGTTGTCCTCTGTCGTCTGTAAACACACCGTGACTGATACGTATCGATGTTCACACTGATCGGTGGAGGTACGGAGCGTTTCCATACGTATACGTTTCGTTTGTTAGAGATTTCTTCCAAACGTAGGCGATCCGTACGAGTGAAAGCCGCACGAAAGATGAACAATAAACGGAAAATATAGTGTGAACAGCCCCATTGATTTCGATAAAATAATTAACGTACGAAAGCCGTACGGAGACGAACCGTGTAGTGTGAATCGGCCCTAATGTGTGAGGTGGTGGGGGGGGGGTGTGGAGGGAAACTGAGGGATTGAGTAGAGGATGTTGTAAATTGAAATGGGATGGAGAGAGAAACTAACTAGGAGTGTATGTGAGTAAGGTGGATGTGGGGTAAGAGGGAGGGGGAGACTGAGGATGAGATGGAGGGATGAGTGGAGGTATATAGGAGAGGAGGGTGTAAGTTGGGGGTGGAGTATGAGAGTGAGGTGGAGGGATGGAATAGAGGTATGAGAGGGAGGTGTAAGTGGGGGGGATGGAGAGTGAGACTAAGTAGGGGTTTGTGTGAGTGAGGTGGAGGTGGGGAAAGTGGCAGGGGGAGACTGAGGATGAGATGGAGGGATGGAGTGGAGAGGTACAGTATATGAGAGAGGGGGTGTAAGTTGGAGGGGGAGGAGTGGAGTAGGAGACTAGAGTGTATGTGAGTGAGGTGGAAGGATGGAGTGGAGAGGTGCATGAGAGAGGAGGGTGTAAGTTGGGGGGTGTAGGAAGATTAATTCTGAGAGTGTATGTGAGTGAGGTGGAGACTGAGGATGAGATGGAGGGATGGAGTGGAGAGATATATGAGAGGGGGGTGTAAGTTGGGGGAATGGAGAGTAGGAAACATAATCAGGAGAGTGTATGTGAGTGAGGTGGGGGGAGCTGAGGATGAGATAGAGATGGAGAGGTGTGTGTAAGTTGGGGTGTGAAAGACTAACTAGGCGAGTGTATGTGAACAAAATGGAGGGATAGGGGAGGGGGTGTAAGTTGGTGGAATGGAGAGTAGGAAACTTCATCAGGAGGGTGTATGTGAGTGAGGTGGAGGGAGAGGCAGGGGGTGTAATCTGGGGGGAGGGCAGGTAGATGGCAGTGGACAGGGAGGAGATATGTACCCTCACAGGATCAAGGTGTCTGGCTATAGGTAGATATAGCATGTCCACACTTTCACATTGTTATAGTAATATGGCCATTATATTTTTACAGTTTTATTTGTTTGCTTGAGATTATACTCTGAACTTTAGCTTGGCCTAAAATTTTAAATCTTTCCAGCCTGAATTATGAGTTGTAACTTTCTTAAAACAGGATAGTAGGCACAGTGTGAAAAGGATTATGAGTAATAGCATTGCCTTTCTGTGCCTCGAGTTACTCTTATGTGACACAGCTGGAAAAGACTGAAAAATTGGGCCAAGTTAGTGAAGAGTAAATATTGTTCAGTGGAATGTGATTTTGTTGATATTTAACATGCATCACAACCAGTCCATGTTGGTATTTTTGAACCTCTTCAGTACTGTTACATCTTTTCTCAGTGTATTGTTGCTGTGTCCCAGATGATTTTATTCTTGCTGCTGCCAGACGATTTTACTCAGCTTAGGAAGGGGGTCTGATACTGAAGGGAGGCTATGTCTCCTCCAGTATGAGATCGCACTCCAAGCTGAATAAAATCGTGTGGCATCAGCAGGAATAAAATGTCCTCATACTGAAGGGGTTAATTGGCTCATGTCTTTTGTATACTGTATGTCATGTTGATTAATGGTCCATTGCTTCCGGTTTAACATGCCTTAGCAAACACAACGTTGCGTGGTGCACACAGTGTTAGCAATGCATGTTAAGTAGCCCTTTTGATCACTCTGTTGTATGCCATGTGTTCTTGTATAGCTCTGCCTGGCATTAGCTGGGCAGAGCAATACAAGACATGGCATCTACACAGTGATTTGAAGGGCACGGTCTTGGAAGCATCTTGGGGTAGGGCGCAGAACCTATCTCGATAAATCGGCCACGAAAATACGGACTGGCAACCCTCCCTTGGGGTTCCCAGTCCTTATTTCTCTGGCCGATTTATCGAGATAGTTTTTTTTTTCACCTTCTTCACTTAAATGTATCTTAGTGGAAATAAAACCAATGTATTATTACCATGTCTTTATTATATACATATACCTTTTTTGTATATTACTTATATATGTATAGTACTTATATATGTATAGTACTTATATATGTATAGTACTTTGAAAAATATCAGAAAGAGAATACCAATAGACATGAATAGTATGAAGGAGACATCACTTCATACTATTCATGTCTATTGGTATTCTTTTTCTGATATTTTTCAAAGTACTATACATATATAAGTAACTTATAACATATTCAAAATTTAGCACTTAGAAAAAATTATGAACTTAAAAGGACAATATACAAAGACATTAAAGAATAAAAGAAACATATTAAAAACAAACAAAACAAGACACATGGAGCAGGACAGAGGAAGGACAGCAGGACATAGCAGAGATGACAGGGCAAGAACAGCAGGACATAGAACATGACAGGGAAGGACACAGCACAGATGACAGGGCAAGAACAGCAGGACATGACACAGATGATGGAAGGGCACAACAAGGCAGGTCATAGCAAGGCAAGACAAGCAGGATACAGCATGAGATGGAAGGGCAGGACACAGGGTAAGAATAGCAAGGAGGGGAGGACAGGCCAAGGATGGCAGGGCACAGCAAGAGTGCAGATGACAGTGCATGGGTGTAGGGCAGGACAGGGGTGGCAGGGCACAAAGCAGGACATAGCACAGATGATGGAAGGGCACAACAGGGCAGGTCATAGCAAGGCAAGACAAGCAGGATACAGCAAGAGATGGAAGGGCAGGACACCCTAGGCAAGAACAGCAGGACACAGGGTAAGAATAGCAAGGAGGGGAGGACAGGCCAAGGATGGCAGGGGAGGACAGGGGTGGCAGGGCAGGACAGGAGTGGCAGGGCAAGGCAGGGGTGGCAAAACAGGGCAGGACAGGAGTGGCAGGGCAAGGCAGGGGTGGCAAAACAGGGCAAGGCAGGGGTGGCAAAACAGGGCAGGGGAGGGAATAGCAAGGGTGTAGGGGAGGGCATGGCTGCATATTGCAAGGGTGTAGGGGAGGGCATGGCTGTACAGTGTATTGCATGGGTGTAGGGGAGGGAAGGAAAGTGCAAGGGTGCAGGGCAGGTAAGTGATGGCAGGACATGGGTGGAAAGACAGGACATGGTTGACAGAACAGGGATGGAAGGAAAGGACAAGGATGGAAGGAAAGGACAAGGATGACAGGAACAACAAGGGACACCTGGTAAGGAAAAGCAAGGGTGGGGGTGGTAGGGTGGGTTGCAGGGTGGCAGGGTTAGGAAGAGGAAGAAAGAGGGGAGGAAGGGGAAAGAAGAAAAGGGAGAGAAGAACGAGGAGAAGAGGAGGCCTAATACAATAAGGAGGAGGAGAGGAAGCCTAATACAAAAAGGGGAGGAGGAGGAAGAAAAGAAAAGAATGAGGAGGAGGAGGAGGAAGGAAGAAAAGAATGAGGAGGAGGAGGAGGAAGGAAGAAAAGAATGAGGAGGAGGAGGAGGAAGGAAGAAAAGAATGAGGAGGAGGAAGGAAGAAAAGAAGGAGGAGGAGGAGGAAGGAAGAAAAGAATGAGGAGGAGGAGGAGGAAGGAAGAAAAGAATGAGGAGGAGGAGGAGGAAGGAAGAAAAGAATGAGGAGGAGGAGGAGGAAGGAAGAAAAGAATGAGGAGGAGGAGGAGGAAGAAAAGAATGAGGAGGAGGAGGAGGAAGGAAGAAAAGAAGGAGGAGGAGGAGGAAGGAAGAAAAGAATGAGGAGGAGGAGGAGGAAGGAAGAAAAGAATGAGGAGGAGGAGGAGGAGGAGGGAAGAAAAGAATGAGGAGGAGGAGGAGGAGGAAGGAAGAAAAGAATAAGGAGGAGGAGGAAGGAAGAAAAGAATGAGGAGGAGGAGGAAGGAAGAAAAGAATGAGGAGGGGAAGAGGAAGGAAGAAGAGGAAAAGAACAACAAGGAGGAGAAGAGGAAGCCTAATACAATACGGGGAGGAAGAGGAAGGAAGAGAAGAACAACGAGGAGGAGAAGAGGAAGCCTAATACAATACTTAACTATATGAAGTACTAAAACACACAGAGAATAAACACTCAACTTTGTTTTCCTTTGTAATATTAATGCCAGCAAGGGGTATCATTAGTTTATGCTTCAAAAACTGCTTGTGGGTCAAATAATAATAATAATAATAATAATAATTTACTGGCAAACCCCTATCAGTAATTCCTCATTTAAGATACTTTCACTAAGCACAGTCTCTCTCTTAATGTCACTCAAAAATACACTTTTCACAAACTTCTTAATTAATCTCAAATGTGTGCTGTGAAAGATCAATGTTAATTCATCTACAAATATAATTTTTTTAAATTTAACACAATTAATCTTGCTAGTTACTTCTGTCTTGCATATGATCCTTAAATGCTGGAGAAAAAGTCCCTCTTGCTGGGACCCGACCCTAATTTCACGCAATCAGCAATTTACGGGAATATATATCAATTATTAAATGAGGAATTACTTACTGCTGGCATTATACACAAACAAAACTCACAATTTACACATATTCTGTTTTTAACTGTGTGGAAAATGTGCCACTAGATCTCAGATGATGTGTTTATATATACAGTATTTCAAAGCTATGCATATATATACTGAGGTGTACATGATGGGCCTGTAGAAACAGTTCAGTATTTTTATATCATTTGTATCGTACCATTCATGAAGGCTCCAACATGCATTCATTGGCCATAGTCACCTAATGGTGGCTGTCTATGCTGCTCAATCTCTGGCAGCCACCCTATGACCTTGTCTCGTATTTTTGTTCCAGTCAGCCTCACAACCCTAGCCTCGAAATTCACACTTATCACCTTACGCACCCAATTGTTATAAAATTGCGGTGCAGGGCAGACACCTTCAGGTGGTGGCACTGATATAACCAGGCCATGTCCAGTGAAAAGGGCCAGATGCTCACTCACTGACCATTTAAGCCCCTGGAATCCTGACTACCTCACACATTTCTCCCTACATAAGTGCTTCAAAATTATCAACTCCAGGACTTTCCTATTCCAGACCAACACCACTACAATACCAGCTGGTGTTCTCAGTGCCAAAAATCCCTCGTGGCTAAACACACAGACACAGGACAACAAGGGGACTCTCAATGCAGAAAAACACGAACACATAAACCACCACCACAACCCAACAAGACCTCCACACAGAGTTATAAGGCTGCCTCCTCCCCCAGCCTCACTATGTACCTCTTCATAATAACTAATCCCATGAAACAGTGAAATTTTTAGTACTGAGACAGGAATGAGTCTCCTTGATTACTAGTTCAACTGACCCTCCAGTCTGGCCCCACTTTGTCAGAGGAACATAAAAGCATTACGGCCATTCAAACCACCAAGGAAGTTGTACTAGACCTATTACTTGACCACTGCCCCAAATTAGAAAGTTACCTAAATCCAAATAAAATGTGCAACCATTTTTATTTTTCCTCCTTTTTTTCTTATTTCCTTTTTTTTCTGTTAATAATTTATCCTGTACATACTGCCTACCTAGCCACTACAGCCATTCAAAGCCTATAACACTGCACGCCAGCACTAAATTTCACAAGATATAGTCAATATTTTTTTTCTCGCCCCTAAAACGGCCCCCATTCAGAAGGAACTGTGCTGTGAAAATACATGGAATTTCACAGTACAGGTCATCGGCTCCGACCACCTGCACTTGTCGCAGTCCGCCGATGGCTGTGGCCGTCAACCTCTTATTTTTTTTTTTTTTTAATTCCAGTACTTTATTATTTCAGAGTGTACACAGCTTTTTTTTATAAATATATATATATATATATATATATATATATATACAGTACTTTATTTTTATTATTTCACACTGTACCTAGCTACCTATACACACAAGGCCACTACAGACATCCACAAATCTGCAGCCAAACAGGACCCTTCAAAAACCATCACCAGACACCCACCCTTCACAAACAACCCTACCCAGAGAAACACGAATACACCTACTCTCTCTCACCCTCTCTTTACTCTAACTTTGTCTAAAAATGCCTTGTGCTCTCTCTCATGGATCTATCTATCTATCTATTGCCAGACGCCTTAATCCCGTACGGGATGGCCACAAACGTATCGCCTCTCTCATGGATGCTGGGTTGTAAGCATAGTATATAAACACTAAAATACGATGCTGGTTATGAAGAAGAGCTATGGAAGGCATGTAATAAAAACTTGCATTACAAAAAGTACTTTAAAAAATCTATAAGCCAAGAAACTGTTTACAATGCTGGGTGGTAACCATATAATCAAACCATATGTGCTCCCTATGTGTCAACAAGTGGGTTGGTGAAGGGTTAGTGCCCCTCCCCATAAATAAAAGTCAAATGGCCCCCCCTTACGGGATTATGGCAGCTGGCAGTAGGCAGACAGATAGATAGATATTCTCATCCTATACCCAACACTAAAATTCACAAGGATACATATTTTCCCATTCCAACAGAACCATACTGTGAAAAACATATAGAATTTCACAGTACAGGTCACCAGCTCCGTCCACCTGCAATACCTGTAGCCGAAGTGCAGATCCACCAGTGGCTGTGGCCGTCATCCACTTTTTTTCTCTCTCTTTTCTAACTTTATTTCTACTACTTCAGACGGTACATAGCAACTACCTAGATATACATGGCCACTACAGCCAAACAGAAGCCTTCAAAAACCATCATGAGACACCCACCCTTCAGACACAACCACATCCAGAAAAACACAACCTATACTCTCTCTCTCTCTTTTTACTCTAACTTGGTCTAAAAATGCCCTGTGCTCTCTCTCATGGATGCTGTATTGTAAGAATACAGTATATAAGCACTAAAATATGATGCTGGTTTGGAAGAACAGCTATGGAAAGCATGTAATAAGAACTTACATTACAAAGAGTACTTACAACCTATTTTCATCCTATACCCAACACTATTTTTCAGAAGGATACATATTTCTTCCTATCCCCTTAAAACGGCCCCCATTCCAAAGGAACTGTGCTGTGAAAAGCATATGGAATTTCACAGTACAGGTCACTGGCTCCGACCATCTGCAGTACCGGTGGCCTAAGTGCAGTCCAGTAACCCAAGTGCAGTCCGCCAAGTGGCTGTGGCCGTCATCCACTTTTTTCCTTTCTTTCTTTTTAAACTTTATTTCTACTATTTCAGATGGTACATAGCTACTACCTAGATATACAACAGAAACCTTCAAAAACCATCACCAGACACCCACCCTTCAGACTCAACCATACCCAGAGAAACACAACTCTAACTTGGTCTAAAAATGGCTTATGCTCTCTCATGAATGCTGAGTTGTAAGAATACAGTAAACAGGCATTAAAATATGATGCCTGTCACAATGAAAAGCTATGGAGTGAATGCAGGTCTAATGTTTTGTTTCTGCCAGTGGGACACGTTAAAAAAAAAAATACCAAAACATGAAAATTTGTGCCAAGCTAGAGTGAAATGAGTATACCCAGACTTCAACACAATCATCATCTTTCTCTACTTCAATGCCAACACAATACACAACTCACACACAATGCACTATGCCCACAGTGTAATGCTTCCTGCCACACCACACCACACTCACATTTACCACAGTGTAAGGCCTCCCCCCCTCACCACAACACACTACTACAAACACTCACCACATGTACCACAGTGTAGGCCTCCTCCCACACACCACACCACACTACCACAACAGACAATCCTTCAACATATACCTTTGGGGCTGCCAGGGTTTCTGTAGTCAGTCAAGTGGGATTACAAGTAAATACATTTGCTATGTATTTACTAATACATAGCAAATATTATTCAAAACAGCATAATTTTGATATAATAGGTTTATCATCCACTGACAAAGGAATTCAATTTATCATGAGAATTAATTTGCTGGAAGGGAAGGTTATGACGGCCAATACAGGTGATAGGAGGGTCAGAGGCATGTAATGATTTTAGCACTACAACAACAGGGTCTCTCTATCTCTCATGACAGAAATATTTGAGGTGGGAGCAAAGAACAAAGAATAAACAAGCATTAAGGGGGCCAACTATCAGTACCATGCCTAGTGAAGTGGACTAGTAATCATCGTCATCATCATCTTCGTAACCAATTATTTTTCAATCATCGTAACCATTTTTTTTTCTTTTTCAAGCAGTCACTCCTAACCTGTTTATTTATTTTTTTTACACATGGATAAAATGCATAGGGCCCATAAAGCAAAGAGGAAACCCAAGAGAGAGTGAAACTAACTGCAAGCCCAATGAAATGGCTCATACACTCATTCACTTACCATTCAAATCCTAGTATCTTACACACACACACACACACAAAACCATGGGGACATCACACATCCTTGCTCTCTCTAATCATAAACCACGACAACCCAACCCAACAGACATCAACACCATCACAAACACCCAAACGATACACAGACCAAGAAAACGCAACAATGAAGGAGAAATATCAACAGCATAGCCTAAGAATCAGCATAACGATAGTAATTCTAAAAACGTATCAACCATTGGCTGTCATGTTGGAGACCTTGCAACTTTATACAACATCGTCTGCCATCATCCAATCCTATGTCACCCCATAAGGAGCGTAGGAAGCCAGGGCTAGGCATACTGCACAAAATTATCTGCTCAACACATAATACTGCTGATTTCTGAGATGCCCTGGGTTGAAAGACGATAGAGACCTGACAGGCAAATTGGTTCTTGCTCATGCTTAGGAAAATATGGCAAATGACTGTGTGATAGGAAGAGATATATCAAAATAGTTTAGTCTATGGGCACCCTAGGATCTCTCCCTACCTATCTATCAATCTATCTATAGCCTGACGCCCTAATCCATATAGTTATAAAATTTCAAACACATGGCACATTTTCCACCATACCGATAAGAGTATAACATATTCCAATTCAACATATAACTATAGTCAGTTTATTTCCATCTGACAAAACAAGGCAACTTTTATCACTTCAGTACTAAATCATTGATGTATAAAATTCAGTATGCCTTAGTGATGGGGTACGGATGAGTCTCCTTGGTTACTAGTCAAATTAACTCTCCAGTCTGACTACACTTAGCCATAAAGCTAACGGTTATCTCTGTCAGGTGAAGCAAACTGACTATAGAATAAATCAACAGAAATAAAGACACCAAAAAAACACACCCACATCAATATATAAAACATAAGTCAGCCACAGGAAAAAATATATAAAAAACATAAACTATATTAACGATAAATGTTCATATATATGCAGGGAAAAATCTCGTTAATCTCTCACCTAAATGAAGGGAATCAACTGCTATGTTTAATGAGGGGAATAAACTCAGAATGATTGTTATTCTTGGATATAAATGAAGGGAAACGACTCAAGTTGCTCATCAACCTTTGACATAAATGGTCGTTAACTAAGGATGCTTGTTAGTTTTAAAATCTCAGTGCTATTTAGGACAATACATTTTTCTTTTTAATGCAGAGAAGCAGAAACTGAAGAGTGCAAGAAATAATACACAAAAGAGAGCCAAATGCAAGATATCTTACATCTGAAATTCCTGCACACATTGCATTTACAAGACTGGAGGTCACAGGCAGAGGGAAACAGAGATTGAGAAAAATAAATTCAAGTTGACCTGTTGCCAATTACAATCAACCAAAGGACAGGAGTACATATTTTTTTCAGCATATTTTTTCCTGTGGCTGACTGTGCACTACATCACAATGACATGGTAATAATAATAATGCAAATATAACAAGAAAATGGGCATAACAATTGGCGTACAAATACAATAGCCAACATCAACAGTTCAGGAGGGATAATATACACATAACACAAATTTTTATTGTTGGGTAAACAAGCACTATGGCTTTTTGGCAGAGTCCTTTTATTTGCCACAGTTATTTACGATCTTTTGGCCTGATAATACCTGCTGTTGTGGTGGTCCCTGGCTCATTTTAATTACTAAGAATCAGAGTCAATGCTGGAGAACCTAAATACTCGAATTTAATCAAAGAAAAGAGGCAATAGGAGCTCCAAAATTCTTACAACCAAGATTATCCTCTAATATTCTTCAAACGTGTGTGTGCATCTTTCAGGAGTTTACTCTGGAAAATGACAAGCATATATCCTTAGCAAAGTTTCATAGCTCATTTAGCCACATCTCATTCAAGAAGGTAGATGATCAGCACACACAGATAAGCTACAACCAACTGACACTGTTTTACTTAGGCAGCAAATACTGTACTGGCAAAAATGCTGAAATTTATGCTATGTTGGTTCAGAGAAGTGGTTTGATTACAGCACTACTACACAGGCATATCCAAACACCTGCCACTGTCCTACTTAGCCAGGAATACAGGACCACAGCAACAGCAGCCCACAATTTACTAAACCAAAATACAGGGCTGCCCATATATATCTGGTGTTGTCGGCTCAGTCTGCGGGTATAGTGGAAGCACGTATTTTGACAACTTAATTATGCTCCGTTTAACTGGGTATTAAATTACCATCATTCCTTTGTAAATGCTAGTTGAAACATGACTAATATGGTGCTAGTCATGAAGAAGTGCTATGGAAAGGATGTTGGGCCACAGTGCTATCTTATTCTGCCAGTGACGTGAGGGAAATAAATCTGCATAAGGACAAAAAATCTTGTCTCTTTGTGTCATGTTTGTGTCATACCTTGTGCCATGCTTTTGTGTGTCATGTCTGTGTGTGTCGTGTTTCTGCATGTCATGTCTCGGTGGCTGTTCAATTTGTATATGGATGAAGCTATAAGAGAGGTAATAGGAAGGAATGTGAATATATTGGTATCTAGTGAGGGAGGGTAAGATGTGGAAACTTCCTGAGCTGTTGCTTGCTGATGATACTGTATTGTGAGGAATGTGAACTGCAAGGCTTGGTGCATGAGTCTGAAGATGTAAGAAACAGAATCCTAAAGAGAATATACGTATGGGTAAAGTTATGGTCTTCAGGGAAATCACAGTATACAGAGTGAGACTGGATGGTGGGGAAACAGATAATGAAGGTGCATCCAAGTACTTTAGAGTGATGAGTGAGGATGGAAGGATGTGCTTGAATGGGTACAGCAGGGTAGAAAGGTTGCTGGATCACTGAAAGCTGTGATAAGACGTTGAGAAATGAGGCTTAGATCCTGTAGGAAGGGCACAAGAGTGAGAGCAGTGGATATGACCTGAGGAATGTGTGGAGTTTTATGGACAGACAGATATACAAATGAGGAAGTGGAAAAGTGCTGTGGTGCTATTAAGAGAAATACTTTGAGATAGTTTGGCCATGTAGAGGATGGGGAATGAGAGAATGACTAGAAGGTATGTGTATGATGTGAAGAGGAGGAGAGACCATAGCAGAGACGGAAGACTGGAGTGGAGAGATACAAGGGAGGGAGGTGTGAGTTGGAGAGAGGGCAGTCAAATAGCAGATAACAGAATGACATGGAGTTAATTTGTTTGTGGCCTCCCCTTATGCGATTGAGATGTCTGGCAATAGATAAAAGTCAGTGGAGGGTAAAAATCTCTTCTTACCAAAATGAGTGAACTTTAAGCAATTACTGAAGAAAATGCAAGAGGAGATATTAAATTACTTGATAAAAAAATGCAACCAATGGATGCAAACAAGCAATCACTATCAAGTAAGAAAGGGTTATGGGAAACAGAAAATGATGCAGGGTAGTGATGGTAAAGCCGACTGAGCCTCCACCATATCAATCATCAAATAATCAAAATCAATATAATAATCATCATTCATTATTATTAAAATCATCACTGCAATCGTCATCATCATCATCCCAGCCTCTTCTTCCCACCTAAGGATGGGGTGAGGTATGGTTCAAAATGCAACAACAAAACACGTGGGATCAGACATGTTATATATGAACCACCCTGTATTTTTTAGCATCTGTGGCACATAACCAGGACTTAACTGCATCTGTTTGTGATGTACAGGCATGTTCAAAAGTATGCCAACAATACTCTGCCAGCACTAACTTGTATTTCATATTTACCACTCTTCCCCAAATGACTAGAGGGTAACATTCCTTCTGTTGCCTGTTTTCTTGATGCCTGGAACAGACACCTTCATATGGCAATGATCAGACATTGAATGTCAGATTAAAATAACAACCTTCAGTTCCTTTACTATCCCCATACAGGAGAATGGCGGACTAGGAAAGAATAGTAATGTTGATGTGCAGTCCTTACCACATAAAATATTTCAAACAACACCTTCCATTCCTACAGCTGGCAGAGAAGTGTCTACATACTTTGCTCATGCTCAGGACAGGATTTATGCAAAACATTTCATAGCCAATGGTTGTGTACGGCTGGCCAGTTGTCCATAACCTTAGTCGCTTTACTCAAATCTGGCGAAGATGTCTTCTTTCAGAGCTGACGGCAGCAGGTAAAGAAACTGGTTGTTTGATATGATTACTAATCAAAGTGGACATCTCGTGACTATCATGAGTGACAAGCCAAGTGGCTTCTGGCTACCCAGGATATAAGTTACTACACTTGGTGGTAATATACAACTAGACAGTCACGTGGTGGTGTAAAGAGTTACGGCACTCCAGCTGGCTGTGGCAATATCCGGTATTAAATTAGTCAGTAGCTAGTCCCAGGTCTCTTCATAAAATGGGGAAACAAAAAATTGGTGAATGACTGGGTGGCTGTGAATGTGAGGTCCAGCATCTGATAGATGTGAACAAAGTGTGCAACGTCTGGCTTGCAATATCCACTTAAGAACGTATGCCCAATCCTTGAGGCATTGCCTAGGCCGTAAAAAATAAACAAAAAAACTGGCCATCAAACACAACCCCCTCATAGAGCATTCCGCCCCCTTACTGTACGGCCACAACGTGGTTATTGCAAGCAAGGCCTGAATGCATGTTTACCTATATAATTATCCACCTGTGTGCCACTTATCCTTCCAACATATGCAATGATGGACTCCTTCTCACTGTCCGACAGCCCCCATTACCCATGTCAAAACGAATATATATCATGGCACACAATGGTGGGTTGTGTGTGCTGTAAAACTATTGACCCAACCCCCCAGGCATCCCCAATCCCCCAAAACCCCACTAGTAGCAAAGGGACTTGGGGCCACGCTACATGACAGTATTATGGCAACTAATTCGGCGCACAATTTTTAAAGCTTATCTTTACAATGCAGACTTTTTGTTCATTTACTGCTGGCGCAAAACTTTAATCTCCTCAGTCTGACTTGGCGCTAATTTTTTTTTAAAGCATACCGGTACTTAGCATTCCAACTTCCACACAGGGGAATCGACGGGCCGAGGTTCATAAACAATGAGTAATGCCAGAACTGCAGGGTCGATTGGTGTGGGTGATTTAAACGGACAACATAGCGACAATATACACAAGTATCAAACAACTGGCCAAACCACAGGCTATAAAAAAATCTGTCCACTGTGCATCAATTACAATACAAACATCAACATAATAATCAAGCAATAATCATATGCACAATTCACTTGGGTGTCTTCTAGGTGGCTCAGGAGGCTTGCTAAGAAATCACATTAGGAAATCACCCCAGCCACAAAGAAGACAAGCCACTTTGAACTAACACCAGACACTGTTCAACTGAGAGAAACACTACTAGCAGTCAAAGGCATCAAAAATAACATGAGGAACCTTTCCATCACAAAATTCTTGCAGTATACCGGGTATCTACCTAGCTAACATTTACTGCAATATATCTACTATCTATGTGTATCTGTGTAATGTTTACCTATCTGTGTACTTTATCTATCAGCTTGAAATATTGCTAAGCTGAGGCAACACCTTAGCAAGGACACATGCTAATCATTAAGTGCAGGGGAAAGGTTTCAAAACTATCTGCTACTGGTAAACCTGGGGAATTTACTTACTGTACTCTTGTTACGGTGCTCTACCCAGGCATAAAATAAGCATCTTAGCAATAGTTTATCAAGCAGAAATCTAGTCATGAAGAAGTGCAGTGGGATGGATGTAGACATGTAGTACTGTGTTATTCTACCACAGAGATATATGAAAAAAGCAGGTGAATGGACAAATCCCAGGCCACGTTACGGTGCAAGAAGTATGATAATTGAGCATAGACGAATATAAATAAGTTAAAAATCCATCCAATCAGCCATCATCCAATCCCACGTCGCCCCACAGAGAAGCGTGGGAACCCGGGGCTAGGCAAGTTCGTCCTGACATTTAAGATGAAAATAAGTTAAAAATAAAGCTCATTATTATCCTTAGACCCCCAGTGCATCACTCTCAGTTGAATAAAACCATTTGGTGTTAGTTGGAACAGAGACAGTTGCTCTCCCAATTACGAACAAGAGCTAAGAAGAATTGCTGTTGAGATTAAATACTTATCGGCTTGAGATTTCATTCGGCTGTGTGGTTGCCAGCCTGATAGTGCCAGGGATTGACTCCTGGCACTGCATCATCCTAGCTTATCATCAATCATCATCGTCGTTGATTGGCCAGTAAAATCATCACCTAGACTAAGTTAACTAGCCTTCTATATCCTAGTGGTGGAATGATCTAGTTATGGAGCCTAGCACTAACTATTCTATCATCAATCATCGTCGTCGTCATCAATAGGCAAGTAAAATCAGTACCAAGACTAAGTTAACTGGTCTTGTATACCCTAGTGGTGGAATGATCTAGTTATGCAGCCCAGCAATGCCACTGATCATAATTAAAATCATCATTAGGCATTATCATCATCATTCCTGACTCCTCTTCCCACCCAACGATGGGGTCAGGAGTTCTCTATTAAAATATCGTAAGTAGGGGAGCAACTGTTATACTCTGTCCATCTCAACTTGGCTTAAAAGTGATCTGGAAAGGATGCAGAGCCACAGTATTGCTAGCCTTGTCTTACTCTGCTTCTGGCTGATGAAATTAGGCTGCCAAGGACAAAACTCTCCGCCAAGTCAAGGTGGACCATCCAAAAATTTTCTAACTCATATTTCAGACGGGTGGTTGTAGCTGTAGTTGTAGTAGAAGGAACTGAGATGTTGAAAGGTTTTCAGGATCAACGGCGCTGGGAACCTCTATATCTATCACAGGTATTTCCCGAGTTTTGAGGCCACTGAGTATTTTTCAACATTCACCACACAATCTTGTATCACTCCATGAGCAGCGAAGGAGCTCAGGGCTGGGCAAGTTGATCCTGACATTCAAGATGAGAGTGACAAGCCACACTCATCCCCGAATGGCATTACGTTAACGATAAACCCCAACCACCCTTGGGTATGGACACTGCGTGATGAGAAAAATTGAGCCAGCACCGCCGGCTCCAGCAGGCAGCACCACCAGGATCAACTCCAGCAGGCTGCACCACCAGGATCAACGCCAGCACGGCAGCACCACCAGGATCAACGCCAGCACGGTAGCACCACCAGGATCAACGCCAGCACGGCAGCACCACCAGGATCAACGCCAGCACGGCAGCACCAACTCAGCAATCGCAGGAACAGCAGCCTGAGTAACACAGACGGACCCTGAAAATAAGGCAAGGTTTTAGGAGATAATCTCAAGTGTGTTCAAACTTAATCCTTTTGTCTGTGGAGGAGTTCAATATGGATCTTAATCAACCCCTAGTGTATTGGTGCTGGATGGGGGGGGAGGGCTGCCTGACTACATTTACACTTCTCAATGCCACACCTATCCCGCAAGAGGAGAACGATGGACTACAGAAGGGTAAGTCAGCCTGCAGTCCACTGGGATAATGTTCTACTGTGCCTGGGGTTGAACTACTACTAGTACACAAGACCTAAGATGAACAAATCCATTTTACATCATCTGTCTGGCTCAATTCCTTGGTTATAGTCCCTCAAGTACTTCCTTATTCCCAGCAGAACAAGAAATTCCGACGGCTCTGCATTATTTACCGAACTCTTCATGACTGGCTTTATTCCTGTGTTAATCTTTTGTTACAACTCAGCACTGAATAAGGACAGATGGCAGTTTAAACAGATAGATAGTGGGAAACTGGGTAGTAGATAGATTCCTTCACAATGATGGCCGTCTCCTAATATAAATGAAAGAGTCTGGTGGTAGCAAGTATATTATGACAAGAGCAGAAGGCCCCATACTACAGGTCCCTTTGGCAAAATTCAAAAAAGTCACAATAGGACGCTTACCTGAGAGTGGAGGCAGATGGTTGGTATTACCGTGATTGGGCAGCTGGTTGGTATTAATTTGGCAGCTGGTTGTGGCTTTCTTCTCCCTTTTCTCCGTCTCTGTTGGCAGTTTCCACAGCTGGGTCAATTAACACACCTGAAAAAATAGTACACATTAGTCCTTTCCTTCCAATCCTTGATTAACAAAAGTATCTGGTTAGCAGCAAGAACAATATAACCTGGGAACAGTAAGGTTTAATTATATGGCAGTAAGAATTTGCGAAGTCTGTAGTAATAATAATAATAATAAATAATAATAATAGTAATAACAACAATAATAATAATAATCGTTTCATTTTTAAAGGCTCCAACATGCTTGCATGAGTCGGCCTTGGTCACCTAATGGAGGCTCTCCATGCTGCACGATCTATTGCAGCCTCCCTGTTCAGTCCCTTAACCCTGAGGTCACACTTAATGACCTCGTCCCATGTCTTTCTCGGTCTACCCCTCATAACCCCACCCCCAATATTAACATTTCTCACCATCCTCACCCAATTACCATCCTCCATCCTCCCCACATGCCCAAACCATCTCAATCAACCCCTCCTTATCACAACACCAATATACTTCGGTCCGAACCTTCCTCTCAACTCTACCCTCAACGTTCACACCTCTCACCCTCCACACCCAGTTGTCATCTTTCATCCTCTCCACATGCCCAAACCGTCTCAAGCTACCCCTCCTCATCACAACATCAATATACTCCAGTTCCATCCTTCCTCTCAACTCTTCATGAACATCTCTCACCATACCAGTTGTCATCTTCCATCCTCTCCACATGCCCAAACCATCTCAATCTATCAATCCTCATCACAATAATGTTTTCATGTACATTTTTATACCCTAACTCCTGTTGCAACAATAATCAAATGACATGATGAAACTAAAAAATCCCTAATTACGTATGACATGGTGGGCATACAAAGACAGAAAAAAAAAAAGATCACTTCTATACTTTTACCTTAGAAAGTGCAGAACTAACCATCTACATGATATCTCCTTGCTGGGTATAATTTAGTCAACTACTGAGGCTGTGTTTATACTTCAAGATTACTTTTCTCATTTATTTGTACCCTTAAAATTTGCACACACACACAGGTTCATTTGTGCAACACTGGGGGGTTAGTCCTTAGCTTTAACTCATCTGATGTCTGTCTATCTGTTGCAGGACGCCTTAATCCCATTAGGGGTGACCACAAACAAATCTCCATATTGCCCTGTCCTCTGCTATGTCACTGACCTCCCTGCAACTCAACATCCGCTCTCCGATCTCTCTCCACTCCATCTCATCCTTGGTCTCCCCCTCCACCTGACTCAAACAGATCTCCATGTTGCCCTGTCCTCTTCTACTTGGTTTACCCTTCACTAACTCACACTCCTCTGTCTCATACATCTCGCCACATCTTGGTCTCCCCTTCCACCTCGAAATGAACGGATCTTGAATTTGGCTCTCTTTTGTATCGTTTTTGTTTTTTTCTTGGAAGGAACATTAATGTGGGCTTAGACTGTGGTTCCTTCTACCTCTATCTATCTATCTATCTATATACCTAGGCTGCTTCCCCCAAGGAAAGGGAGGTAGCCGAGACAGGACGACTCACTCTCCATTTACTCATCCATTCAAACACATTCATTCGCATCTTAGCCCCAAAGGGGAGAACGGACAGATCCTCACCGCATCACACCGCACAAGGGTCAACTGCGCAATGCAAGCAGTGACATCCACAGCAGGGCCCGACAGCAGAACTGGTTTACCCCTGCCACATCATAACAGACCCACCCCCTTACCCGCACCTGACCTGACTAGCTGATCAGACCAAATGCGGGAGAATATCCCCTCAGGGCTGCGTCATCACTTATTCATTCACAATTTCTCTCCATTTATTTCTGTCACGCACAGCCACTCTTCCTTGCTCAACAGACATCCCTCTCGCATCCAGCGCTCTCTTCACACTGTCCATCCATCCTATTCGTGGTCTTCCTCTCAGTCTTACACCTCTCACATCAGATCTAGTTATCTTTTTCACCAATTGCTCATTATCCATTCTCTCCATATGCCCAAACCATTGCAACACCCTCTGCTCAACTCTACCAGCCATCTCCCGAACAACTCCAGTTCTCCTTCGCACTTCATCATTTCGCACTCGATCCATACGCGTCACTCCACACATACTCCTCAGACATCTCATCTCCATTACATTCAAACTTTTCCTCTCTGCTACACCCATATTCCATGTTTCAGCCCCATATAACGCAGTCGGTACCACAACACCCTCATACAGCCTTCTCTTTACATCCATTCAAAGCGAACGACATTTAAACACTTTTTTCATTCCTCCCAGCACCTTTCCTACTTCATTTATTCTAAACTTCACTTCTGCATCTATTCTTCCATCCACAGCAACATGTGACCCTAGATATTTAAAACAATCTACCTCCTCAAGCAACTCACCATTCAAAACTATATTCATCCCCCTACCATCTATCAACCTCGTACACTTCATCACTTTACTCTTATTCTCATTTACTTTCAATTTCCTCCTTTCACACACCCTTCCAAACTCCTCTACCAACTGTCTCAATCTCTCCTCTGAATCAGTCACCAGTGCAGTATCATCTGCAAACAGCAGCTGCTTCAGATTCCACTCTCCTCCATCAACATTTACCAGACTCAGACCACCTAAAACTCTTGCATTCACCTCCCTTACAACACCATCCATGTAAATATTAAACAACCAAGGCGACATCACACATCCCTGTCGCAGCCCCACTCTCACGGGAAAGCAATCACTCACAGCATTTCCCACTCTTACACACGCTCTACTATTTACATAAAAACTTTTCACCCCTTTTAGTAACCTACCATCAAGTCCATACAATCTTAAAACAGTCCACAAAGCCTCCCTATCAATTCTATCATACGCTTTCTCTAAATCCATAAATGCCCAAAACACATCCTTGCCTTTCGCTAAATACTTTTCACACACTTGTCTCACAGCAAACACCTGATCAACGCATCCCCTCCCTCTCCTAAAGCCACACTGCTCATCACTAATCACTCCCTCTGTACCCTCTCTAACTCTCATAATTAACACTCTACCATACACTTTACCTACAACACTCAACAGACTTATACCCCTAAAGCTAGTACATTCATACTTATCACCCTTGCCTTTATACAACGGGACTACACAAGCACTTGCCCAGTCAATTGGCACCATACCTTTCTCAAAGCACACATTCAATAATCTTACTAACCAGTCAACAATAGTCACTCCACCACCCTTCAGGCATTCCACAGCACACCCATCCATACCTGCAGCTTTCCCTGTTTTCATCTCCTTCTACCTCGCATTAAAAAAAAAAAAAAAAAAAAAAAAAAAAAAAAAACTCTTCCAGCTATTCGGACTCTTCTTACACACTCTTTCAGCCAGTCTAACTTTCATACACTCTACTAGCCAGTCTCTCATTCTCCATCCTTTCCACTTGGCCAAACCACATCAAAGTACTTCTCTAAACACTTTCAATCACAAAAGATTTCACATGAGCTAAGGGGTCTTTGTATGCAACATGTGCTACGAGTGTAATGCTGTATGGTAGTGAGACCTGTGCAGCAAAGGAAGAGGATATTCACAGGCTTAAATGTACAGAAATGGCAATGATTAGGTGGATGTGCGGTGCATCCCTGAGTGCAAGGCCTGGGGAAGCTAGGTTTACGACAGAAGAGTTGAGGTGGGGTGGGACTGGAGTGTATTGGTGTTGTGATGAGGAGAGGTAGATTGAGGTGGTTTGGGCATGTGGAGAGGATGGGGGATGATAACTGGGTGCAGAAAGTGAGAAGAGTTAATTTTAGGGGTGGGGTTGCAAGGGGTACAGCAAAAAGGACCTGGGACAAGGTCACTAAGTGTGACCTCAGGGTTAAGGGACTGAACAGGGAGGCTGCCAGAGATTGAGCAGCATGGAGAGCCACCATTAGGTGACCAAGGCTGACACATGCACGTTGGAGCCTTCAAAAACGAAACTAGTCACACCAGGTACTGACCAGAATTTTCGGCCATGTACCTGCACAAACAGTTTGGTTTCTAAGGGTGCTGTTTACCCCTCCATAAATATAAGTTTTTTGCTTTCGTTTTATAATCCTGACAGTCTGTTTATATGTGACAGTATGGTGCAGAGACCAAGGATGAGGTGGAGGGATGGAGTTGAGTGATATACGAGGGAGGGGGGAGTGAGTTGAGGGGAGGGCAGTAAAATGGCGGGTGACAGAGCAACTTGGAGGCGTTTTGTCTGTGGCCACCCTTTGCGGGATTAGGGCGTCGGGCTATAGATAGATAGATAGATAGAGAGATGGTGCAGCACAGATGATCTGCCACACAGCACACCCAAGGCAATAACCCTACATGGAGTTTACTGATGACTGACACTGTGTAGGCAAAGCTGATGGAGAATATGAGATAGCAGAAGGTCAAAAGGAATAGGGAAGTGAGCTTAGAAAGACAAAGAGAGAGAGAAAAAGACAAGTAGATAGATAAACAGATAGAGATAGAGAGAAAGAGGGAGAAACTTTATTACAGTACAATGATCCCTACTCTATCATATGGAAGTGAAGCTTAGCCTTACCTTACGACACCCTATGGAGATCTCAGCCACTAAGCCTCAGTTACGCAGTGCCGTGGCATCAATATATTCTTGCAAATACCCTAGCCTGTCGCAGTATGTGGCAAGAGGTGGTGTGGCTCCCATCTTTCGCAGGAAGGCGTCTGATTTCGGCTTGAAGGCTTCTACGGTGCAGGTTAACACGTTTGTGAAATATCCTTTGACGTGGCACGATCTTCCCCTCTTGCTAAGGACCTTTTATTCAAGCTTGGGTAGTACCAGACTCCTCCACAGGGTTAACATGCTGGTCTCATCCCTGGTGAAAGGACACAGGTCAAGGGTGAGAGCAGTGGAAGAGTGGCAAAGAGTGAAAAAATGTTATCTGAGAGGAGCATGTGGAGTGGAAAAGAGGTATAAGAGAGGTGCATGTGGAATTATATGGAAAAACAACGACAAATGATGAAGGTGACAAGCACTGTGATGTGGATGTTACGAGAAATACTCTGTGATGGTTCAGTCATGTGGAGAACAGAGAATGAGACTGACCAGGAGACTGTATGAGTGAGGTATTAGGGGAAACTAAGGCTAAGATGGTGGGATGGAGTGGTGAGAGATATCAGAGGAGTTGTGAATGGCAGAAGACAGAGTGACATGGAGGCAATTTGTCTGTGGCCAACCCTGGAAGGATTAACGTGTCTGGTAAGTTATACAGATAGATACAGGTAGATAAACAGACAAGGTCAAAGGGAATCTGCTGGTAATGCATGACTTCCTGTAAATGTCTGTTACTATGACCTCAATTTTGGCTATAAAAAAATAAATAAATAAATTAATCATGCCCTATGGGTCAGACACTTACATATTGAAACTTTATTTATTTATTTATAAGTGTACATTAGTGATTATTTAATGCACAGCTTCTCCCTTTCCTATAAAAATTCTAATGCTTGATCATTTTAAAAACACTTCCCTACCTTTCTTCCTGCCTTCCTCCCTTCCTGGATGGTGTGGAGGGTGGGAGATAATCCTGTCTATTCTTTTCTCACATGTTTGTTAAATCTTTGTAGCCTCACATCCACTCTTTTTTTCTTACCAGAATGAGAGACTGATGAGGAGAGTATATGTGAGTGAGGTGGAGGGAAGGAAGAGGGAGAGGGAGGCCAAGGAGATGGGATGGAGTGGAGAGGTAAATGAGAGAAGGGGGTGTGAGCTGGGAGCAGGGCAATGAAATGGCAGGGGACAGGGCAACATGGAGGTTATTTGAGGCACACGTCACCCTCCATCATAAAGGCAGCATCTGTCCTGTATGCTCCACTGTGTTGAGTCACGCTTCATCATACAGGCAGCATCTGTCCTGTCCTGTACGGTCCGCCGTGTTCTGAGAGAGAGAGAGAGAGAGAGAGAGAGAGTCCTATAAAAGTAAACTAATCCAAAGCCTTCTCTGTAGGTGGCGTGACAGCTCCTGGCAGTAGTACAAGAGTGGCCAAATCCCCTTTCAGATGACATTAGTCTGGACCAAACACAGAATGTCAGCAATTGGAACTTTCATAGCTGTGTACAAACTTTCTTTACAAACGTTTGACTAGGTTCGGAGTTTTGTTATATACGATACATTCATTGCAACTCAACGTTAATACTACAGCTGTTATGCAAAGATATAATTGAGAACAAAGTGCTATTAAAAAATCGTTATAGAAATATTAACATCCTAAACGCTTCCTCATATAGCCTACATTGTCACTAGGTTAATGTCTGTCATTTCAGTCTTGTTACTGCCACACGATTTATTAATCTTTGGGAGGCTTCTTGTAGTGACGGGGTTAATGAACGATATATCTACCCTCCTCCCACCTCGATTTTTTATTTTTTAACAATATAATCTTTTAATGGTAGCTAGAGTTAAAATTGAAGAGGATTATACTGAGGGATGACATTACATAGATAAAAACGCTACAATAACCTCAATTATATTAATTTCCTATCCCTGCGACCTTCCTGATCTACGGTCTACAAACCTTACCTTCTAACTCTTATATAACACCGTGTAAGTAATTATGGGCGCTAAAAAATGAAATTAAACCAAAAACGCAATACATAGCAGAAAAAAAATATCGTATTAGCCTTAAAACCCTTCAAATTCACCTTTAAAGAAACAGGAGACTGAAGGGTTATTATAGCGGATATCAAAACGCAGTAGAAACAATTTGTGTACGACCACCATAAAAGAAATTCTTTATCATACGCGCTTCCTGATCTACTCGCACATTTACCAAACCTTGACTCAGTTAAAAAAAAGGGCGTCTGTGTAATTACCAGTGTTTGTGAGGCATGCCAGTTAACACTGTTTTTATAATAAGAGGAATTGTATTCTCTCTCTCTCTCTCTCTGTATGTAGGTATGTATGCATGTACAGTATGTATGTACACGTAAAATATCATGGGGGATTTTTAGAACCCTGAGGAGGTTACGGTAGGGCTGATTTTAGTTAAAAAGTGCTTTATGAACACTGGTCCAATTCCCAACCATTATGGAGCTACAATTATTAATGAACTTATATGTTAATTATCAGAGCGACACCTTCGCCCACAGCGCCATCAGTAATTGTAGCTCCGAAACGGTTGTGAATTAGGCCCATGGTTTTGTATATATATATATATATATATATATATATATATATATATATATATATATATATATATATATATATATATATATATATATATATATCAATTTAACCCTAAAATCATTTGACTTATAAAAATCTCTCGGGACACCATATGCATATAACTGCACAAGCATCATCATCATCATCATCATCATCGCTATGATGATGATGATGATTATTATTATTATTGCACACGTGTAACAGACAGTATCATAATAGCAGTAAAGTGCACTTTGTGAGAGCTTGACGAGCAAGCCAGCGCCACGTTATTACAATTTCTCTCTGATACCGTAATTTTTCATGATGGAGCTGAACAATGAAAAAAAAAAAAATACTGGAATGAAAGACATTCTCTCAAATACACCCCCCCCACACACACACACAATCCCACACAGAAACACACACACACACACACACACACATATATATATATATATATATATATACGCATGCACACACGCGCGCGCCCGCGCGCGCCACAAACTCGAGATTCCAAGGGGTTCCTACGCCTTTGTGAGTTTTAGTTCTTGGCCAAATTATTGAATAAATGAATCACAAACTGAAAGAACTTCAACGCTACTCCACATAGGAGTAAACTTATTCGCTTCTGCTTAGCGTGACGGTCGGGTCGGGCCGGGTCGGGTCGGGCCGCTCATTTTCAAACTCAACTGACAGTAAACATTGCTCGTTCGCTGGTAAGTACAACATCGTTTATAACCAACTGGCTTCCTGTGCTGTATCAACTTTGCAATTTCATAGTAATCAATAAACTACCATTACAGCGACAACTGTGAACTAATTTGTATATTTTATTTATTTATACTACTGCCCCATCATTATCACCATCATCTTCATCATCATGGCAACAGGAGCTGAGAACTACCTTGTATCTTTAATTTATATTACATCATCATCATCATCGTCAATGCATTAAAAAAAAAAAGTATCTATGATAAATATCCATACCTGCGTGCTTACCAGAGTATTAACCTTATTTTCTGTCCTAAAAAAATAATAATAAGCTTCCCTGTGATTACGTGAGCTTCGAAGCCGCACCAGTTAATAAACAAATCTATTACTAGTCAGAATATGAGCTTAAAGATATAAAGGTAAACTAGAGCACAAAGCTAAGCCAAAACATATAAGCTCAATAAGAATATACAGCTAAATATTGTAAAGCTAACTCAGATCATAAAGCTTAAAGAAATATACCCTGACACGGATAAACTATACAGTACGTGAACAACAAGCTAGAGAAGACTTTACAGTTATTCTAATGAAGAAAAACGGGAAAATAAGCAAAACGAAAACATATGGGTAAGCCAAAATATATCTTAAATCAGCATATAAAGTTAAACCAGAATAAAAACTAAAAAATAAAAACCTAAAACCAGAATGAAAAGCTAAAACCAAGGCAAAAAAATTTTAAAACAGTTGTATATATAAAAAAAAAAAAACCGCTACGATCAACATATAAAACCAGGATGAAAGAAGCCATAGTAAGGCCCCATTACCTTTTTAATTTTATGCTTACTATCTCCACACGATTTTTTGGCTGAGTTTGAAGAGACTATTTTAGGGCGGGGTTAGATCGGGTTCTATTAACACCTAAACATCTGAATCCTCCCCTTAAGCTGAATTAACTAGTCTGAGGGTAGCAAGAATAAATGTTACTATAAATCCTGGGATGGAAAGGGTTAACTGATTAGCACTTCAGATTTATATAGTAAACCATTCCCGTGCAGTGATTTTTTCCCTTAATTTTTGTTACAGTACCTTAAAATGATTTTATTCATCCCTCGTACTTAAGGAGCAAATTAAGGCGATATCTAATTCTTCCAGCTCGAAAAGATTCCCCTGAGCTGAATAAAACCGTCAGGAGATGGTAAGGACAAATGGAGAAGACGATGTTGTGCGGACAATGTAAACATGGACAGAATATTTCAGTTACGATGTTGTTCTTCCTCCTGGCTCACAAAACGTCAACTCAGTGGACTGCTGGCACAAGCTATCCTTCTGCAGTCCACCATCCGCCTTTCTGGGGACAGGGAGGGAGCTGAGGGATGTTTGTATAACTGAGAGACGAGCTGCTTGGTTATATCGATGCCACCATGTGAAGGCGTCCAAGTACCATAACTACCTGAGGACAATAAAACACACACACACACACACACACACACATCTACATCAAAGGTGCTTCCAGATCTCTATTAACCATTTCACTCCGATGACCCATTTTATTATTTACTCCTTCTGCCTTAGACGACTTTATTTACCTTAGAAGGGCCTTCTCGAACAGGAGGGGTTAGATGCAGCGTCCACGAATCCCTAAGCAACAAGAGACCTTTCCTTAGCTGAATAAAATCGTCTGAATGTAACAAGAAAAAGAAAAAGTTACGTCCTTACATGAAAAGAATCAACCGTCCATCTCTCCTTTTTACCTTTACCTGGATAGAAAAATTGTTCAGGACGCAGCACCCGTCTACCTATACACATTACTATTCCATTTCTGTTCAGCTCGTCAGTGCAAAAGTTAACCAGTACTTTCCGTCTTTCATGTACTGTACAGTCGCCATCAAAAGTCCCGTCATCTCTCCTGTTCATCTCCCAGTATCATCAATGATTACTACACTGATTTTCAAAGTATATGAGGAGCAAAGCAGGAGCAGCGACAAGACTTCTGATGCCGACTGTACACAACTAGTCAACTCGGAAACTATCTCCCTAAGTTTCTTTTTCCCTCTGCCTATGACCTCCAGAGATATAAACGCCATGAGCCCCGTTGTCTGGAAATGAACATCTCTTAATTTTGGCTTTATTTTGACTCACCTTTCATCATACGGAACAAATTCTTCATTCAGTACCTGCGTGGGTTCATATCTTTTAGCAGTAAACGAGAAAATGGGACGTAAAAATTATATAACTTTTTTTATTTTCATCGCAGGACAATAAAACGGGCTCTCTTCCTGATCTATATTAACCTCACCTTCCCTCCTCCCTCAAAAATCGTCCATGTAATTACTGGCGCTTCAAAGGCACGCGAATAAACCAGAAAGGGTCATTGTGCCTGGCTTCATGTTCACCTTGAAATAATTACTCTTTTTTTTTATATTAGAGTTTAGGATTTTATTTGATCCTCGTTCACTTTTTTCTTAGACTTTAGGCTTATTTTATCAGTGTTCTTTTGTTTTATCAGATTTCAAGCTTTTGTTTTTCCTGTACGCTTTTTATTCCATCAGGGTTTAAATATTGAATTTCCAGGAATCTTTTAATTCGTCATAGGTCACGCCTTTATCATTACTCTTTTTATCAGAATTTAAAGTTTTCTTTAACTCTTACTTTTTATCATTAATTTCGTTTGTTTGTTTTACATTTACGTTTTTATTTAATCAGAATTTAAGCTTTCATTTTACATTCCTCTTTTCTTTCATCAGAGTTTAAGCTTTCACTTTGTGGTTACTCTTTTATTTCATCACTTTAAGCTTTTATTATGTTTTTTCAGTACCAGAGACCTTTTCTAATTCATTAAGTCATCCAGGGACATAATAATAATAATAATAATAATAATAATAATAATAATCTATACTATAAGGATCCGTTTTCAGTATGTTTGTTGATTTGTCCCTTTGTTACCATAACAGCAAAAGCAGAGCACTGTAGAGCAATTACTGTCAGACCATGATATCGCTAAAATGCTCTAACTTGAAGAACAAAATAATTTCCAGTCCAATCAAGTCACCGGTTCCTGAGTTATGACTCATTTCTGGCCTTTTGACATTGAGCGGCTTCGGCGGCCTTTAGACGGATCACTTTCTTTGTGAGCATTGAAGTTACCGTAAGAAAATCTTTTTGACATCGAGTGGAAAGGCTGCCGAAGGCGGCTCTTAAACGATTAATAATGATAATGACAATAAATGACGACACTGGTGGAAAAGTTTACGGCGAGTCCTTTCCTATAACCAATAAAATATTTTGGTGGCTGAAAAGTAATAAGAAAAGCAGAAAAGGAAAAAAAACAATCACTGCACTCAGGATTACTATACAGTAGACATTATAATACTTAAGTGGTAAACCTCTTCAATAAGGTGACAATTATTTTCTTTAAACTCTTACTAGTAATGTCTGTTATCTAATCGCTTTTATAGAATTCCATGTAGGTTTGACAATTTTTATATTCTTGCTCTCTACATAGGTAAAAATGGAGGCAGTTAATCTTATTATCATAATATAAATGGAGGAAGTCAATGTCCTGTACCACAATTTAGATGAAGTCAATGCTCTTTCTCTTGATTTATAAAGTTAAAGCCCTTTATCATACTTTAAATGGTGTCAATGCCCTTTATCTTGATTTAAATGGAAAGTCAATGTCGTTTATCACAATTTAAATGGAGTCAGTGCCCTTTTGTCTTCATTTAAATGGAGAAAATCAATGCCCTTTACCATAATTTAAATGGAAATCAACGCCCTTTATCATAAATGAAATGGAAAGTCAATGCCCTTTATCACAATTTAAATAAAAAGTCAATGCCCTTTATCACAATTTAAATAGAAAGTCAATGCCCTTTATCACAATTTAAATAGAAAGTGAATGCCCTTTATCACAATTTAAATAGAAAGTCAATGCCCTTTATCATAATTTAATTGGAAAGTCAATGCCCTTTATCACAATTTAAATAGAAAGTCAATGCCCTTTATCACAATTTAAACAGAAAGTCAATGCCCTTTATCATAATTTAATTGGAAAGTCAAAGCCCTTTAACATTAATTTTAAGAAGCCAGCTTTTAATAAATATTTAGAAAAAAAATGCCGAACTTTTATCGTCTACCACATTTCGAAATTGTATAAAATCAGTGTTATAAAAATATATATTAAAACAAGCAAGGTTCACTCAATAATTCATACTTTCCTTGCTTGGACTAATGTATTCTTGATGTCTTCAAACGATTGTATTCTGAGTCTCCTAGTAATGAATATGTCCAAGAAGGCTATATCGACCCTTTAAAGTGCGAACAGATACCCAAAGCTTAAAGTAAAAAAGTAAAGACAAAAAGATTAGAGTAAAAAATAAAGACAAAAAGAGCTTAAGGTAAAAGGATGGACAAAAAGCTTAAAGTAAAAAGTAAAGAAGCGTAAAGTAAAACGTGAAGACAAGAAGCATAAAGTAAAAAGTACAGACAATGCTTAAAGTAAAAGGAAAGATAAAAAGGTTAAAGTAAAAAGTAAAATGACAAGGGGAATACAAAACACAACACATCATCAGTCTGAAGCGGTTGTCTTGGTACACCACGTCATTCAGATGATTTTTGCCTCATTATTCTTGCTGTCACTCGTCTATTTTACTTTACTTGCAATATCTAGTACCTGGGCGGTTAATTATGGCTATATCTAACCCCTCCAATTCGAAAAATCTCCCAAAAGCTGTATAAAATAATCTGAGGGTTAGCAAGAATAAAACGAGAAGTACTGGAGTTAGGTGATTTGTCTTTCAGCGAGACAGGCCTTTCCAAATCTGAGTAAGGTTCTCTTGCGGTAACAGAATTAAATTAAAATATTTATCCTTTAGATATTTACACCCGCTACTCGCGAAGGGAAAGCGAGTGGTCTGCTTTATCAGCAGGCGCGAGTTTGTGTGAACACTATACCTAACAAAACATTTAACCAATTTTAATAAAACTTGCTGGAAGGGTTCATGCTTAGCTCATAAGTTTTTTTTTTATTTTTTAATCACTCTCAAAGGTCATGGTCACAGCATGTCAAATATGGGTCTGGCAAAATCAACGTAAAAGTTTTTATGTAATGTAAGCCAAACCTGGGGAACAGACTGAGTTAAGGCAAGAATGATATGATTTCATTTCGAAACTAACTGGTCAAAGGCCAAGGTCACAGGGCAAGGTCAAAGTTCGACCCGTTAGATATGAGTCCAATTTAGTCATACAGGGAATGTTGTAGAATCAGCCAAGGAGTGTACCTATTATTTTTTTCCGTCAAGTAGTACTGTATAACTTATCTTTCGAGAACAATAAGTCACAGGTCAGGGGTCACAGGGCAAGGTCAATTAAACAATTTTCCCAATTTAGATGAAATTGTGTGGAGGAACAGAGAGTCGGACAGGATTACAGGGATGCAAGTTTGAGAACATTCAGTCAATGCTCAAGGTCACAATGCTAGGTCAAACTTCGACCCGTGCGTCAAGGCTAGGTCAAACGTCGACCCGTGTGTCATGTGTGGAAAAGAAAAAAAAAAAAGTTCTCATCTGATTTGGGTCTAGCCTGGTGGATGAATTGACTTATTGTTCATAGGGGCAAAAGGTCAAAGGTCAAGGTTTCAGTGCAAGGGCACTATAAACAGCTTTTATCTGATGTAGCCTGAACTTTGTGGGAGTGTTCAGATTAAAACGTGGATTAAGAAATTAGATTTTAGAACAATTTGTCAAAGGTAAAGGTCGCAGGGTAAGGCCAAAAATCAAGGACACTGGACAAAGTCAACTCAAACAGATTTGATCTGATCTGAATCAAAGATAGTGAAAGGGATAATGATTAAGCAAGAATGAAGCAAATCGATTTTGAGGATATCTATCACAGGCCAAGGTCGCGGCGCAAAGTCAAATAATCGGTCATCAGATCAGTTGATGGTCGCGAGTACTGTGCTCTTTGAGGGTTCCAACTTGGTCCTTTTTTTGTTTTAACTTTTTAACTGTGCTTTAGATTTTCGATTATGTTTTAAGTTTTAACCCTCTCTTGGTCGTGACAAATCTACTATTCTACTCCAGCTAACGCCAGACGATCACATTCAGCTGGGAGTGAATCACAGGAACCTGTATGTTAGTGATGGTCCGTTAAACTCTCTCATGGCTGGAATAACTCTACAGTTTTTAATTCCTGCCAACGCTAAACGATTTTATTCAGTCGAGAGAGAATCACATTAACCACTGAGTTAGCACTGTTGTCGCTGCCCCTCTCATGGTTGGGACACAGTGGCGTCACCAGGGGTTAGATTTTGGGGGGGCTGTAGCCCCGGTGTATGTAGAAGGGGGGTGGCGAGCGAAGCGAGCCTATGCAGCTGGGGGGTACGGGGGGGGGGCGCTGTAAGCCCCCCCGGAAATTTTTTCGGAAATTAAGCAGCTTTAGGGGCATTCTTGAGGCCTATAGATGAAGAAAAAGTAAAATAAGGTCTCATAGGCTATTAATAAGAAACTTATAGGACACATGAATATTGATGGGCCTAATACCAGGTATCAGTAAGCCTTATGATATAACGTGTACAAGGTAATTGTATAAAGCTTTTTTGCAGATAATAGTTTTTCTTCAATTGCTACCGTAGTATTATGTGGTATCATAACAGTTTCTTAGTCTTACCATATTAAATTTGATAATTCAAAGAAGCTCTTTATTCAATGTATATATATAGATATATAATAATTGCCAAGATTTATCTTCCATTACCGGTACTGTGATAGGAAAACAAAGCCATTCACAAAAAAACAAAAATTATAAAATATTATTCTAAAACAAGTAACTCCAATTCATAAATCAATTACATTATAAAACCATTTTGATAAAACAAAATTACAAAAAAAATTGTATTCTATAAAAACTGATATCCTCCCATACAGTGACATAATGCAATGTGGATTTTTTTTATTTCATTCATTTCACAGTATTACTTATCAGTGAATGTAAACTAAAATTGCAGTTCATTGCAGAGAGAGAGTTTTAGCCTACTTTCCCACTCTGTACGTTTAGGACAATATATTTGCAACAATGAGAAATAGCCTAGGCCTAGCCAATTTAAAAATAAATCAATAAAAAAAGATCCTGGCCTAAGCTTCATAAAATGACTACTGAAATAGTTTGATATAGGGCTACTTACACATGTCTGAATGGGTTCAGCTTTGGGGTTATCTGGGGTTGCTTCTGGCACCTCATTTCCAATAACAGCCACTTTTTCTTGTCACTCATCTGAGTCATCTTTGGAGGTGCGGGTGCGAAAGAATTTCCTTATGTCACCCTGTCCCTGAGGATTTTTAGATGACCTTTTTCATCACTTGAGTGGCTGCTGGCTGAGATCCGCAAATGTATTATTGTAGAATAGCCTATAAAGGGGAAATGACATTCAGTTCTGACAGAGTGTCGACTGAACCAACTAAGTACTGCTGACTCTTTGTATAGAGTATAAGCTAGATCTCATATCTGTAAAAACAAAAATGAACAGGTACAGTGAGGCGGCTAGCAATATACCGGAACGCAGTAACGTCTATACAGCCACTGAAACCAATACATTCAAATAAAACCGAAAACAACACAGGATTTAGTGACAGTTCATAGACACTTCTCAATGTAAACAAACATTCCGAGTTCCGATACACTGAACATTCGAACTTGTGAAAAATTGCATAAATCAGATATTTTAGACTGCATAATCCAATTTTAAAGCTCCGTGATTAATATATACCATATTATATATTGTAAATATATAATAAGTCTGATAAATGTAATACATTCTTGCATTCTTTGTGCAATAAATATATTTCAAAGAAAACCAAGCTTGGAAAAAGTATATGGGAAACTAATATAACTATTATGATTTGAGTCATAGGTTTACGTAAATTGTGAATAACTAATCACATTATATAGCTATAAATAATATTGTATTAAACTAATATGGATGCACGAATAAAAGTGGATTGGCTTTTGGGGGGGTTGGGGGAAAGCTAGGTGGGTCAATGCCGAGCTGCAAGCATACAGTGTAAGCTGGTTGTTGCTGTTGTTGATGATTCTCTCCTCAATTCGAGGAGACCGGGCCTTGCTATAGCCCGGTTGCTGGTGGTTGTCTTGAGTAAAGGTAAGGGGGAAGACAGGGCCTGGGGAATGCCCAGCACACACGCCCTGTCTCCTGGCTCAGTTGTGGTGTGTGTGTGTAAGCTGGTGATTTTTTTATTATTATTATTTGGGGGGGCTGCAATTTTGGGGGGGCTGAGTCCTTGATTTGGGGGGCTAAGCCCCCCCTAGCCACCCCCCTGGTGACGCCACTGTTGGGACAGCTCTGGTGTTATACTGTAGGAAACGTCAGGTAATTTATTTCAATTGAGAGTGAATTAGAGAAGCTTGGCTGCTAATTTCATCTTTTTTTCATTTCATATTTATCTGTGTTAATTATTTTCTAAGTCTGGCCTTAAAAGTTGTCTGGAACTTTTTGCAACAGAGAAAATGGGTTGTAATATTTATACGTGTACAGAGTTTTTCAAGTTTCCTTTCCTTTTCTATCCTTCCTTGTCTCTCTGTACCTTTCTTTTGTTATCTGTCTCCTTTCATTTTTGTCTATCTATTTGTGTCTTCTACTTAGAGAGAGAGAGAGAGAATCAGCTTTATCAAGCCACATACATCAAAACGTCAAAAATACATATATTACAGAGCTACACGTATTGTACATTTACCCCACCTCTCTCTCTCTCTCTCTCTCTCTCACACACACACACACACACACACACACACATACACACACGCAACAATACCATTTCAACTTAATCCACCATTTCCGGGAACATTAATAACGAAAATTCACCATCTAATGTTTATCCAGTGGAATAATTTTGGCTGCTAATGCTTTCAAATGGAAAATTGTGTAACATTAAATTCAGACAAATATATCATTATCATCATCATCATCATCATTACCATTTCCCCTCCTCTTCCTCTTCATCATTATCATCATCATATCCATTTCCCCTCCTCCTCCTCTTCATCACCATAATCATCATCGTCAACATCATTCCTCCTCTTCGTCATCATCATCATTATCATCACCGTTATCATAATCATCACTGTCGGCATCATGATTATTATAACCCACTGCCTTCCTCCTCCTACTCCTCCTCATCGACACAATCATCACCAGCTTCATTACCCCTTAAAATCCTCATCACCACCTTTTCTGTAATCCTCATCACTACCATCATAAGGACCACAATCACCAACCCCCTCGTCTCATTTCCCACAAACCCCCCGTTGATAGTAAAACAAAAAATAATAATAATATAAATAATAATGAGGGAAGAACAGATATTTTGGAACTGTCGGGATGAGGGTCTGTTTTAAGAAGAATTTAATCGTCTGGCCTAAGAAATGTAATATACAGTAAGATACAGAATATAATGGACTACGGCATTATATACGGGAGGATACAGCCACAGAAGCAAAAATATAAACCTTGGAAAACTAAAATCAAAGTGCCTAAAAAAAATATTACCGTACTCAAACTCCTATGACTCACTCCCAGCTGAATAAGATCATCTGGCGTTACCTGGAAGTAAATGGTAGAGTTGTCCCGGTCATGAGAGGGTTAATGGGACCAATACTAACACTCAGGATCGCTCACTCTCAGCTGAATAAAACCGTCTGGCGTTATCTAAAATATTCCAGTTATTCCGACCACTTAAGGATGTGTTAAGTAGGAGAATTTATCGAAGGTCCCCTAGAACGAAAGAAAATAAGGAGAGAGAAAGAGGAAACAAAAGAAACTAAGGATAGGAAGGAAAAAAAATGCAGGCTTACTCCACAACAGGGGACTCTATCAGACCCAGAGAGTCACTGCAAACACAGACACTGCCATCGATAGCTGAAAAAAAAAAATCAGTTAACCCTAAAACCGTTTTCTATGACGCTCCCAAACGCTTCCTCCCGGACACATTTGACTGCTAGGCAACGGTTTCGCTTAGAACTACCTCTCCTTACTCCACCACAATCAATAAAATCCCCCTGGAGAAATACCGTGTTTCCCTAACTCTGTGAAGTGAGAGAACGAAAAACAAAAGAAGTAATAAAAAAAAAAGTGGTGGGGAAATTTATACAAGTGGAAAGAAATAAACTTAAGCAAAGTCATCATGTTCCCGGAGAGAGAGAGAGAGAGAGAGAGAGAGAGAGAGAGAGAGAGAGAGAAAGATGCCATAAACGTGACCAAGGGAAAAATATTGCGGGAAAAAATAGACAGGATCCCGCAACGATGAAAACAATTAATTTTAACGATTATGTCTGGGAATTAGAGAGTTTTGTCCTTGCTATGGTCGTGATTTATACTCTCTCTCTCTTTCTTTCTCTCTCTCTCTCTTGTATTCCTCTTTTTCACTCTATTTCCTCTCCCCTCCTTTTTTCCACTCTTCACTTTGTTTTCTCATTTTTCTTTTCCTTAATTTCCTTCTTTCCTTTTTTCTTTTCCGTCTAGCTCTTCCCTCCTCCCTTTCCCTTCCATTCTTCCTCTCTATCTGGCCTTTCTTTTTCTCCTCTCTCTCTCTCTCTCTCTCTCTCTCTCTCTCTCTCTCACTTCTTTTCCTTCTCTCTTTTCCTCCCCTTACTTCTCTTTTTTCTCCCTCCTTCGTTCCTTCCTTTCATCCTTATCTTCCTCTCATGTTCTCTTCTTCCCAATCCTTCTCCTATTCTGGTCATCATCTCTATCCCTTTTCCCTTCTCTTCTCTCCCTCTCTCACACACGCTCTATTAGTTCTCACGTTTTCTTTAGTTACCCGTATCTCCATTCCTTCTTTTCCGTGTCTCCCTCTTTCCTTCCCTTCTTATCTCTCGCCTTCTTCCTCCTTTCCTTCCTCCTCTTATCACCTCCTCGTCCCCTCGTCCTCATCATCACCACTTCCCTCGCACCATTTCACTCATTTTTCCTCCTCTCCCCCTCTTTCGCCCATTACCGTGTTTTTCTTTAGTTTCCCCTGTGTGTCTTTCGCCTTACCGCCCTCCCGTTTTTTATGTTCATTTCGTTCATGTCGATATCTGGCGATTGTGGATATTTATGGGGCATTTATATCTATCTATCTATCTATTTACAGGTGTCTGTCTATCTACCTCTCTATCCATCATCTATCTATCCATCAATCTGTCTACCTGCTTATCTCTACCTACCTTTCAATTCATGTCTGTCTATCTATCTATCTATCTGTGAGGTTACTGTAAATCACGTATTTCTTTATCTGCGAGACTTTTGTTGTATCTATCAATAATGAATCTATCAATCTAGAAGTAATGCTATCTGTCAATCCAACTCTAGCTTCTGTTCAAGTATTTTTCTGACCATCTATCTAATTTTCTGTCCTGGCCTTTGGTTCCTTCTTTCTTGCATTAAAAAAATAAAAATACATACATCTATATCTGTCTATTTATCAATGAGTGAGTTTTCATTTATCCCGTCTGACAATCTATTCGTCTATCTGTATAATTATCTATCTACCTGTCTGTCTATCTATCTATCGATCTATCTATATTTGCGAATCTTTCATCTATCGCAAAGACTTTTATCTATCGGACAGGGTTTTATGTATCCATCTATCTACAAATGAGACCTGAGGTTTAATCACTGGGGTTTACCAATCAGTTTCTCTCTCTCTCTCTCTCTCTCTCTCTCTCTCTCTCTCTCTCTCTCTCTCTCTCTCAAAGACACAGATGAAAATATTGTGCTTTGGTAATTATGAGAGTAAATACAACTACTGAATGCTGAACACCAGATCTGCCTCTGATGTAAACAATGAGGATCTGAAACTTATAATCAGAACTTGGAAAAAAAAAAATCTCCCAACTTTATACAACACTGGTTACATTACATATAGAATACCGCGTACAATACTGGTGTCCGAATCTTATTAATGATGAAGACGCACTTGAAAGGGTGCAGCGAGGAGTTACTACAGCGATCCTATCACTGCGAAATTTATGCTTGGGAAAAAAAAAGATAAATAAATAAATAAACTGTGATGGGTTAAATCTAATCCAAGTATTTAAACAACCTTGATAATTTTGACATCAATTATGAAAATCTGTTTAATATATTGAATGATTTCGCAACATGAACTAATGAGATGGAATTGACCACTTGAGAGTTTTAGGTTACAGGAAGTTGAAAATACTGACACATAATTTAAAATAGAAAAAAAAAATATCGTGTGAAATTAGCTTTGATATTATGTAAGTACTTGCTGAACAATGTTATGCTTCCATTTTGCTGTAAATAAGGAAAGTTTGATATCGAGGACTGTCCACTTTTTCACAGCGTTTGAGAAACTTCTTGTTTTCTTTGCTTACCTACGGCTAAACTGAAGCATAACATTATTCAGCATATACTTGATATTACGTCAATGCAGTTTTCACACGATATTTATCTATGTTACGCGATTTATGCTGACGCTACGAAAGTTACCACTGTCGATATTTTCAACTTCTTTGTAGCTCGAAACTCACAAGAGGTCAATTTCGCCCCCCTCTTTAATATTCACGTTCCTTTATATATGGATTGGCTGCCAGAAAGTCATCGTGGAAATAACTGTAAATACGTTTTTTATTCGATCTGATAGCTTTTTCAACTACCAGGTCTTCAGTGGGTGTTGTTTAATTCCAGGTAGATAATTTATGCTTAGTGCGACTCTCTCTCTTCAATATTGTAGACGAAAGTTAAAACACACTGTAGTCCTTTCTTCTTCTTGTCTCTCCACATAAATTTCTACTTAGGTCTTTCAAATGACCAAGGTGATTCTTTTTCCTGCTGGCAATTTTATGGGCGGGAGAGATTTCCTATTTCCTGTCCTTTTTTCTCACTCGTTGGTCAACTCTTTAGTGCAATTAGTTTTAGCTTATTAACCTTTATTTACTTATCAACAGGCCTCCTATCAACTCTACTTCCTCTGTGTTCATACATATATTTATTACTTTCTCTGGTCTCTGCACGTCTCTCCCTTTTCCTCCTTCACACTCCCTTTTTCCTCTCCCTCCCTTCTCCGTTCCCTTCCTCTTTTCTCTCTCCCTTTGAATTCTCCTTACTCCCGTTTCGTTACCCTTCCTTCCTCTCCTCTTTCCACTCTTTCTCCTTCTAGCTTCTTGTTTCCTCCTCCTTTTCCTCCCCTCCGTTCCTCTCGCTCCCCTCTCCTCCAGGCTCCCCTCTGCTCTATGTCTTTCTCTTATTGCCACTCATTCCCCTCTGAGCCTGACTCCTCGCCTCCTCACAGCCCCTCTCTCTAGGCCACAGACGCTGCCTACCCCCCTGCCTCACTCTCATTCTGCCTATCCTCCTGCCTGCCTCACCCTGCTGCTTTACTTTCCTTGTGACTTCCCTCCTGCCTGCCTCTCTCTCTCTCTTCATCTACTCTCCTGACTGCCTTACTCTCTTCATCTATCCTTCTGCCTCTCTCACTCTTCTGCTGCCTACTCTCCTGCCTTTCTATCTTCTGCTGCCTACCTTCCTTCCTTTCTCACTCTTCTGCCTACCCACCTGCGTGTCTCTCTTCTGCTGCCTACCCACCTGTCTTTCTCACTCTTTTGCTGCTTACCCACCTGCCTGTCTCACTCTTCTGCTGCCTACCCCCCCCTGCCTGTCTCTCTTCTGCTACCTACTCTTCTGCCTGCGTCACCTTCCTACCTCAACCTCAGTTTAACGCCCTTACGGCTGAATAATTTATCTGACTGACCGACTTCTCCTCTCTTGCATATCATCGAAAATACAGTAGCAGGTGGTCAGATTGCGTTAATTTTCCCTTATAGATTAACTTAGTGTAGTTTTTATTTCATTTCCATGGCATTTTTTTTTTTTATGCTGTATGGTAGTTCTCCTTACTTTTTCCTGCCGGTTTCGCCTGGAGGGTTTGGTGGGCGGGGGAGGCGTTCTTACTATGTTATCCTTATTTTCAGCTCATAGAATTAGATATCATAGGCACAGAGTTCTTTGTAACAGAGAGCCCCGTAAGGATCAGTAAGTTTGTTGCTGTTTGTTTTCCTTTGTAGTCCTTTGTATTCCTCCCTTATTCTCATTCTGCCTACCCTCCTGCCTGCCTCACCCTACTGTCTCACTCTCCCTGTGACTACTCTTCTCCCTGCCTCACTCTCCCTGTGTCTATCCTCCTACCATGTTTCACTCTCCCGTCTACCCTTCTGCCTTAATTGCCTCCTACCTACCCTCCTGCCTGTCTCACTATTCTAGCCTATTCTCCTGCCTGTCTCACTCTTCTTGCCTATCCTCCTGCACGTCTCTCACTCTCCCGTCTACCCTCCTGCCTGTCTCGCTTTCCACCTCCCTACCACCCTGCTTCAACCTCATCCTGCCTATCCTCTAGTCTACCTCACTCTTCCTCCCTATCCTGCTGCCTCACCCTCCTGTCTATCTTACTCTCCTCGTCTATCCTCCTGCCTGTCTCACTCCCCTGCCTCACCCTCCTGTCTATTTCACTCCCCTTAAGTCTATCCTCCTGCCTGTCTGACTCTCCTGCCTCACTCTCCAGTCTATCTCACTCTCCTCCAGACTATCCTCCTGCCTGTGTCACTCTCCTGCATCCTCCTCCTGTTATCTCACTCCCCTCTAGTCTACCCTCCTGCCTGTCTCACTCTCCTGCCTCACCCTCCTCCTGCCTAAGCTCCAGCCTATCTGCCTACACTCTTAATCTTTTAGAGAGCAGGGATTCTCTTGTGTAGTGTAATCTGGCTTTCACCATCAGATTTTATTATGGCTATAGCTTTATTTCGTATTTATTTTTCTTATTTAATTATTCACTTATTTCTCAGTATTTATCAGTATTTATTTATTTACTAATTCACTTGCTAATCAGTATCTATTTATTCTTTATTTCTCAGGATCTATTTTTTGTTTATTTATTCATTTATTTATCGCTATGTATGTATGTGTATTTATTTATTTATTTAATGTAAGAAAAGAAAGACTCTGTTCTCTCCAAAATGCCACAATCTCTCTCTCCATTAACCCTTCCAATAATGCTTTTATTTATAATGCCTTTATTTTTAATCAGTCTTGCTCCTTCTGGATTATTTTACTGCATCAGAATAAAACCTCGTACTGAAGGGGCTAATGAAGACCTTATGGGATCTCTACGGTTTGAAAAATGACCATAGTAAATAACATCGTCTCTCTCTCTCTCTCTCTCTCTCTCTCTTTCTCTCTCTAGAGAGAGAGAGAGAGAGTTTCTGTGGTACAGTGGTAGTGTGCGTCTCGCACGCTGGTGGATGCAGGTTCGCCTCCCGCCAGAGTTGTAAAAACGTTGGGAAGCGTTCACCGAGCCACTGACTGCATTGACAGACATAAGGGGTGCTGTGGTTGAACCAATGACGCATTCTAGTATGCTTGCACCCAGTCGGCTTAAGGTGGGCCGATTACACTTGGTTCACAGACTACATACACATCTAAAGCCACTACAACACTACAGTCAAACTCACAAGCACTTCTCACCCTACATACAGTCTCTACCAGACAGCCTAAGCCACTTGGTAGAGATACATTGGCTGTATCGTCCCTGCTTCGGTAGAGATAGGCCCGCAGAGGACCTCAACGGCTGATGGTGATGATGATATATATCTAATTTCATCTATATCTCTGCCCTGTCAGTCTGTCTGTCTGTCTCCTGCATATATATATATATATATATATATATATATATCTATATATATATATATATATATATAATTTCATCTATATCTCTGCCCTGTCTATCTGTCCGTCTGTCTGTCTCTCTCTCTCTCTCTCTCTCTCTCTCTTATCAGGCTTCCAACAGGCAATTTAATTTAATTTATAAGGATCTCACTAACTGCAGGGATTAATTAAGCTATATCAAGCACCTCCAGTTATAAAAAAATCCCCGTAAGCTGAATAAAATCGTCTGAAAATAGCAAGAAAAAAAATTACGTTCCTAGACTGAAGGGCAAAGATGGACTCCCTGGCTTAATTTTAGTACTATTTTTTCTCCAGGATTAACAAGACACAGTGGAAGATTCCGTGTTCCCTTTCCTTGTCCTTCCTACAAGACACAATAAGGGAGGATGGATTTCTTTCTGCAGGAGGAACGAGAGGCAAGGAATAATTCTGTATCCCTTTTCCTTGTCCTTCCTATGAAATAAAGAGTATTATTTAGGACAGATTTGTTTTTACAGGACGAACAAGGTAGGAAAAACATTGTATCCCTTTTCCTCTTCCTTCCTGCAAAACAAAGTAACTTAAAATATGCTTGTTTTTTTGCAGGATGAACGAAAGACAGGGGAAGATTTGGTACACCCTTTCCTAGTCCTTCCTACAAAACAAAATAACTTACGATATTTCCCCCCCCCCTTAATATTTCTTTTTACGGGAAGAACAGAAGGCGGGAAAATTCAGTCCTTGTCCTTCCTCCCCAAAAAATTAAAGTCAAAGGATGGACCGTGAGTTACATAGAGTCCTGTTTTCACCTGAGGGAACTGGGTCACTTCCACGCAATTCGCTAAGTAGGCAGGGATGAGTCTCCTTGGTTACTATAATCCTTTCACCTTAACTTGGTAGTGATTTTCGTCTTTTTGCAATTTATTTCCCGTGGCTCAGTGGCGGAATAAGACCATACTAAGGTTCTACGTCCTTCCATAGCAGCACTTCTTCGTGCCTAGCACCGAAATCTAGCGCTGACCTCCAGTTTTCAGCAATCAACATGGAGGGAGAGCAACTTTAGATCAGGTTAAAATGAAGAGAGTATTGTCAAATAGACCCTCCAGTCTGACTACACTTGGCCAACAAATGATCTGAGGTGAGTAATATCGTTAGGTATTAGGTAAAGTCTTTCCACCTTAACCTGGCCAAGATTTTCTTCATTATTATTTCACGTACCTCAGCGGCATAAAAGACAATACTACAGCTATATATTCTTTCCACAGCACTTCTTCGTGGCTAGCATCATATTCTCGTACTAATCTACTGCTAAAACTCCGAATTCAAGATAGATATCACTTTTACGCGAAGTGAAACTAGTGGAATAATATCTTTAAATACATTATCCTTGCTTCCATCAGACAGTTTTCAGTTTATTGGAGACCTTTGAAGTGAATGGGTTAGAATCTCTCTCTCTCTATTAGCTTTTGCAGTACCATAATATCTGTACATGTTTTTGTTCGGTGGTAGGTGGTGGTGACTACCATCTACTCACTAGATGTTGTGCCTACTCCATCCTTCACCATTACCAGTCTTTTTCTGTGTCTACTCTCCTTTCTTCTTATTTCCCCCTCCCTTCCTGCCACTTTTTATTATTCTTCTCCACTTTAGGTGGTTCTGCACCGTGACAAGCCCAATGGTTTCCTGCAACCCAAGAAACCATTTACAGCGCTGAGTGATGACCATATAATCAAATAACAGGGTGATGCGGAACCCCCTTTGGTGTCCCTGTTAACTGAATGGAGAGATATAAATACGGCGTACATCTGGGAAACAAACTTTCACACTCTTACCCGCGCCTCGCTATGGCGAGGCGCTGTCTACCGCAAGGGGATATCATTTCACTGCATGTGGTGGCCCTGCAGGAGCGACTGCTTGTTTGTGGTTGTTGGGTCTATTCGGCCAGACAGACCGAGGTCACTCAGCAACAACCAACTTCATTTTTGCTACCGCCATGCGATTTTATTCAGCTCAGTGAAAAGCTCTCGGAGTGAATGGGGTAGACTCTACCTCCATCAGCCCATTCAGTACGAAGAATATTGTTCATCCTATTGTTGGTACAGGAGACAGATGCCTTCATGTACAGGCACCGATATAGCCAGGGGGCACCACTTCCCAGTAAAGAAACGCTTCTGAACTATTTCGCTATTGTCCGAAACGAGGATGGTGGATTGCAGGAGAATTGCAGCTTGAGCCTGCTGTCCGCCGGGTGCACGTTGCAGATAAGCCTGGGGTCATAACAATACCAGCACTTATTCTTCTTTCCACCAGACGATTTTATTCAGCATGAAGAAAACCTCTCAAAGTGAAAAGTTTAGAAATAATCTCCATTAACTCCTTCAATACGATGATGTACGGTATATTATTTGTTATTCTCGTTTTCTCCACATTATTTTATTCAGTGTGAACGAAGGTAGCGGGCACACACCGTCCAGTCACTTGATGTGGTGCTACATTCAGGTGACTAGGCTGAATTACAAGCCAGATTGTCCTGTAACCCAAGAAACCATATACTCAGGGTCGAGCTACTGGTCACCTCCCACCTTAATGTTTGGCCTTATACCCTAGCCTTGGGACGCTACTCTCCTGATAAGGCAATGAATGACTGAATGATAGACAGACACATAGATACAGTACATAGACAGATAGATAGACAGATAGACAGACAGGCAGACAGACAGAAAAGAAAAAAACAAGCGTCATTCCCTTGCTACCACCAGACGATTTTATTCAGTCCCAAAGAAACCTCTCGTTATGAAAGCTTTACAGTCAACAACCGCCATGAACCCCTCCAGTGCCACGAGTCGTTCTTGTTTTTTCCTGCCATCTCCAGACGATTTTACTTTTTATAGTTACTTTTTACAGCAAACTGAAGCAAGAGCCTGGCCGGAGGTTACAGTGCAATTACACTCGTGCTTTTCTGTCTGGAAATTTGTCTTCCTACCCCTCTTGTCTAGCCTGTCTGTCTATCTGTTTGTAGCTGTCTGTCAGTCTATCTGTATGTCATTCTATCTATAAATCAGTCGGTCTGTCTGCCTGTCGAACTAGTTACTGATCAGTCTATCCTTCAGTTTGCCTCTACTTACCTATCTATCTATCCATATCTCTATCTAGCTACAGTACCCGGTATATAGTCTCTCTGTCCATCCGTCTGTCAGCATGTCTCCATCAACACTATCAGAGCAATGAGGCCCTTCGTAAGCAATGCTGAGAGAAACCAATCATATTAAATGGGTCTCTGCCAATGCCCTTCTCCTCTGCCTTTCAACATATTCTGAATGTCTGCTTGTATAATCAACCTCTCTCTCTCTCTCTCTCTTTCTCTCTCTTTTCCTCCTACCTTACTCCCAGCCTACCTGCTTCCCTCTCCCTTTCTCTGCTTCCTGTCTGCTTCCCTCTGCCTACCTCGCTCAGTCCTGCATCTTTATCTGCTTTCTGCCTCTCTCTTACGCCTCTTCCACCTCCTTCTCTCTTCCCGTCTGCCTCTTATCTTTCCGACCTACCTCCCTTCCTTTCTGCCTCTCCCTGCCTACACAGTCGATCCTGCTTCCCTCCTGCTTTTCTCTCTTCCTCATCCCTGTCCCCTGCCTGTCTGCCTCACTTTCACTATCTTCCATTCTCTTGTCTCTCTCCTACCTGCCTGCCTCTCCACCTACCTACCTCCTGCCTCAACCCTCCCTGCCTGCCTCACCCTTCCCTGCCTGCGTCATACTTCCTTCCCTGTCTCAAAACTCCCTGCCTGTATCACCATCTCTCTCATTCTGCCTCACACTTTCTGCTTGCCTCACCCTTCCCTGCCTGCCTCACCCTTCCCTGCTTGCCTCACCCTTCCCGATTTGCCTCACCCCCTCTCTTCGCCTCACCCATCCATCATTTCTCTTTCTCCTCTCTCTCTCTCTTTTTATTGCCACACTCCTCTCTCTATCTCCCTCATTCCCTCTCTCATTTTATGTCCTCCTCTATCTTTATTTTTGCTCCTATCTCACACCTCCCTGTCTCCTTCCATCCCTCCCTTTATTGTACCCTCTCTCTCTCTCTCTCTCTCTCTCATTCCTTTCTCTTTCCTTCTTCTCTTCCCATCATGTCCTCTCTTCTTCCATCCATCCTTTTCTATTTAGCTTCCCCCTCCACCTCTCTCTCTCTCTCTCTCTCTCTCTCGTCTCCTTAGCACCGGTCTTCCTTGCCTGTCTGACTCCTTTCCCTCAATGAATAAATTATTTCCGTTCTCTCTCCTCCCTCGCTTCCTTCTCTCCCTCCTTCCTCCATCCTCCCTCCTTCATTCTCTCTAAAATGATTCTCCCTTCGTCATCTCTCTTATATTCGTTTCTCTTTTTATTTCTTTCCTATTTTCCTCTTTTCTTCCTTTCCTCTCACTCTGACTCCTTCTTTCTCTATAAATTCATACTGCATCATCTTCCCATTTTTCCTTCAATCTTTCCTTCCCTCGCCATTTCCTTCACGTTTTCCTCTCCTCCTTCCTCCTCCCACCCTTCCTCTTTCCTTCTCTCCAAATTTATCCTTCCATCATCTTATATTTTTCTCCCTCTCTCCTTCCTTCCTCTTCTTCCTTCCTCCTCTCACCGTACCTCCTTCACTCTCTGAATTTATCTTTCCTTCATCATATTCATTTTTCTCCTCTTTTTCCTTCTTTTCCTACTTTTTTCTCTTCTCTCCTCTTAGCTGCTCTCTCTCTCTCTCTCTCTCTCTCTCTCTCTTCCTGTTTATCCTTAATTCCTTCAATCTCTCATCCTTCAGTTCACTATCTCCTCTTTTACCCACCTACCTCACGTTCCTACATCTTCTCGCTTTCTCTTTTCTTCCTTCCTTCCTCCATTTCTTCCTCTTCTCCACCCTCTCACCCTGTATCCTTCCTTCACCTGCCGTTCCTGCCTTACTATCCTTGTCTTTGACCCACAGAAGAGAGCTTACTCAACACCTCTTCCTTACTGATTTATTTCCGAATATTCTTGTGTGTTATTCATGCAATCTAGGTCAATACTGAAAAGACACAAGCAGCATACCAGGGGATATTAATGAGCAGTTTGGAAAATGAATCGCTAAGGAAGAAGTGTTAGACCCTACGAGAATACAGGCCTATATGACGTCACTGCGGTTATTTCGGATTTTACAGGGTGTTCATTCCTGAGTGTGTATAGCTGCCAACACCTTTTTTTCTTTCTTCGTGAGGCCTTTGTACCATTGATTTATCCCAAAACAACCGTCTCGACACCACCAATAGCTCTGCTGCGGCTTGTCTTATAGTCTTTTGCTTGCTTTTCCTTCGTCATCTCTCTTTTATTCCTTCTTTCCTTCCCTCACACCCTCTTCCTTTCCTTCACTGTCAGTACATCTTTATTTCATCAACCCCTCTTTCATCCTTTCCTACCCTCCCTCCTCCTTCCTTCCACTCTAAATTCCCTCTTAAGTTATCCTTTCATATTTGTCTCATCCTCTTACTTTCCTTCCCTTCCTCTTTCTTCATCACCTCCTTCCTCACATCCTGCCTATATTTATCTTCCCCTCATCATCTCTCCTTTTCTTCTTCCTTCCCTTCCTTAAGTGCCTTCCTTCTTTCCTTCCTTCTATCCGTTTCTTCCAATTCTTAATATCTTTCACCTCACGCTGATCATTATATCGTCCTTTCTCCTCCTTCCCCTCCCTCCCTTCCTCTTCCTTTCCCTTCTGCCTCCCTCCTCCCACCTTGCCTCCTTCCTTCACTGTAAACTTATCCTCTCTTCACTGCCTTCTCTTTTCTTATTTCCTTCCTTCCATCTTTCCTTGTCGTCTTCCTGCTTCTCCTTCCTTTCACCCAGCGTACTACCATCTCTCAAAATATCCGTTTTCCTTTATCTTCTCTCTCTCTCTCTCTCTCTCTCTCTCTCCTTTCCTTCTTACCTCCATATTTCTTCTTCGTCTTCCTTCCTCCCCTCCTTTCAGCATTAATGTATCCTTCTTTTGTCTTCTTCCTTTCTTCTTTTTCTTCATTCTTCCTCTCACCTCTCTCCTTCCTCCATCACCCTCCTTTATTCTTTCGTTCCTCCCCTCCCTTCTTTTTCTTCCCTTCCTTCCTTCTCCCTTCCTCCTTTTTCCTTTTCTCCTTAGTTAACATTCCTTCAAATTTTCCCTTTTCGCCCATCCTTTTCTTTCTGTCCAGCTTTCCCCCAGTCCTCTCTCTCTCTCTCTCTCTAAACATACCCTTCTTTCAATATTTCATCTCCCCTCCTCTTTTCCTTCCTTCTCTTTTTCTTTCTCTCCTCCTTCCATCCTCTCATCCTTCCTCTCATCCTGCGTCAACATCTCCCAATATTTATTCTTGTTTTCTTATTCCATTCCTTAATTTCTCTCCTCCTTTCTTCTTTGTTCTTCCTCCTCCTTCCCCTCTCAATGCAATCTTCCTTCATCTTCTTACGTTCCTTTAATTCCTTTCTTTCTTTCTTCCTTCCTTCCTTCCCCTTTCTTTCTCTCCTACCTTCTCTTATCCTGCCTCCTTCTCGCTATTTTTCCTTACTCAATCTTCTTCCCTTCCCTCTCTCTTGTCTTCTTTTGCCCCCTCCTCCTCTCCTCCCGTTGTCTTCTTATGTTCAAAAACTACCTTCCCTTTTTCTCCTAACCTTTTTCCTTCCTTCCCTCCTTTCTTCATTCCTTTCTTTCCTCCCTCATTCTTCCTTCCTCCCAGCAGTCGTTATTTTTTTCTCTCATTTTGCCCTTCCTTCATTATCTCAATTTCTTCCATGTATCCTTCTCTCCTTCCTCGATTTCCTTCCAGCTCTTCCTTTCTTCTTCCTCAATTTCCTTCCTCTTCTTCCTTCCCCCTTCCTCATTTTCCTTCTAGTTCTTCCTTCCTCCTTCCTTCATCTTCTATCCTTCCTTCCTCCTTGAGTTTCTTCGTTATTCTCTCCTCTCGCTCACTTCCTCCTCCTCCTCTCCCTTTCCTCGCCTTTTATTTTCTTTCATACCCAGGCTCCTCCACTCTCTCTCTCTCTTTCTCTCTCTCTCATTCTTCCCCCTCACTTCCACATTAAATTAAATTATGCCAAAAATCCACATGCTCACTTTTTCTCTCTCTCCCTTCCTCTCTTTTTTCTCTCTTTTATTCCGACTTTCTTACAACCTATGACCTCACTTTTTATCCCCTCCTCATCTCTTTCTTTCTTTCTTTCTTTTTCTTACGCCCATTCGTTCCACTCCCATTCTCTTTTTTCTCCCATTTTATTTTCCATTCTTCCTTCCTACTCTCGTATTTCTTTTCTCCAGTGTGCTTTCCTCTCTCTCTCTCTCTCTCTCTCTCTCTCTCTTAGAAACGGAAGAATCAGGGGTCAAGTAATTGAATGTCAGCTACTCAATGGCTTTAGTACTACCGAATCAAGTAATCTTTTCAAGGTTATTACCGAGAGCACAACTCCAGGATATGGCACAAAGCTGCCATCAAGGAAGGCTAATCTTGATGCAACCAACAACTTCTTCACTTTCTCCGGTAAACGACTGGAATAAACTCCCTAGGAATGTGGTCGAAAGCAGTCATAAATAGCTTTAAAAAGATATCTGATATACATCTTGACGCGATCGGTATGATATACCAGTACATAAATATATATCTATATATATATATATATATATATATATATATATATATATATATATATATATATATATATATATTTGTGTGTGTGTGTGTGTGTGTGTGTGTGTGTGTGTGTGTGTGTGTGTGTGTGTAAAAAAAAAGTCCTTCTACAGATGAGAACAATCCCCTAAATCTGTATGAAAGCTTTTTTAGTTGTTGTTCTGCTACCAGACGATTTACTTAACGCAGGAAAGGACCCTCGTATTTAAGGCCTTTCCTAGTATTATATCTAACTCCAACCCGCTTGAAAAGACTGCCATAAGACGAATGAAACTGTCAGGTGAAGAGGAGAGTAAAATAGGCTATGCTATTCTCAGACAATGAGCTGAGTGAGTAAATACAAAAATATTACCGTACACTAGCAATAAAGATAATGGCAGCAATCACTATAGTTCTTTCATCTTATTCTGGCTTTGAGTTTCGCCCTCTTGCAATTCACTTCCAGTAGCTCAGTGTCAGAAAAAAATGTATATATATTACGGCTCTTCAGTTTTCGACACACACACACAAAAAATCGTGACTAGTAACTTATTCTTGCTTAATCCGTTGATACAACTCAGTATGCACGTAGGAGAGATCGCAATTTTAAGCCAAGTTCAAGTTAAATCAGTACAGTCCTCCAAGCTGAATAAAATCGTCTGGGGTAGGAGTAACAAAACAAGGAAGACGTCTGCATACCAGTCCCTTGAGCTAAATAAAATTCGTCTGTTCACTATTTCTTTTAGCTTAATATAATCGTCTGATAGTAGGAGCAATAAAACAGGGAAGATGCCTGCTCACTAGTCCCCTAAGCTGAATGAAATCGTCTTGCAATGGGAGTAATAAAGCAAGAAAGACGCTGTTGCAATCCATCTTGCGTAATGGAGAGCTGGGTATAAAGCAGAGCATCCCATTCCTTCCTTCCATTCTTCCCTTCTTTCTTCCTCTCGTCCTTCCTTCTTCCTTCTCTACGTGCACAGTTTCGTTATAGGCTATTACCTTCCCTTCCTTTCTTCCTTCTTCTTTCTTTCCTTTCTCATTCATTCTCACACCCATCCTCTTTCCTTCTCTATATACAGTATTTATCCCTCGTTCACTTTCCTTTTTCTTTCCTCTGTTTCCCTCCTTCCCTCTGCTTTCCCCCTTCCTCTTCTAGAAATGTATCATTCCATCATATTCTTCCATTTCTTCCTCCTGCCTTTCCCTTCATGGGTTTCCAATTAACTGCGTGGAGACCTACTGTATTTCCAAAACTTTTTCTTTCTTCCTTCCAAACTCTTTCGTTTTGGAGCCACTCCTAAATTTCTTTACCAATTCGCTTCAAGCCTGGCACAATTATTCCTTGTGCCAATACCCCTAGAAACCTTGTATTCATTTATGTATTTATTAATCTACTGGAAATGGGTCTTTAAAGGGGTTAGGGGGTCAAAAATTAAACCATACAAACTCAGAAATTTTGAGATCCTATGTTCTTGTATAACTGTTAATTATCATGGCGATTTGAAAAGAAATATGTCAATGTAGTACAGCTATGTGGAGACCATCTTGGATTCCCCTGGGAGTGTTGGCAGTCTTTTAGCTTCCATTTTTTCCTCCTTACTTCCTTCTCTTATGTACACTTCCTTCACATGAATCCTTTTTTCTTCTTCCTTCCCTCCCTTCCCTCCATTCATTATTTTTATAACTTTTTCCTTCTCATCTTTCATCCTTCATTCTCTATAACGCATTTTTCTTTTGTCATATTCATTTTCTTCCGCCTTCCCTTTCTTGAGTCTCTTCTCATCTCTTTCTTTCTTCTCAATTCAATTTTTCCTTCTCCTCCTCGAGATTCTTTTCATATTCCTCCTCCTTCCCCCTTTCAGTCCTTCTTCTTTCCTTCACTGAGATTTTCTTTCCTTCCTCTCCCTTCTCCCTTGTCTTTACTTTTCTTACTCCTTCATTCTTTCCTTTCGTTTCCTTCACTCCTCTAATTCTTCATTACTCCCTCCTATGAGTTTCTCTCTTCTATCTTTCCTCTTCCTTTTCTTTCCTACTTCCCATTCTTTAGTTCCTCCTTCCTCTTTCCCTTTACTCTTTCTATCGTTCTTGACATTTCTAACTTCCTCTCTTTTTTCCTCTCCTTACTCCCTTTCCCTCTTTTTCCTTCCGTGAGTTCCTTCTTCCCTCCCTCTTCCTCCTACTTTCCCTTAACTGATTATTATCTTTCCTTAATCTTCCTTCTCCCTTTCCTTAACTGAGAGCTCGTTCGTTCCTCCTCCTCCTCCTCCTCCTCCATTCCCTCCTTCCTTACCTTGCCAAATATGACGATGATGTTCGCTGGAGTAACTTCCTACGTCTTTAAGAAGAGTAGGGATAAAGCCTCTTTACCTAGAAAAGGAAAAAGAAAAAATATTAATAATAATGATAAATGGAAAAAAAACTATAAATAATGATAACAACAACAACAACAACAACAACAATAATAATAATAATAATAATAATAATAATAAAATAATGATAATAGTAACTAAAAATAATAATGATAATATTAATCATCATCATCATCATCATCATCATCTGTACATTGGTAAAAAAATTATCTTCCACACATAAAACAATACTACCCTCTAGTAACTCTTTCTAACTTTTCAATAAAGTTTGCATCCGAAATTACTCTCTGTACTTCATAAAAAAAAAGAGGATCATTTTCCCTCTTGTCTGTCTGTTATTCTCCCTGTCTGTTAGTCTGTCTACTCGTCTGTCTCCTTACCTGCATATTTACCTGTCCATTTTTCTCCCTGTCTATCTGTCTGTCTGTCTGTTTGTCCGTTTGTCTCCTAATCTATATATTTATCTGTCTGCTTCTCCCTGTCTCTGTTTCTCCGCCTGTCTCCCTTCCTGACTGCATGTAGTTCCGTTTTCTCCCTGTCTGCCTTTCCTTTCCGCCCTCCTGTCTGTCTCTTCGCTTGTCTTCCTGTCAGTTTGTATTTGTCTGCCTATCTGTCCATCTGTGTCTGTCTGCCGGCCTTCTGTCTATCATAGGCTTAAAAATCAAAAATAAATAATTAAATAAGAATAAACTAATTGGAGGATCAGAATAGAATGTAGGAAAATGATAGTGGCCCATAAGTGGTGTCTCCAAGCCCGTTTTCTATGTGGTTTGGGAGACTTCGTAATACACTTTCCCCGGCGATTTATTCTTCAACTTGCATCTCCGTAACCTTTTCTATAATGCTGATTTTAAAAAATGGTTACTAAAAGAAAATAAAGAAAATGTAAAAGGATTATCAAAGTATAATAAGCAAAATAAATCGCCAAGGAAGAGGTGTTACCGAGCATGAGAGAGAGAGAGAGAGAGAGAGAGAGAGAGAGAGAGAGATTTAGCTTAAGGAATATATCTCGTACTAAACACGGTTAATAAAATCTATCTCTAACTTCTTTCCTTTAAAATCCCTCCTAAGCTCTCTCTCTCTCTCTCTCTCTCTCTCTCTCCATTTACCCATCCATCTATCTCCTTTACTTTCTTTCCCACATTTTCCTCCATTCCTTCCTTACCTACCTTCAGCCTTCATAGTTCTTTTTTATTTCCTTTCCTACCTCCCTCCCCCTCCTTCCTTCCCTCCTTCATCTCTCTCCTTCAGTCTCCTTCCGTCCTTCATTCTCCCTCCTTCTCCTGCTTTATTCTCCAATCTCGTCCACCCGCAGCCATTTCCTTCCTTACTCTCTCCTTCCTCCTTCATTTTTTCCTCTCCCCTTTCCTCATTTTGTATTTAATTAACTCGCCTTTCCCATTCTCCTCCTCCTTCCCTCTCCTACATTGCCTCATCTCTCTCTCTCTCTCTCTCTCTCTCTATGTATGTATGTGCATATGTATCTGTCTATCACTCAGTCTATATATATCTATTTTTGTCTACCTGTCTGTCTATATATCTATCTTCATCTATCCTTCTATCTATATCTCCGCACCTAGGCTATAACTTATCTATTAGCACAAGACTGGATCACCTCCTTGGGACCGTGAGGCGTGTCTCATCGCTGTATCTGTGCAATTCTAAGTATATACCTCTCTCCCTCTCCATAATTCTGTAGATATCTTTCCTTGTGTGAATAAAATCAATCGTCCGACGGTTGCAAGTACATGTCAGGGAGCACTCACAGAATGCAGCATCCACACCCTACGTTTGGACTTAGGGTCAATCGCACAATTTTCCCAAAGACCTCGACCTTCTGGAAATCTAATTAATTTATCCTCTCATAACCTTCACCTTTTCCACCACACCTGTTTGAGATGAATAGTCTCCGTTCCACTGACCTTTCATCTATTCAAAATTGAATTTATTTACCTTTGCCTGAACAGCACCCGTTCCGCCAAGTTTGGTTTAAATCGGATCAAAAATGAGTTATAAGAAGAAAACTTTGTGTTTGCCCTAAGACTATTTTCAACGTGAGAATCACTTCATCCTTGCCAAACCCTAAATGCTTCATTCAAGTATGACTGTTTAAGTTTACCTTGCTATGTGTCCTTGACTTCTGACATATTGTTCTTAAAAACAACAGATCAACCCCTGGGAACACTCTCAACTCTTCCTTTAAAACTGATTTATACAGGATCGAAACCGCACTTCACACACCCACACACACACACACACACCAGGCAAAACTATATCCTGCTCCAGTTTTGCAAGAGTTGGCACCGATACATCCAGTCGGCTAGACTCCCTGGTTACACAAACGACCCTCAGTCACTTTCTCATCCCGCGAAAGGAGGATGGTGGACCTTAGAAGGAGAACTTAGGGCGCGTCCACACGTGTGCTCAAACAAGTGTTGGCAACAAGTAAGCAACACAGTAACGAACACGCTGCAAACACGTTGGGAACAGCAGCGTCCAGATCATGTTGGCAACACCATGATGAAGTCTCAGCTGACTCGTATGGACACACTTATCCCATCGCCTCTGCTGCCAGTGTTCGAAGCTGCACTGAAACATGTTTGCATACATCTGTCCAAATACTGCTGCAAACATGTTTCCGAACATGCTGTCAGCAGTGTTGCCAACATATCTTCGAGAACACGTGTGGACGCGCCCTTAGACCTGCAGTCCATCGGGTTCGCATTTCAGATGAGCCTGAGACCACCACCACCACCACGACCACCTCCACCTCCTCATCCTCATCCTCATCATCACCATCATTATCATCATCATCATCACCACCATCATCATCATCACACTCATGATCATCATCACCATCACCATCATCATCATCATCACCATTACTATAACTATTACCATCATCACCATCGCCATCAACATCATCATCATCACCATCATCATCAACAACATGGCTACAGCATACCTAACTCCACTAAATCGAAAAGTCTCTTGTAAGCTGAATAAAATCGTCTGGAAGTAGCAACAGTACAATACAAACTACAATAGCCAAATAAAGGGGTTAAACCAAGCCACTAGCAGAAGTCTTCTCTAAGCTGCATGAAATCGCTTGGGGGGTTGCTGTACTCTGCTCACTTTAACTTGGCCTAAAATTACCACCTTTCTATCCTGAGTGCTCTGCTGTAACATGAGATTAACACTGAAATATTATGCCAGTCACGAAGAAGTGCCGTGGAAAGGATGCAGGGTCCTATGATTATCTTCGTTAATGAGCTACGTGAAAGAAGCCGTAGAAAGGGTGAAAACGTGAACCAATTTAAGATGAAAAAACTATAGAAGATAAGCGAACTGATATGGCATCTGACCAAAGTAATGTAAAATGCATCTAATGAATTCTTTTAATGACTTCACTACGCGAAACTGATCTTCCTTTAACCTCTTCACTATGATTATTTACATCTTATTCTCGCTATAAACGAAGAATTACATTTTGCTCAGGGGTGACTCAACAAACTGGGGTTCGATATAGCCTTCATTAATCTTTTCCCTGCAAAACAGTAATTTCGAAGTTGAATGAAGCTTATAGGAAGTAAGAAAAAAATAAACATAATAGGAATCGCAATGTGGGGAATGAAATGAATCAAATCGTTCGACGGTAACAAAAACAGGTACAGTAACAGAATCAATAAAAGAAAAAAATTAATCAATAATGAAACAGTAAAATGAAGTCAGTAAATAAATCAACAAGTACCTAAATAAATGTAGCATAAATAACTGCAATAAATAATAAAATGAAAAAACAATAATAATAAATGTCCCTATAAATGTGAGAACGATATACTTCTGGTAGGGTCAACTTGGGTAATCTGAGCCTCCCAGCCAGGTCACTAACAACGCTAACAAACATAAGTACCGCGTATGGCCTCAAACCCTCCCCTCATACCCCCATCTCACCTACCCCTCCCCTCTTCCTCCCCTTCCTTCCCCATCTACTCCCACCTCACCCTACTCCTTTCCCTCTCCCCATCCTCTCCTACACCCATATCACCTGTCCCCACCTCACCTACCTCTCCTCCATCATCCCCACCTCACCTCACCCTACTCCTTCCTTCCCTAATCCCTCTCTCCTTCAGTTTGTCCTCTCTTCTCTCCCTCCTTCTCTCTCTCTCACCTCTTCCCCGTTTTTTCCTTCCCCTCCCTCAATCCCTCTTTCTCTCTCCCTCCTGCTCCTCCACGCTCTCCCCTTCCTTCTCCCTACTCCCTCTCACCTCTTCCCCACCTCTCCATTCCCCTTCCCCCACTCCCACTTCCCTTCATCTTATATCTTCTCTTCTTCCCTTCCGTTTCCACTTCATAAGCACCTCTTTCCCACCATCTCTTCAACCCTCCCCCACTCTACCTCTTCCACCTCCCCTTCCTCCTTCCACCCACCCCCTCTGTCTCCCCTCCCTCTCACTTCTATCTCTACACTTCTCCTCCCTCTATTTACCTCCCTTTTCACTGTTCCTATATCTCTCCTCGACTTTACTACCCTTATCTTAAACTCATAGAAGTGGATATCATAGTCACTGTCTTATCAGCAGGAAAAAAACAGCCTCAACAGGACCATTAAGTCTGTTGCTGTTTGCTTTCAGTGGCGAAGGAAGTAAAATAGAAAGCAAACAGCAAGAGAGTAAATGGTTCTTTCGGGGCTGCTTGTTACAGAGAAGACTACGTACAAGATCTATAATTCTGTGAGGCGAAGATAAGGGTAACAAAGCAAGAAGGTTTCCCCTCCCCTCCCGCCCATCAAACCCTCCATACAAAGCCAGCAGGAAAAAGTAAGACGGATCACCACACAGCACTGAAAAACTGTCTTGGAAACTGCAGTAAAAAAGACTGAAAAAAATCTTCACTAACTTAATCTGTAACGCAAAATTATCTGATACCAACATTGCACTGCTGTTGCATTCCCAATCATCTGAAAGAAAGGAAAGGAGAAATATGTCTGCTCCTGTTTTCTTCTCTCTCTCTCTGTTCCCTCTTTATATTCCCTCTCAATCTTTCTCACCTCTCCAGTTTCCCTTTCCCTCCTTCCTCTCCCTTTTCTCCCCATCGCCCACCTCTTTCCCTCATCCCTCCCCTCCCCACAACTCTTCTACTGCCTCATCCTTTCTCTCTTCTCCCCAGTTTCACTATCCTACTCCTTCCCCTTTTCCTTCCTCTCCCCATTCCTCTTCCCCTTCCTCTCCCCCCAGCCATGCTAATTGATAATCATGATGAAAAACACCAGCACCATCATTCATCATCGTTATCTCCACCTCGGTCTTCCCCTCCTTCTTCTCATTACCATAATTCTCCTCTGCTCTACCCCTGCAACGAGGAGGAGGAGGAGGAGGAGGAGGAGGAGGGAAGTGAAATCAAGAGTGAAGAGGAGGGAGAGGAAGAGAAACTGAGGAAGAGCAGAAGTGCAGTGTACAGTGTAGGAGTGATGGAGACGAAGGAGGGAGGGAGGGAGGTTGAGGAAGGAAGGAAGGAAGGAAGGATGGAGGGATGGAAGGAAGGAAGGAAGGAGGAGAAAGGGATGACAGGGTGAGTAGGACAAGGGGAAGACGAAAAGAAAGAAGGAAGAAAGGAATGAAGAATGGATGGAAGGTAGGCTGAGAGAGAGATGGAAGGGAAGATAAGATTGAGAAATATCAGGGGACAGACAGGTGTCACGAGAGAGAGAGAGAGAGAGAGAGGGGGGGGGGAGCTAAAAACCTTATATAACAGAAATTGCTCCCCATTTTTCACCGCACTCATAAAAGGGGAAATTACAATGCTCTTTCATAAGTATATAACAATGTCCGAGATTATAAAATATTAGAGGAAAATATTTATTATCATATGAGCGTTTTGTTGCAAGTGGTGAATATACACAGAATACAAGCTGCTGTATTTACGGCGCACACACACACACACACACACACACACACACACACACACACACACACACACACACACACAAGAATACAAAAACACGTCTAACAAGGGCCTCTCTCTCTCTCTCTCTCTCTCTCTCTCTCTCTCTCAACAATAAGAAAAAAAAATCCACAAAAATCCTCAGTCTACAAGATTTAACTTCCTTCAATCACAGTATTATTTTACCATATCCTCGCCATCTCCAGACGATTTTATTCAGCTCAGGTGGGATTCACGGACCCAGAGGAGTCAGATAAATCCTTCATAAGTCCCTACAACACCACAGACCTTTCCTAAGTTAAATAAAATCGTCTGCTAATTAGCAAGAACAAAATAGAGATAAAAAAATGTAATAAAGCCCCTGAGTCCGGTGACCTGCTTGTTATAGTCTTCCTGCCTTCAGACGATTTTATTCAGCTTTTTTCTTACGCCTCTCGTAGTAATGACGTGTATATGTACCTCCTTAAATACGACAAGTTTCTCAAAAATCATTACATTGGTCTATAGCCAGGAAAAATAAAAAAGAAAATGTCATCGTAGTGAAAGGTTAAAATTAGTACTGTAAGAGGCTTGGGAATTTCTTAAAGTCTTCTCCTTAGCGATTTATCCTGCCTCTTACTCATCAATATCCTCATCTATATTGCTGATACAAAATTACCTCGATATTAAAGAGAGAAAGAGAAAACAAAAATCATACTAGACAATGTTAAGATGTAAAAAGAAAAATAAATCGCCAAAAAGAAGGTCCTAAGAAGCCTATCATGTCACCGAGAACACTGCCCAGCATGACCAACAAGTTCATGGTGTGAGTCAGTGGGGTTGTGACGTCAAATACCCCCCCCCTTCACCCCCTCACCTCCACCCCTCAGCACGGGAGCTTAAAGAGGTTGTGTGAGGATGTGTACCCCTCTCACAACACACACACACACACACACACACACACACACACACACACACACACACACACACAAAACAACAACAACAACTTTCAACACATCACATTTCTACCACACTTTTCCCAATGTTCCTTAATTCAAGCACTGCTCCTTTCCTTCTAGCTCACTCATTATCTCTCTCACAACACACACACACACACACACACACTCACAAAACACAACTCTCACCACCTCTCTCGTCCTACACCCCGTTCCTTAACCTCTTTCTTCCGAGGATGTCATCTATCACAAGACGATTTTATTCAGCTTAGGAGTGATTTTTCTAACTTGAAGGAGATCACACAATTCTCGTTTACTCCTTCACTCTTAGGGGGTTCTCTTGACCTAAATTAAATTGAATATTATCAGGGAAAATAATCTATAAAATGCGTCCGGGTAGTGAAGGAGTGAACCCTTATTTTACGCATTTTTTCTTTTTTACTCAACTCGTCAGGGAAATACCAAAATATATTACTTAAGTTACACCATCTGCTATAGACAAGCTCCGTTGGCCTTTTAACTTGTGCCGGAGAGTGACGCTTTCAGGTGGTGGCACCGATATGACTGGCGGCTTCACTACTCTGTTATACGAACGCCCCTCAACTTCATCCCTGTCCCCCGAAAGTAGGGTGGTGCACTGCAGGGGAAAGGCAAAATCCAGATGAACCTGAGGAAACAAGAACAGCCACAAGAACAACTTCAAGCTCTCTCTCCTTAGCGAAATAAAACCGTGTAGCGGCAATAAATAAACAAAACAAATAAATAATTAAAGGGATGGATTATTGCATTAAATGAAACAATACATGGCTTTTACTTTTTACCTCATGACCTTTAACACTTATACAGCGTTTGTTTCTCTCTGGTGAAGAATATCGTCAGGAATCAACCCAAATTTAATATCTAACTTCTAACATGAGAGAGACTATTTATAAACCTTTTAAATATCTAGGGGTTTCTCTACTAGTAAAAACCGTCTGGAGTTCTTGTTAACTTAAATAACTATGATCATCCATGTAGTTTTCCCTGTTTCCTAAATCACCTCACAGTTCACACCATTTCCTATAAATACACCTCACACTTTTCTCCATACCTCACGCCTCATAACATCTCTTGCACATTAACCTCCTTCACCGCACTGACGATTTTTCTTTCATAACTATCACTGCACTGACGATTTTCCTTCATAACCTCCTTCACTGCACTGACAGTTTTTTCTTTCATAACTTCCTTCACTGCACTGACGATCTTTCTTTCATACCCTCCATTGCACTGACGATTTTTCCCTCATAACCTCCTTCACTGCACTGACGATTTTCCTTCATAACTTCCTTCACTGCACTGACTATTTTTCTTTCATTTTGTTTTTTCAATCATGTGGCAATTTTATTCAGTCAAATGGAAATCTGTTGTAATGAAAGTAGTTGGGAGAAAGTTCCATTACTCCTTGACAAAGAGGCATCGCTCCTTAGCTGAATATGTGAGGAGGAGGGGGAGACCGAGAATGAGATGGAGGGACGGGGTGGAAAGGTGTATGAGTGACAGGGGATGGGTGTGGGTTGGAGAGAGGGCAGCCTGATGATGGAGGACAAGGTGACATGGAGGGGGTTTGTTTGTGGCTGCCCCTTCCTGTACTGAGGCGTCTGACTGTAGATAGATATAATAAAAGAAAAACAGTAATCTTAGTAGTGAAGAGGCATATGTAAAATCCTTGCCCATATTCTCGTAGGTCATGGAAGCTCCCTAACACCTCTTCCTTGGCAGTTTTTTAGGCAAACTATGTCGATGTTAAAGAGATATCAAAAGCGAAAGAGAGAACATTAAGGAGAAATGCGCCAAAATAAATCGGGAAGGAATAGGTGTTGCGTCAATATTCGAGCGAGAAGGAGTGACAGAAGAGAATACAAGTCAAAACAGGTAATATAAATCGCTACGGACGAGGTGATACGAAATATAAGTCGACACGAATGCGAGCCTAACTTCATAACTTTTCTCAATCATATTCCGCCTCTCAGTTCCTTCCTCATCACTCATCCTTCACCCGTAACTTGATCTCATATTCCGTAAGTCTCTCTCTCTCTCTCTCTCTCTCTCTCTCTCTCTCTCTCTCTCTCTCTCTCTCTCTTCCTAACAACTTACTTTTTTTTTTTCACTCACTGTCCCCTATTCCGTAAGTCTCGTCCCCATTTCAAGCTCCTTATAAACAGGATGATATGTATGTTAAATTCTACAGTCTTTGGGGGGAGAGGTAGGTTTGCTTTGGTGAGGAGAGGAGATATTTTTGGTTGCTTTCTGAAATTTGTATCAACCATGCAGTCAGTGGATGTACAGAAGAGAGAGAGAGAGAGAGAGAGAGAGAGAGAGAGAGAGAGAGTAAACACTGGCAAACCTAACCGAGTCGTCCCCGCAAAACACAAGACCTGGGTAGTGTAATATATGGACCACCCTGTATTTCTCGTTATCTTTAGCTCACACCATTCTCACAAGCAGTGTCTCACACCTCAAAATCCTTCTCACAAATCGCATCTCACAACTACCATCTTTTTACTCTTTGTCTTGTAATCCGTAATTTTCTCGCATATCTTCCTTTTCACTAACTCGATCAGTCCTCACATACCACCCCTCACACCTCATACGTCCCTCACACCTCTTTCTTCCCTCACACCTCATACTCCCCTCATAGTTCAAACTCATTCTCACCACAGCATACAGGAAATGTGTGTGAAACACCAAAAGATTATTCCTGACTTAATTTGGGATATTAAAAATGATATATAAAGACGGGTCCAGATCCTAACCCCTAGAGTACCATGAAATGTTTTCTATTTTATTCTGGCTATTTCAGGTCGATTAGGCACAGGTTAGAATGGAATGTTCAATTGGAAAGGGATATCTAGCCTAATTAAGCCCCTTCACTACCATAAATCCTTCCTAAGTTCCATAAAATCGTCTGGAGATGGCAAGAACTAACCAATAAAAGGAGTCACTGAATTGGGGTTAACCGCGACCGAGCTACACTTACCGGTGATCTTATGGGCAAAAATGTTCTCTCGAGTCACTCAAAAGGTGGTCAGTAATCATGCTCCTTAAAGGCTGAGAAATGAACTCTTATTTTTCACGCAATATTAGCCCAAGAAAAACATCCTACAGTTTCTCATATATTTCCTGGCCACCCTGTGCTCTCACTAACTTTGCTCGTAACTTTTATTCATTACTCCATGCTTCGTTAACCTTAAAATATCTCCCCTTTTCTTCCTAACTCATGTCTGTATTCATTCCTTACTCCTCATACCCTTTACTTCAAACCTCCTCCTCTGCCTCCAACTCATTACTTTTAATCCACGTCGTTCACACCTCACTCTCTCATTTTTAGTTTAAACCTCACGAAACAACAATACATCTGTCACTGCTCCTCATATTTCACATCATATCCCCTTTGATTCTTAACTAATATTCTTCTATGTCCCTACTAATTACACACCAGCCACCATAAAGTTCCCTAACACCTAATATACTGCTTCACAACTCACACCTCGCAGCAGGTCTCCTTTACTCATTATTTCATATTCCCCCCTCCCCAGACCTTTTTCTACTCATCTCCTCTACTCACTACTCATACATCATCTAAACACCTCATACTCTACCTCCGCCTCATACATATACAGCAACATCACAGCATGTACAGTATCAGTGACTCGTTACGTCGTACTCCTTGCTCCTCAGATCTTTCTCAGGTCCTCCACTCACTATGCAAACACCTCCTTCACACCTCATACTCTGCCTAATGCTCTACCTCTACTTCACACCCCAAATTATAGCCCACTTCATTTGCTCCTAAGCTCATATTCCTTGGGCTACTCCTCAGATACTTCACTCACCTCTGCTCCTCAATACTCATATACATTCCTCACATCTAACCCTAACACCCAATAACTGGCATTTCAACAAGAGACCTGATGACGTGCGACGAGGCATGAAACGTCAGAGGGAATATAAAGAAATGACTGCTGAGCAAAGGAATGGGCGGGATGGGCTGGAAATCTGGGGGTGGTGGTGGCAGGAAAGTGTACCCTGATGAAATGGGAGTTACAGGATTAATGGTCTGGGTGTAAAGAATGTTTATTTCAAAATATACCCTCTCAGAAATGAAATTGTGGTGGAGGGAGATGAAGCAATGAATATGGGGGACAAAAAAATTTGGTGGGATGAATCGGAACTGTGATAGTGATGGGAAGGGGCCATGACAATACACCCTGCGAAAATAGGTGCTGTAGGGTTAATGATTTGAGTGATGTGAAGGTATATCTAAGAATTTTCTCCAATAGGAAAAACAAGTTATTCTTATATTCCTCTCATTTACGTCTTGTGTCACGGGTAAAAATATCTTTCTTTTCACACGTCAAGTTGCCATTAAGTCATTTCATTCTCCATGGTCCTTGCCTCCTCTCACGCCTCGTATACCTCCCTACGCTCTAATTCCCAACTCATAACTCATCCTCTATGTCCGGAAAATATGAAAAAAGACGGAATTAAAAAAAAAATAAAGTGAAAGATACGAGACAGAAGCGAAATTAAATGGACAAAAAGAAATGTGAGGAACTATGAAAATGTCAGAACACGAAACTAAAGAAAGTATATTAATTAAAAAAAAAAGAAAATAGAAAAAAGAAGAGAAAGCCAGAAAAGAATAAAGTATATGAAGAAAAAATAACTAAAGGTACAATAAGGCATAAAAGAAGAAAGCAATAAAAAGTGAGAGAGGTCGGCAATGAAGGAAATAAAACAAACGGAGGCGAAGGAAATTAAAGACAACAGAGCAATGAAAAAATATGAAAAAAGATAAAATAATGCAATGAAAGCCATGAAGGAAAAGAAGGAAATACAACAATAAAATGACGGCAACGAGAAAAATGAGAAATAAATAATGACGTGAAAGAAATGAAGGAAATGAATGAATGAGAAAAATGAGTTATAAATAATGACGTGAAAGAAATGAAGGGAATTAATGAATGAATGAGAAAAATGAGATATAAATAATGACGTGAAAGAAATGAAGGAAATGAATGAATGAGAAAAATGAGAAATAAATAATGACGTGAAAGAAATGAAGGGAATGAATGAATGAATGCACTGAAAGAAATGAATGAATTGCGAGGTTCTAAGCAGGTTAATCCCCCGCGCGCTCCAATGGGGATTAACGAGAGATAAAACAGATTAGTGGAGAGTGGGAAGAGAGGGAAGGAAAATATTAGAGAGAGAGAGAAAGAGAGAGAGAGAGAGAGAGACACACACACACAGACAGACAGACAGACAGACAGACAGACAGAGACAGATTTTCTACCTGTCTGTCTGTCCTCTTTGGAAATCAAGGGGGATGCATATAGAACTCTTTTAACAGCTCTCACAGGTGTAACTTCCTAGACGAATTTTAAACGTCTTAAATGTGTACATTACATACGGTAAAGTGGCTCTCCTGATGGCAAAGATTAATCAGAAATACTCAAGTCACTGTGGTGGAAAGATGGTAGCCTAGTACCGTAGAATTTCATCCTTCTATACCCATATTAGCTACAGCGGCTCGGAGTGGCCATCCAGGGTCCCAGGTAATGCACGATCAGAGGGGTGTACCCATGCAACGCCGGGTACCCCTTCTAGTAAGCAATAATGATAACGATGATGGAGACGACGACAGCAGTGGTGTACAAAGCAAAACATGCCGTCATTAGCAAACCATATGGAAAATGCCACTAGCGGAATGACTGAGACAACGAAGATTAATGAGAAAGGACAAAAACCTCGTTCTCATCAATGGAAATTACGAAAAAAAAAAAAAAAATCTCACTGAACGAACACTGGAGAATACATTATGCTGATAAAACAATACTGTGAGGGAAAGAGAATTTAGAGAACACATAGATAGATATAACAAAAATACGAACGAATAAGAAAAATGGTGCCAAATAATTGCGTGATCAATTAAGGAGATAAAAGAGGAATAAGATAAAACTCACGATACTGAAAGACTAGTGCATAATAAAAGAAAATTAATAAGGGTTCGTCCAATAAAGCTGCTTAACGAAAAATAAGGAGAAACAGACATGGAATAATAAAAACGAATGAGAGGAGAATCGCGTGTTTAAAAAGAAAGTGGAATGGGAATCAAAAATACTTATAAAAACTGAAAGAACAGAAGAGAATATATAGCATGAAATAGTACGATAAAATTAGAGTGAGAAAGACGAAAGTTAAAAAGTCAGGAGAAATTAAGAGATGGGGAAAAATCATGAGAATGGTTGAGAGAGAGAGAGAGATGTCCTGTTGTAGAGCAAGAGGGAAATAGAAAAAGTGAGAGAGAGGAAAGTAAAGAGATGTTAAAGTGAATAAAGAGATGAGACTAAGGGGGAAAGATGAATAAGGAGGGGTGATATCAGCGAGAATAAGATGCTACTGAGGCCAATGAAGGGAAGACAGATGAAGGTGAAATGCTAAGATGGAGGAGGACAAGGAGAAGACAGCTAACTGAAAATTATGGGAAAGAAATAATGATAGTTGAGAGAGAGAGAGAGAGAGAGAGAGAGAGAGAGAGAGAGAGAGAAGAGAGAGGGAGGGAGGGAGGGAGAGAGAGAGAAGAGAGAGAGAGAGTAATGGTGAAGGAGTATGTACAGTATTTGGTTTCGCACGACCACTACCAGCAACAAGCAGTCAACACTCTGCCTTTTCTTCCTCTTCCTCTTCTTTCTACTTCATTTCTTCATTTTTCTTTGTCGTTCTCCTCCTCTTTCTCTTCTTCCTCCTCCTCCTCCTCTTTCTCTTCTACTTCTTCCTCCTCCTCCTCTTCTTCTTCTTCCTCCTCCTCTTTCTCTTCCTTTGCTTCCTTTTTCTCTTCATCTTCTTCCCTTCATTCTTCCTAATGTGCCTCCTTCTCCTCTCTTTTCTGATCTTCCTCTTTTCCCTTCTGCCCTTTTCTCTTCCTCTTTCCCCTCTTCCTATCCTCCTCCTCCGCTTTCCAATCTCGCTCCTCCTCTCCTTTCCCCCATTATCATGTGCAAAGTTACTGTTCTCCTCCTTTTCCTCTTGATCATCCCCACCTCGTACAGTCCTTCCTCACTGTCTTCCCCTCCATCATCTTTCTCCTCATCTCCTTTATATACCATTGTCTCCTCTTTTCCTCTTCCTTTTTTTACTTGCTCAAACTCTCCCTCCTCCTCTTTTTTCTTCTTCCTTTCCTTACTCTTACATCTTTCCCTCTTCCTCCTCCTCTTCCTCTCTTTATACCGCTTCCTCTTCTTCCCTCTCTCTATTCATTCTTTCCTTCCATTTCCTTTATCATCTATTTTCTTCCTCTTTCTTTCTTCTGTCTTCCCTTCTCATGCTTTTTCTTTCCCACTGTTTATTCATTTCCTTTTTGATACACTTCCCTTATTTCCATTTTTTTATCATTCTTCTCTGTTATCCTTTTTTCTTCTTTATCGCCTCATTTATCTTTCTTGCACCTCATCCATTTATTTCTTTCTGCAATAATTTTTCTGTGATATACTCTCTCCCTCCCCCCCCTCTTTCTCTCTCTCTCTCTCTCTCTCTCTCTCTCTCTCTCTCTCTTTCTCTCCCTCTCCCCCTCCCCTCTCTCTCTCTCTCTCTCTCTTGTTCCACCTTCCATTTGTTGTCATTCTCTTTTACTTTTTCGTATTATTTTTGTCTTATCTTCCTCCTCTTCTTCCCTCTCTCTTTTAATTTCCCTTCTTCCCTCTTCTTCTTCCTCCTCCTCCTCCTCCCATTCTTCGTCTTCTTCACCATCTTCATTCTGTCTTCTTCTCTATCTTCCTCTTTTTCTTTTTCTCTTCTTCTCCCTCCTCCTCCTCCTCCTCCATGTCACTGCCACACCCAGAAGGTTTTTCATCTGAGTTAATTTCTGCAGTTTAAATGGCGACTACACAGAATTAACCCCCCCACCACTACTGGTACACAGAATTAACCCCCCCACCACTACTAGTACACAGAATTACCCCCCTCTAGTATACAGAATTACCCTCCTCTAGTACACAGAATTACCCTTCTCTAGTACACAGAATTACCCTCCTCTAGTACACAGAATTAACCCCCTCTAGTACACAGAATTAACCCCCTCTAGTACACAGAATTAACCCCCTCTAGTACACAGAATTAACCCCCTCTAGTACACAGAATTACCCTCCTCTTGTACACAGAATTACCCCCCTCTAGTACACAGTTACCTCCCTCTAGTACACAGAACTACCACCACCAACCCTCCCCATGGAACACTACCCCCCCCCTCTCTCTCTCCCGCGACCTCTTACTCTCCTCGTAACACCTTTCATTCTCCTCACCCTTTCCCCCCTTCTTCCCTTCCCCTCCCCATCTTTCGACTCTTTCGGACCTTCATTCCTCCTTCCCCTCCTCTTTCGTCCTTTCAGTCCTTTTTCCAGGGCACTCTATGATTTCCTAAACGCTCTACCTTTCCTCTCGAAGACCCTCATCCCTACTCTCGGTCCAAATTATCCTCCCTCTTTTTCTTCCTCTTGATTATATTCCTTCTTGTTCCTTCCTCCCTCCTATCCCTTCCCTCCCTCCCTCCTCTCTCTCTCTCTATCTATCTATCTCTTTCTCCTCTCTCTCTAGGCTATCCTTCTTTCTCTCATTCTAAATTACACTCCCTTCCCGACCCTTCCATACCTCCTTCTCCCTTTCTCTCCTTCCTTCATATCCTTTCCTCTGTTTTTCCGTAATACCCGGTAATTTCCTGTTGCTCTACCTTTCCCTCCTAAGCCCCACACCTCGATGCTCTCTCTCAACAATCCTGCCTCTTTTTCTCCTTTTAGATTATACCTAGTTCCATATCTTCCTCCCTCCTTCTGCCCTTTTTCCTTTCTTTCCTCCATTTTCTCCACCACAAACCATAATTTCCAAGTCACTCCACCATTTCCTCTTATACTCCTTCACGTCGACTCTTTCTCTCTCTCTCTTTCTTATTCTCTTTCCTTCCTCTTATTCTCCATTTATATTATACCCCAGTCCACTTCCTTATTCCTCGCTTCCTACTCTTTCCTTCCGTAATTTTTCCCGCTCATTTTCGCTAATACACCGTCATTTCCTAAACAACCTGATGTACCTTCTCACCTAAGCCCCACGTCCTGACTCTATTTTTTTTTTAAACTCTCCTTCCTCTTTTTCTCTCTCAAGATCACATTCTATTTGACCTCTTCATCCCTCCTTCCCCCCTTTCTCTCTTTTGTGCCCTCTTTTCCTCTCTTTTTCCATCACAAACACCATATTTTCCCAGCTTCTCTACCATTTCCTCCTAAACACACTCGCCCGGACTCCCTCTTTGTAAACTATCCTTCCTGCTTTCCCCCCCCCCCATTTTGATAATTAGGGATAATCTCCAGAGTCTTAATTCTCTGCCTCGACCCCTAGAAATTCACACAGACGATTTTCTTAAGCTCAGGAGAGGTACCTGAAACTGGAGGGATTAGATACAGCCTTCAGTAATCCCTTCAGTACAATAAGTCTTTCCCAAGTTTGGTAATATCGTCAGTAACCAGGAAGAATAGTTTACAGTAATTATGAAGTTCTCTGAATGAGGCGAGTAACTCCTTGACTCACATATGTTTAACATTCTACCCTTGTATATCTAAAGACGATTTTTTTCTGCTAAAGGAGAGGTTTTTCGATCTGGAGAGGTTAGACATCATCTGCACTAACCCCTTCGCTACCAGGGCACTCTCCTAAGCTGTATAAAATAGTTTTGTGGTGGCAAGAATGGAAGTACGTAAGAGTACATCAGGAGTACGGATAACAAGAAGCCTGTTGACCCATGACCAGGATATCCGATGGAAAAGAAGCTAATTCTACTAACATCTAACCAACGTGTAAGAGAAAATAATAAAAAATAAGAGGGTTCGTTCCCCACTCACCATACCATCCTGCAAACCCGTCAGAAAAAGATCGAAAAAGCGCCGTGCTTGTCAGAAAGAACCTGCAAGGAATTTTTTCAGGAGAGGCAGAAGAGGAGCTACTAGGTTCCATGTAATATCTATTCTACAGGAATAAAATAGGTCCTCGTTGTAAGGGGGTTAAAGAATGGGGTAGACGTAAGTTCGTTTGCTCTTCCTCTACATCGATTTCACGCCTAAAGCTCGTCCGTCACTCCCCTCCCGAACGTATCATATCAAAGAAAATCAAGAGACTATCTTCACAGATCTGCGGTGAAAATATGCACCAGCTGATGCAACAGCTAACATGTCAAATCAGCTCAAATTTTCAAGCTAAGCAACTTTGTATTTCATAAGAAAGTCGCTAAAATGCCTCCTTATAGCCAAAAATGAAAATCGCCTATTAGTCAGCTGACGCAAATGATGACATGTTAATCCAACCCAAAATTTTATGCTAAACAACTTTGTAATTCATAAGAAAATCGAAGAGCAGATATTCGAACTTGTCTTTCTTTGAAGGACACAGAGAGAGAGAGAGAGAGAGAGAGAAAATCCCCTATGTGTACCACTTATAGACCTGTCAGCTTCGCCGCAGGTTATAATCTATGGGCAGACGAAAATACCGAGTCTACTGGAATATTAGGCAAGAGAGGAAGGCGACAGGGAGCAAAGGTGAAATGTCAGGTAAACTTTTGTCCCCTGACTGTACAGCTTGCCTTGTAAACCATCTACTCGTTTCGTCCCCCCACCTTCCTCCTCGTACCTGATTACGTAAACGGTAATAGCCAGTCATGCTTACGTCCCTTTGCTCCTTCGGGGTGTAGGGGCCCTAGGCTAGGCTACAATAGTCCAATACATTTAAAGACAGTTGACCAGGCTACTCCCCTTAGTGACATAACCGGATCGAAAGACCTCCGTTCACCTCTCTGGGAATCAAGCGTATGCTAAGGCGCTAAAGCCGTCACTCTGACTGGGACGTTTTCAGTAATATACTCCAAAACATTATGGGGCGTGCCTGGAGTTCGAAGAATGGAGAGGGACAGACAAGAGAAAATATGGCGAGAAAGTGAACATCCATCCATACAGCATCCAGTCCAGTAGGGGCCTGGGGCTAGGGTACTCAGTCAAGACATCTAGTGCGTGAGTAGCCTAACCAGTTGCTCAAACCTTAGTGGTTATGCCAGCCACAAACCCAAACCACCCCTCAAAAACAGACCTCCATGGGCCACAATCATCTGGAACGTCTTATCTCACCTGATCCATTAAGCGTTTACAGTATAACTGTGTGATGACAACAGGACTAACTCACTCCATCAATACACAACACGAACGCCCACCCCTGACATCCCTGTGTGATTCAGTGAACCATCCTAGGAAGGGAAGGTACCCAAGACTGTCATGGAAAAACACCCCCCATCCCTTTACACACATATGTCTGAACCCAACCTGACATGAAAAGGGCATGTCTCGTGGGTAAGAACTAACGACAAACACATACAAGCGTGACTAGCAAGAAAAACAACCAAGCATTCCCACAGACAGCAACACTCAACCATTTCTTTTACAATCCTGGACCCTACAATAATTTCTAGGTAAATACAAATCGGGGTAAAGAAGAGCCTAAGACATCTCATTTGTTGCCTCAATGTTTTTCTGATTATACCAACTCGCACTCCCCTATCCATTTATACTCTTTTTATTCTTACTTGACCTAAAACTGCCCTCTCACTATATTGAATTGTGCGTTTCAACAATAGAGTAACCCTAGAATATGATGTTAGTCACAAAGAAGTGCTATGGAAAGGATGTAGAGCCACACCATTATCTAATTCTGCCTACATGGCAACCTACGTGAATTAAGATGCAAAAGAAGGAAAATCTGGGCCAGGTTAAGGTGAAAAGACTATAATCCTATACAAGAAGCACTTTTTTTCTTCCCTCCTTCCTTGTTTGTCCTACTGAGTCATCCATTCTTGTCACCCCTCTTAAGAAAACACCCTGTTCTTCGCGTCAATATATGTTAATTCATTTTCTGTGAGTAACGCCCTTCTTTGTTCTTCCACACCTTCTTTCCTCTTTATTTTCCTTATTACTATCATTATTCCCTACATCTCTTCTCTTTCTTTCTCCTTTCCCTCTCTGCACTTTCCCTCCCCTTCTCCATCATCCCTCCCTCTCTTCTTCCCTCCCCCCTCCCCATCATTCCTCCTCCTCTTTTCATTCTCACTCTCCCCTTCATCTCTTTTCCTGCTCACTATTCCCTCCATCTCTCCTCCTTCCCTCCCTCTCCCCTCCATCCGTGCAGGTCACCTTACTTTTTCCCTCTTCTTACAGATCACATTCCCGCCCACCTACCACACCCTCCTCTTCCTTCCTTACTCTCCTGTTCACCCCTCCTTGCACCTCTCCCTGTCACCAGTCTCTCTCTCTCTCTCTCTCTCTCTCTCTCTCTCTCATTTAAGCAGTGTAGAGCTCGTCAACTTAAACAGTATTAATTCCTTCTTTCATTTTTAATTCTTTTTAATTCCAGGGTCGACAAAAATAATTAACCCTTTCACTTAGACAACCCCTTTCTATTTTACTCTTATTATTTCAGGCGATTTTATTCAGCTCTTGCGAGGTTTTTTGAACTGGAAGGGATAAATAAAGATATATAGACCTCATTCAACCCTTCACCACTAGAGGTCCTCCCTAGGCAGATAAAAGGTAGGTCGTACCCTAATTTAATTAAATAATAATAATAATCATAATAATAATAATAATAATAACAATAATAATAAAGTCAAGACTAATATAAGACAGATTAATTACGGCTGTCTTCACCGATCCTATTCTCTTTTTAAAAAGTGAGAAAAACAGGCTTCAAAAAGAATAAAATATTGTATTTAATCTTCTCTCATCCGAATCAAGTTTCCAAGAAAATTCCAGCCAACAATCATGGTCTTTTCCTACATTTTCCTGCCGGCTAAACTCACTGAGCCTGGGAAAATTATATATATATATATATATATATATATATATATATATATATATATATATCTTACCATCTACTAGCGATTTTATTAAGCTTTGCTAGAATTTTTGAAGTAGAAAGTTTAGATTAGTGAAGGTCCGAATGTATGTTTTTCAACATTCGCGAATATGAATGCGAATATGAACTTTCAGTATTCGCGAATACGAATGCGAATATTCTGTTTGATGACATAGAAGCGTGGGTTATTCACATTCTTTTGTCCGAATTAATATCACTGTAAGAGTTTCAGCCATATAATTCTGAATGAACAAATTCTATCAATTTTCTACGTTATCAGGATGCGAGGCGAGGACCCATCTGTTACATGCATCCTCCGGAGATACCAGACACGTCGCGGACGAACTTCGAACGGACCCACTACCGATCACGTCAGACCGGCGTTCTCTCTCTCTCTCTCTCTCTCTCTCTCAGAAATTCTTGATATTTAGAGTACTTTTTCTGGTCATGAGCTAAAAATTTTGAGATTACCAACTTTTTTAGGAGAAATTTTGAAGATCTGTCATCAGGTTTAATCAGGAGAAATCCAGACTTTTCTGGGAATCTGACAAGATTGCATGATGCAGCAAGCAGCCCGAGCTCGCTTGGCACAGCTGCATGGTTGGCAACACTAGCCTAGAACACTTGTTCAACTCATGCTTTTAACTCTAAATATGATTTTCTATAAAATTCATAACGTTACATTATTACATTCGCAAAATACTCGCATGACAATATGCGAATGCAAATATTGCAAGATATGCGTGTATCTGTGAATGCGAATGCAAAGACGAATGTTCGGACCATCACTAGTTTAGATACAGGCCTTGTAAATTCCTCCAATACTAAGTAATCATGCCTGAGCTGAGTAAAATCGTCTGGTAGCAGCATGAGTAGGCAAAAAATGATTCAAAGTTCGTCGAAGGTAGTGGTGGACTGGAGAGAGCCTTCCTCCTTTCTCCACAGATGCTGTTGGCAAGTGGGGTTGGTGGAGGATTAGTGCCCCTCCCTGTAAAACAATTAACTCTAAGCCGTTGGCCACCCCGTTTGGGATACATGGCGTCTGGCAATGAATGAATGAATGAATAAAATCGTCAGTACACAGTAAGAGTAAGCAATAAAGAGGCGTGAGGGACTGAGAATATCTGTACATTATTTCTGCCAGTACACTGACTTATTTTATTTATTTATCCATATTCTTGTTCCTACCAGACGATTTTATTCAGCCTACGACAACACCCAGGCAGTGAATGGTTTGCTGAAGGCTGTGTCAAACCCCTCCAGCTGAAAAAGAGTCCCCTGAGTTGGATTAAATCGTCTGGAAATAGGAAGAGTAGAATGTAAATGACGTTGGGCTGAGAGGGTTATATCTAGTAGTGAATGGCTGGTTAGAAAAGGGGTGAGAGTGTAACTAGACGGGTGCTGCATGCCCACTGAAAAGGGGAAGATATGCAGGCAGAGTTCAGGAGAGCAGTGAACAGTGTAAATGAGAGAGAGAGAGAGAGAGAGAGAGAGAGAGAGAGAGAGAGAGAGAGAGAGAGAGAGAGAGACTAACCGAAGGGGGGGGGGGGGATACCGAAGAAAGGCAGTAGGGGAAGAGGAGCACATGAGACAGAAGAAGGCCTTTGACTCCACCCTGTTTAGAAGAGCTGTATTTATCAAGCCTTTCCATGTAGGAGAAACATACTTCATACTGGGAAAAAATATAGCCCCTGTACCCCCTACACTGAGTCAGCAGCTGAGTTGGAGATAGGAAAGAAGTGTCGGTTCAGCAAACCTAATCTTACTGATATCGCAAGAAAAAAAAAACATTGCAATCTTTTCAGCATAGATCATGAAAAAAATAGTCAGCAAGGAGAGTTAGAAAATATGATCTTTTATGTGTACTGATAAAGGTAAATGGATAGGCATGAGGAAGCCAGTGCATGGTAAATGATTAGAGCTGACGAATTTCTGAAGTTAAATAATAATAATAATAATAATAATAATAATAATAATAAGCAAGTTTTTTTTTTTCTCAGTCGAAAATCATAAATGGTGAGGAATCGGAGTGTTAATGTCTCGCTGTGTAAATATTGTGTCTTTGTTGAAGGTATGATGTGAGGGAAGGATACAGTGCGAGAAGAGGATACAGTGCGAGAAGAGGATACAGTGTGAGAAGAGGATACAGTGTGAGAAGAGGATACAGTGCGAGAAGAGGAGACAGTGCGAGAAGAGGAGACAGTGCGAGAAGAGGAGACAGTGCGAGAAGAGGATACAGTGCGAGAAGAGGAGACAGTGTGAGAAGAGGAGACAGTGCGAGAAGAGGAGACAGTGCGAGAAGAGGATACAGTGCGAGAAGAAGATACAGTGCGAGAAGAGGATACAGTGTGAGAAGAGGATACAGTGCGAGAAGAGGATACAGTGCGAGAAGAGGATACAGTGCGAGAAGAGGATACAGTGCGAGAAGAGGATACAGTGCGAGAAGAGGATACAGTGCGAGAAGAGGATACAGTGCGAGAAGAGGATACGCTGTCAGAAGAGAAAACAGGGAAAAGATTATTTTCAACTAGGTGGATATTTTCGTCCTTTTAAAGCTTATTGCCAGTGGCTCAGGGGCCAAAGAAGACAATAATACGGCCTTATATCCTTTCCATATTCACTTCTTCGTGACAAACATTATAATATTCTTATGTTAATATACTCTTACAAGTCCGTATTCAAGATGGAGAGATGGGAATATTAAGCTCCGTAAGAGTGAATATATTATAGTTTGAAAATTAAAGACACGTGCTAGACTCTGCTGAAGGTACATACATCAGTCCCTGTTCTTTCAATTGGTCCTCTATAGGTGCACTCTCTCTCTCTCTCTCTCCGCTTTCAGTAGGCGTAAATCTGCAGCCACCTCTTCGTCTTGAATGCTGGGCTGTAATAAAAAGTTTGATGCTGATCACGAAGAAGTGCCATGTAAACGACGTAGCGCCTTAGTATTGTCTTATTCTGCCATCGAGCTAAGGGAAACAAGCTGCAAAATGACGAGAATCTCTGTCTAGTTAAAATCAATGAACGACGGACGATTTTCATTAACCCTGCATAATAATCTATCTCTATCTATCTATCTGTAATCTATCTCTATCTATCTATCTGTATATCTAACTATCTATCTATTTATCTATAGATATATGCCTATACGCCTTTATCCCAAAGGGTTTTTCGAGACAAATTTTGCCTCCATTATTCGTATACCCTCTACCACGCCATCTACCTGCCCTCCTCTGACACACACAAAAGGGGATTGTGATGATGATGATGAGGAGGAGGAGGAGGAGGAGGAGGAGAAAAAGAAGAAGTTCGAAATGTCAATAACAGGTTGAATGAAATCGCCACGAGATGATACCAACAAACTGAAACAAATCACGTCACCGGGTTGAATCGGTTCTGGCAGCAGCAGAGGCAGTAATGTAGTATAGTTGTGGCGCACGACTCTCAGGTTGTCATTATCGTACTCTGGCAACCTATCATTCAAAATGTGCGTCTGAATCGTATCATATTATGCACGAATCATATTAATATGCATATACACGAATATTATTATACACGAACATACAAGAGTCACATGCGTCTCATATTTTACACGAAATCAGACGCACTTCTGAATGCTAGGTTGCCGGGGCACGATAACAACAACGCGACTATAGTAGTAGTAGTAGTAGTAGTAGTAGCACTAGTAATAGGAAGCACAACCCCAGCCTCATCTCAACGTGAACCAAGTGGACTGTAGGCCAAAGCTGCCCCTCTTCTTTAGTCCACCACCTTCCTGTCGGGGATAAGGAGGGGACTATGGAAGGCTTTTGAAACTGGGCAGCCCCACCGGCAGATCAGACGATATACCAGAACAACTGGACCTTTAAAAGGTATAGGGAACTGTGGGCATTATTTCCCAGGCTCCCTTGACCTCCCTGAGTCTTAGTTTTCAAGATTCACTGACATCTCAAGAAATCTCTCCTGCTGCAATCACGTCTTCAACTCTTCTTTATACGTCTTGTGAAGTCTGGTCTTCCTTTCAACTCACTCCTGAAAAATCCGTAACTTTCTGCTCGTTCATATAACCACCGTTCTCCATCAACCTAATTAAGACACTCGTACATTAATTTCCTGCTTCATCCATGTACAAAAAATATCTTTCCAGCCAACCCGGACCTAATGACAAATCCCTGAATAATCTCCCTCGCTCTCCCTCTTCCTCTCACCTCACTCTGGTCCTAACTCTTCTTCGCTCTGCTACCTCACTCTCTTTCACTTCTCCCTCTCACTCTGCTCCCTCACTCTCCTTCACTCAGCTTCCTCACTTTCCTTCACTCAGCTCCCTCACTCTCCTTCACTCACTCCCTCACTTTCCTTCATTCCACTCCCTCACTCTCCTTCATTCTACTCCCTCACTCTTCTTCACTCAGCTTCCTAACTCTCCTTCACTCAGCTCCCTCACTTATTTCACTCCTATCTCCTTTCCTTCACTAATCTCCCTCACTGTCCTTCACTCAGCTTTCTCACTCTCCTTCCCCCAGCTTTCTCACTCTCCTTCACTCAGCTCCATCACTCTCCTTCACTCTCCACCTAACATTTCCTTCCCCTTACTTCATCTTCTAATGCATTTTAGTCTCCCCCTCGTCGCCTTACAATCCAAGCTCGTCTCATCACACCTCCCTTTCCCTTCACGTAAGCGACTCAACACAATCTCTCTCTCTCTCTCTCTCTCTCTCTCTCTCTCTCTACGGAGAAACCTATCGTGGAGAATATATGTTTATTTTTATGCTATCTTGCTTCTTTTTCCGTCTTGCATATTTTCAGTAACACTATCACTGAGTAAATCTATACTCTGTTTGCCTCCCGACTCTCTCTCTCTCTCTCTTTCCCGCTACAATAAATTTCATAAAATGTCCTATATCATCTCTCCTCCTCCTCCTCCTCCTCTTTCTTCTCCTCCTCCCCCTCCTCCTTCAGTAACCCGAATACCCTTCCCTCCCCCCTTTCTTCTCCTGCTTTATTACGTCTCCACCATGTGCAGCGGACCATATGGTATTTGGCTTTTTTTTTCTTTCAGACGCTTGTAAGAGAGTGTCATTCCAGTTTCTTCTTCAATTTACGGCAAACTTGGTACATTTGTTCCTTGGGGAAATACAAGAGGGTACATCTCTCTCTCTCTCTCTCTCTCTCTCTCTCTCTCTCTCTCTCTCTCTCTCTCTCTCTCTCCTACATTATTTCATTTTACCCCACCTCTCTTCCCTCTATTGCCATCCCACTCTTTATAATTTCCCCTCCATCTCCGTCCTACCTCTTTTCTTCTTCTCACCCCGGTCTTCTTCTCCTCCTCCGTCTTCTCCCCTTTCCCCTACCCCACCCATTTTTCTCTCTACATCAGCCTTGTCCCTCCACCCAATTTCCCCCCCCCCCTCTCTCCTTCCCTGGTCTCTTCCCCTCTGTCTTCCACCCCTCTTCATCTTACTCCTTCCTACACCCCCCCCTCCCTCACTACACTTCTATCATCCCCCTCTCTTATCCCCTCTTCCTCTTCCCCTCCCTCGTGTTCCACCTCCCCCTTCCCTCATTCGGCCCTCCCACGCCCACCCTCCTTCCTATTTCCTCACTTCTCCTCCCTCTTCCCTCATTACATCCATTTATTTCTCCCCACATCTTTGTACACCTCGTTTCACACTCTGCTTCCTCCTCTCCCTTCTCCACACACACCTTCTGCCCCTCCTGTTCTCTCTCTTCTGCTGCCTCCCCGTCTCTCTCTCCCCACATACCCTCTCCCTCTCCCTCCCAACACACCCAGCTCCCTCTCCCTCTCCCCCTCCCTCTCTCCTCCCAAATGATTGTGGTAGTAGGACTCTCATTAAGACATTCAGCTCTGTTGGTCTCCTTGCTCCCTCCCCTTCTCCCTCACTCCCCCATCTTTCTTCTTCTCCTCTCTCTCTCTCTCTCTCTCTTACCCACCGTCCTCTCTCTCCACTCATATTGCCTCACTGCCCTCCTCCCCTTCGATACAATGTGCCTTGCTGTGGCGAAGAAGCTTATAATCCACACTATTTACTGAAGCTATACCAGTCAGGTGCAACTATATTAAGCAAATGCACTGTCAAGATCTGAGCTCAAAATCTCGTCGGTTAAGGAAGTTCCCTAATACCTCTTCCTTAGCTATTTATTTTTGGATATGGTTCGTTAATATCCTTTTGTACGTTATTTATGCTGAGTATGGCGATATTGGAAGGATTTATTTAACACAGAAGAGGAGAGTAAGGTGTAATAAAAATAAATCGCTTAGGAAAAGGCGTTAAGGTGCTTACGAGAATACAGACCCCTTCCCATATCATTCTGACGAGTCCCTTCGTCTCGATGGCTGCTTGGTTCGTATTCTCGTCGAGTAAGGAAGCTCCCTAACACCTCTTCCTTAGCGACTTATTTTTTGATACGGCTAGTTAATATCAAGTTATATGTTATTTATGATGCATATGGTGGTATTTTAATAATCAAAATGTCACACACGAGGACAGTAGGGAATAATAAGGAAAATAAATCGCTTTGGAAAAGGTGTTAGGGAGCTTCCTTAACCGACAAGAATACGGGACCTTGACTTCATGCTGAGAGCTCAAGAAGGGCAGGTTGAAAGCAGCCTGGAAGATGAATATAATGAAGAACTAAAAATACTGGACGCGTGGGGAGCAAAGTAATAGGTGGAATTGACTGGAATTGTGGTGGGAGGTGGGAAGAGGATAGGGGAGTACACCCTGTGAATATAGGTGCACAGGTGCTGCAGACTTAATAGTTTGAGTGCAAGGAAGGTTTATTTCATTTTTTTTTTCTCGAACATTAACAAGCTAGCGTTGCTTTTATTTACTTAATCTTTCGACGCTGGTAATTATACGAGATGAAAAGGTAAGATACTGAAGGATACCTGTACAGTACTTAGGAGAAGCACTTACTGTAGTACCGGTTCATGACAACGGATTTAAGCGTAGCACAGGAATGGGGTATGGGAATGGTAAATTAGGTAACATAAAAAAAGATAGGAACTGACTTCTATCGTGTGCAGAATGATGATGATGATGATGATGATGATAAAAAAATAATAATAATGAATCGACGTATCTATTCTGGTTAAACTAATGACCAGACACCAAGAGTTTTTCAAAATCACACGAATGCAAACTTAAAGAGTGCTGAGAAAGAAATAGAAATGCATTGTGTAATGTTTGGTGCCACACAAGAGATAAAAACAAAAGACAAGATTACCAAAATTAGCCAGTTCATTCCAGTGGCACCATTTTTACTGCATTTCCGCTGCAAAGTTATCCTGTTCTGATCTGCGCTCAACTATACTCCTTTCGCTTTAACTTGACTCAGATTCTCGTCCCTTTGCAACATCTTTCACGGATGGCAGAAATATACAGTGCTATGGCTCTACATCCCATCCATAGCACTCCTTCGTGACTAGCACCATACTTTAGCGTTAACCTCTTCTTACAACTCAGTATTCAGGAAGGAGAGATGGCAATTATGGTCCAGGTTGGAGTAAAAGGAGTATAGTCAGGGGGTCAAGGAGGGTTAAATATATTCCCTGTAATTTGAAGTCTATCCTTTGGCAAAAAAAATCGACAGGAAATGGGAAAAATGAGAGAGAAATGACGTGCTCGGGCTGAGGGGGGCTAACAGGAAGAAAGAGACACTGGGAAAGCACGTATTTTTTTAAACAACACGTATTTATTAAACAGCACGTAATTCTTAAAACAGCCTGTATTTTTAAACAGCGGGTATTTCTTACACAGCACATAAACAACACGTATTTCCTAAAAGCACGTATTTATTAAACAGCACAACTAACTCAAAGTCAAATGGCCACCCCTTGCGGGATTATGGCGTCTGGTAATAGATAGATAGATAGATAGACGTATTTATAAAACAACACGTACTTATTAATCAACACGTAGCCTATTTATTAAACAACACGTATTTGTTACATAGCCCGTATTTCTTAAACAGCACGTAATTATTAAACAACACTTATTTATTAAACAGCATATATTTCTTAACCAACACGTATTTACTAAACGAGGCAGCACATGGACAGAGTATCATAGTGGCAACCCAGAGATGGAATAAGAGGAAGGGGCGGACAAGAGTAGAAGCTGGAGACTCGAAATTCATTACTTCTGCTGGGACTGGATGGAACAGGCAATGGATCAGTACGTCTGAGTGAAGAAAGATGTTGAGTGCCTTCGTCCTGCAGTGGATTAATTGATGATGATGATGATGATGATGATGATGATGATGTGGTGGTGGTGACCCCTCTTCTCTCTCCTATCTCCACCCCTCCTCCTCCTCCTCCACACCCACACCTACGCAGCCCCTCCCCCCTCCTCAACGTCAATCCTCTCACCTCTCTTTTCTCTTGCTGATTCTTCTCTCTTTCGGACCCACACATCCACCTCTCTCTCTCTCTCTCTCTCTCTCTCTCTCTCTCTCTCTCTCTCTCTCTCTCCACCGCCTCATTAACACATTCAGCTCTGTTGGTTTCCTTGCTCCCTCCCACTATAATCTTAAAGCGTCTTCCCCCCCCTTCTCTCTCTCTCTCTCTCTCTCTTATTTTCGAGGTATCTATATTCTGTTTTTCTTAAGTACGTTTTTTCTGTGGTTTAATTTCCCTTTGTTTTCCTTTGCATTCTGTTATTTTCCATTTTCCTTTCATTTTTTTCCTATTATTTTCAAGGACCTTATATTTCACACAAACTTTATATTATTTTCCACTTTCGCCTTTATCTTATCCTCTCGTGTTTCCCTGATTCTGTGATTTATTTATTTATTTTTCTCATGTCTATGGATTATCTCTTTGGTACCCAGTTTTTCGTCACTTATTCTTTCCCTCTTCATCTTCTCCGTGATTATTTCAGTATCTATTATTTTTTGGATTTCTTTGGCTTCAGGGTCTTATTTCCATCATTATTTTCTTTTCTATATTATCTTTTGTATTTATTCTCTGTTCTCCATCATTATCTCATTATCATTATTCTCTTTATTTGTTTCATGTCTCATCGTGTTTTATCGGTATACCTGTTTTCTTACACTCTTTCCTCCCTATTTTACTTTCAATATAAGTTTCATCCCTTACTTCCCCTCTATTAACGCTTTATCTTCATATTTTCACCATTAATTGCATCTTCATTTCACTCTCTTTTATCTCTCTTCCTCACTTTTCTTCTTTTTCTCTTTTTTTGCATTCCAGTGTATTTTCGTTCTTATTCTTTAGTCATCCTTCTCAGTTTTCACCATCATTCTCTTTTCTCAGTTTTTCACTATCGTGTTTTACTAGTACCCCACTTTCCTCCACTCTCTCCTTCACGCATTTCATAATTCCACTGTCATTTCCTTCTTTTTTCTCCTACATGTCTTTTCTTACTTAATGTACACCCACATTACCTTCTTATTTTTCCTCATTTATCTATTTCTTAAACCTGTAAACCTCTCATTATTCTATTTTCTATTTTCCTCTTCATCTCTTTGTTTATTCTGACATTATCAGGCTTCACATTTTCCCTCTTTACCTCTTCTATTTCCACTGCGGCCTGAACTCCTTTTCTCCTCCGAATTTCTTCCGTTTTCTCTTCCGTACTTCTTCCCTCTTCTCTTCCGTACTTCTTCTCTTTTCTCTTCCGTACTTCTTCCCTTTTCTCTTCCGTATTTCTCCTCTTTTGTGTATTCTTGCATCCATAATATTTCCCTTTTCTCCAATTCTCACTTTTACTGTACAGTATTATTTTCAGTGTCCCAGTTTCCCTCTTCTCTCTTATTTCTCCATGTTTTCCAGTACCAGTCTCTCTCTCTCTCTTTATCTCTCTCTTAAATTCACGTTTATGCTGACTGTTCTTTTCCTCATGATCTGTTCCCCTTATTTCACCAAAAATCATTATTCTTTTCCATATCCTTTTTTTTTTTTTTTTTTCCCCATGGTTATGGTGTAACTCATTAACTCTCCTCCTCTTACTGGCTTCCTTCAACCTCTGTCTCTTCGCCGCACAGTTGCATCTTATATCTCTTTTCTATCGCTACTTCAATGGTTACTGCTCCTCTGAACTGTCTGCTTGCATCCCTCCACGCACCACTACGGTAGGCGCGCAACACCCGTCTAGCAACAAACTCTCATCCCTTGTCTGTCCAACTCTCTAATGCAAGAGTTAACCGTTACTCCCAGTCATTCATTTATGCAACAGGTCAACTCTGGAACTGTCTCCCTCTGTTTTTTATTTCCAACTGCCTATGACCTCCAGTCTTTCAAACGCAGTGTGTCCAGGCACCTCGAAATGAACAGATCTTGAATTTGGTTCTTTGTTCCTTTCTTTTCTTGAGGGGAAAAATCTTGCGGGCTTGTGGCCTTTGGTTCCTTCTTCCTTGCATTAAAAAATAAAACCTCTCTTCTTTCTGCGCTGTTGTTTCTTCTAATATCCTTCATTATTCCCTCTTCCTTCGCATTCTCTTCTTCTTTCTCCCTTTACGGTGCTAGAGACACGCCTTCACGTGGTGGCACCCATATAACCCACCGGATCCTCTGTTCGGTTACGCAAATGTCCCTGTACCCTGAAAGGTGGATGGGAGGAGGGCAACTTCAGCCTGCAGTCCACAAAGTTTACGTTTCTGATGGACCTCTTACTCTTCCTTCTATTCTTCCTCTTCATTTTATTCTTCCTTCTTCTTCTCCTCTTCCTCCTCCTTTCCAATTTCCATCTAACAAAATTTCTTTTCTCCATTTCCTACTCCCCTTGTTTATCGAGTCACCCTATTCTTTCTCTTTCTTTATTCTCTCTCTTTTTCCTCTCTTACCCCTTATTTTCCTATTTAAATCATTGCCTTTACTCCATTTATCACTTTAAATGCTATTATTTGCGCCCCTGTTTTCTTCCACTCTTTGGCTCCCTGTTAAAAAATTCAAGTGTTTGTCAGTGTTTTTTCTGACGCCCCATTCTCTCTCTCTCTCTCTCTCTCTCTCTCTCTCTCTCTCTCTCTCTCTCGCTCGCTCGCTCGCTCGCTTCAATCATTCTGTCTATAATATGTAACACTGTCCATCACTCCTCGCCATCGTCGTCTTCTCCTCCTCTTCTTTCTCCTGTTCTTTTTCTTTATCTCTTCTTCCTTCTCTCCTCTTCTCCTCCTCCTCTTTCTCAATCGTTTCTTCTTCCTTCTCTCCTTTTTTCCTCCTTCCCTTCTTCCTCCTCCTTTCATCATCCTCTTCTTTCTCCTGTTCCTATATCCTTCTTCTTCCCTTCCTCCTCCTTTCATCATCCTCTTCTTTCTCCTATTCCTATATTCTTCCTGCTTTCCCTCCTCCTCCTCCTCGTTTTCTCCTCCTCCTCCTTCCTCTTCCATGTCCTCTGCCTTCTTCAGCTTCGTCCAGTTCTCTTTCTGACTCCCAAACTTTCTCTTTAATCTGCTCTAACTTTAAATCTCAGCATGTTTTCTTTTTTTTTCTTTCCTTTCTCTCTTCTCACTTCTCAAGCTCGCAACGAAATTACAACTTTTTTATCGTGTTTGGCTGTTTTTCTTTCATCATCGTTCATACATATTACATTCGTGTTTGGCTTCATGTTCATTTTGTATATCAGTGTTTGTTTTCTTCATCGTATTCCCGTTCTCTCTCAACACCCAAAGAGACACGGGAACTTAAACATTCTCTCTCTCTCTCTCTCTCTCTCTCTCTCTCTCTCTCTAACTTACAAAGAAACATGCAAACATTCTCTCTCTCAATCTCTCTTTTTCTCTCTCTCAACACATAGAGTGACAAGCAAACTCTTTCCCTCTCTCTCTCAACACAGAGACAAGCAAACAAACATTCTCTCTCTCACGCTACCTACCTAACTACCTATCTCTCCCTCTCTCAAACCACAGAGACAAGCAAAACATTAACACTCTTCTCTCTGAACAGACATACACACATAAACATTCTTCCTCTCTCTCTCTCCCTCTCTCTCTCTCTCTCTCAACAAAACTCGAGTACATCATTCAGACTCGCCAAGCTCTCCACATACCCACTGCCCTTCAGAATATCGCCGTCCTCCCTCTCAATGTTTTAAGAGTCTGGCTTAGAATGGGATTTCTTTCCCTTCTCGTAGACAGTTTGCTCTAAGTCTATTTGTGTGTGTGTGTGTGTGTGTGTGTGTGTGTGTGTGTGTGTGTGTGTGTGTGAGAGAGAGAGAGAGAGAGAGAGAGAGAGAGAGAGAGAGAGAGAGAGAGCATTCTGGTGAACTGTTCTTTTCTCATATTTCCAGGTCTAGGGTAAACGTATCAATATTAGTGTTGGGAAAGACTGCTTTATTGGGACTATAAGATGTTTGTCGTCTGTGTATCTGTGTAACTCTCTCTCTCTCTCTCTCTCTCTCTCAATATTTCTTCCTCTCCATCCTGCCATCTGTCATATTCCCTCTTCCTCTTTTCTCTTCTTTCCCTCTTTCGTTCATCCAATACTTTTCCCCTATTTCCCCCTAATTCCAACTTTTCTTCATCTTCTTCTTCATCTTCTTCTTTTTCCCTCCTTCCTGCCTTCTCTCCATCATTCTTTCTTCCTATTTATTCTCTATCTTTTTCCTTCCTTCCCTTATTCTCTCTCACCCTCCTTTTCTGAATCATCTTGCCCTAACTCGTTCTAGCTTATTTTTCTATTTTTTTTCCTTCCATCTTTCTTATTTTCATCCTCCTTCCTCTTTTATCCTTTCCTTTCATTCCTCCTCCTTTTCTCATTCTCAGCTTTTTTCGCTCATTTTTTTGTTTCATTTTTCCCTTTACTGGTCCTCCCATCCTTAACTTTTTCACCCTTTATTCCAATTCACTTCTCTCACTTTCTTCCTTTTCCCTCTCTCCTTCAAACTTCCTTCCTTCCTTCCTTCTCTCTCCTCCTTTCCCCTTTTCTCCGCATTTCTTCTTATTCTCTTTTCCTTCCTTTCTCTCTCTCCTACATCCATGCTTAACTGTTTCCTCCATTCATTACCCTTTCGGTCTTTTCCTACTTTCCTCCTCCTCTTTTTTTTCCCTGCCTCATATCCACCGTCCATCTTTTCATCTTCTTTTCGTCTCATCCTCTCTCTCCATATTTTGCTCCTTTTTCTTTTACTGTCTCCTTCCCTCTCGTCCTTCCTCCTTCTTTCACTCCTTAATATCTCCCCTCCTATACTCCTTTCCTCCTCCTCCTCTTCTCTTTCATTTCTTGCCTCCTCCTCCCTCTCCATTTCCTCTCCTATCATCCTTTCCTTCTTCACCTTCTGTCTCTTGTTCATTCCTTCTTTATTTCTTCCATCTTTCTTTCCTCTTTCCCTGATTTATTGCATCATCCCTCTCTCACTCCTTCCCAACCTTCCCTTTCCTTCTTCCGACTTTGTTTCCTACCTTCTGTCTCTGTGCATTCCCTCTTCCTTCCTCTCTTCTCTTCCTCATTTTCTCCCTTCTTCCTTCTTTATTCTTCCTCCTCTCCGCCCTCCTCTTCTCTTCTTTACTTCCTCCTGGGTTCCTACATCCCAGTGCGTTCCTTCTCTCTTTCCTTTTTTAATTCCTTCTTTCTCATCTTCCTTCCCCTCCTCTTCATCCCCTTTTCCTTGCCGTCTGTTTTCCTAACTTAGTTTCCTCATTTCTTCTTTGCCCCAGTTCATTAATCCTTTCCTTCACTCCTTCCGTCTCTCCCTTCTTTCTCTAATTTCTCTCTTTCTCTCTTTTCCATCCCTCACCTCCTCCACTCCTCTTGCTCTCTCTCTCTTCCCGCCTCTTCATCTCCTCTTCCCTTCCCCTCTCTTCATTCCCACCACCAAGTTCCTATATCCCAGTTCATTTATTCCCTTCTCCACTCTCTTTACCTCCCCTCCTCTTCATCTCTTCTCCCCTCCTCCTCCTCTACTCTTCATCTCCTCCTTCCTCCTTCCATGCTCTTCATCTCTTCCCTTCTCCTCTTTCCATTTCCTCTTCGCCTCTCTTCCATCCCAATTTAAGCATTTCCTCCGCTTCTCTTCTCTCCTTCAACTTCATTTCCTCCTCTCCATCTCCTCCTTCCCTCCTCTTCATCTCCTCCTCTCCTTCTCTTCATCTCCCTCCTTTCTTCACTCCCTCCTCGTCTCTCCGCCCCAATTCATTCGTCCCCTCCACCCCTCCTCTTCATCTCCTCCCTCTCTCTTCCATCTCAATTCATTCGTTCCCTCCTCCTCCTCCTCCTCCTCCCCCCCCTTCATCTCCTCTCCTCCTCCTCCTCCTCCCCCCCCTTCATCTCCTCTCCTCCTCCTCCTCCTCCTCCTCTTCATTTCCTCCTTCAGGCTGCTCCAGTGTCCACGGTCGCTTGCCCACGATGGTTGAACTACCCGGCATTTATTATATTCACTCCACACCTGGCGATATTCCCACACTCATACCATTTATTAACTCCTGCCTCTCCTATTCAGTCTCTCACTATTTTTCTCACTTTTATTCTCTCTCTCTCTCTCTCTCTCTCTCTGTTACTTTCTCTTTTTTACTCTTATTCCTCCTCCCTTTTCTTACTCTCACTTTATATACTTTTTCTCTGCTCTTTTCTCTTTTTCTCCTACTCCTTTTACATTTTCTCACTCACTGTTATTCACTTCCTCTTTTTCTCTTACTCCTACTGTGTTTCTCAAATTCCTTCTATTTCTCTC